>NC_081345.1:52517958-52593794 GCF_029784015.1 Lycium ferocissimum | reverse complement strand
TTGAAATTTACTTAAGATCGTTCGCAATCCCATAATCTACATATAAAACAATTCACACTATTATTAGACTCATCCTCACATGTTCGTCTTAAGCCTTTAATTCGAATCCGTTTAGAATGTACGAAATCGGGCAAAGATCTCCCCTGTATATATGCCTAGCCCAAAATCACAATACCAACAACCAACAACCAATAACAACAACAACCATACCAACATCAACAATAATATCATCAAGATTCTACAAGATAAATATGCATAATTTCACCCAAAAATTTCTTCAAACCTCAATCCATACGCCAACAATACCAACGCAATAATTATAACTCTTATTCTCGTAAATATTCCTAAATCAATATTAATAAAAAGAGATTCATACCTTACTTTTGCTAGAATAGCAAAATCTTCAATGTTTACTTGAATCCAAGTCAACTCCAACACAAAACAAAAATATGATCGCGACTATACGTTACCCGGACCTCGATTAATGCTCCGTCACTTGAAAATTATGTAAAATCCTCACTTTGTGGTGTATATAAGCTCTCCTATGTTGGCTGAGCTTTCTAGAGTATTTGGGAAGTTTATTATGGAGAAAAAGATGGATTTTATCCCTTTTATAGTGGGTTAAAGTCGGTTGACACTGTAGCACTGTAGCAGCGCGCGACACTGTGCGTTCGACTGCTCTGCCCGCCTAACTTGAAATGTCCATAATTCTCTACTCCGATGTCGTATTGATGATCGGTTTGTTGCGTTGGAAACTAAACTTCATGAACTTCAATTTAGGCTTTTGCTTTGCTTCAAAACTCCTCATATACTAAAAGATATTCTTCCTCAAAGTTGGGCCAAAATTGCCCCTCATATTTTTCTCCAAAATTCCAAAAACTTAATTCCCTTAATTTACTTGCTCTCCAATCCTCCCATAGCTTACTATATGAACTTAAACCCTCATAACCAAAAAAAATTGGTGCACATGTTCTCGTATATCCTTGAAAGTAACTCCAGTATCCAGACTTAAAACATCCAACACTTATAAATCTTAACGTATGAAACTACGGGTGTAACATAATTTTATCAAGATAGCAGGCTAAGCACAAGTCATTACAAGAGAATGGCAATAGGATGTTAGTGCATCTCAGAAAGTAGACACATCAGTTTGGCTTCTCAATTTTCAGCAACAACAAAGAGAGTTTTCAATACCAATCATGTTAAGGAAAAGAAAATCTCTCAGGCTTAAAACTTTGCAAAAAATACCAGTCTATTAAACACACAGGCCTAAATCAGGTGAACACGCAACTTATTTTAAGCAAACAAGAAACAAGTGGGAGCTACAAGACATCTTGCCAACAGTTAACATATAGGGAGAGTTTTCTCAATACTAATTGTTAGACATATAACCCCTCCTAGAATCTTGAGTGCATCAGTCAAAAAGAAACTTTAATGATCATCACTTCTTAAGATCTCAGAATTTGGAGCCTAGATGTGCAGGAGAAACATTTCAGCATTCAGATTTTTAGCCTATGTACTTCAAGAAAATAAGAGTCAATTCAAGATGTCTGAGATATGCTTCATGCCAAGTTATCCTAACCCATCTAAATACATATTTTGGTTTATACTGTAGGTGAGAAATGGTCAGCTTTGCCTTAGACTTGGCCAATCCACAATCCTCTAAATAAATTTCCACTTTGAGCAAAGATAATCAACTTAAAGACCATACTAATTAGTATTATGTTTTCCCCCTAAATAGTGAAATGAGATTGCTATAGGTTTGAAAGACTATCTGAACTTCATAACACTCAGGGGATATTTCCAAGGGTTAATAAAGTCTAGACAGCACCTAATCCCACCAGAAAACTAAACTTGGACAGTCTTAGCCAGCTGATTAGGTTTTAGAAGAATACTTGCCTACAAGCAAACATACAAAGAAACCAAAATAGAAACAGCCATACCAAAGATCATATTTCAAAATCCTATTCTGTAACTAGGATAGATCTGAAACTTTATTTCAATTCCACATCAAACTTGACTCAAAGTGTCTATAATGGAGAGAAAATAATAAGCACTTAAAATAGTTTTACCAAACTAGAATCTCATAGCTAAACAGGATCAGAAACATGTGAAGAAAAAAGGAACAAGGATCTACTTTAGAGTATTTAACAGCACAGGGAAAGCATATGAGTGATGAACACCATGATGTAACAAACAGTAGCATGCAGAATTCTAAACTACAGAATTCAGAGTTCCAATAATCTTACAGGAAAGTAAAAAAGGGGGAAAGATTCTAGTAAAAACATTCAGAATTCTTCACTTTCAGGCTTTTTTTTTTTCTTTTCAAAAATCAAAGTCTTGGTTCACAACATCTAAGTTGTAGGTTTCAACTAACTATGGTGAGCTTAAAGTGTTCCAGCAAAGTTCAGAAAAGACATCACGAATCGTTATGGGCTCCTTCAACATAGGCAAACCAAAAAAATAAATACTAGTCATACAGAATGCAGGTCAAGGTCACTTGAAAGTATAAACATGCTTCTGTAATGAAGTAGTTAAACAGATGGATTTCATGTAATTTTCTACACACTGATATCACAAACAGCTTCATTTTTTATGTCAAGCTTAAGTTATGAGCCCTAAAGACCCCTCCATACATAAGCTAACACTTATCACAGTTGAAACTAGCCTTGTTGAGGCTCAAACAGCCACTTGAGTTGTATGAATCATGCATATGGGTTAACATGCTAATCAGACACAAACATGGGCATGCTAGTTAAGATTCAACTTAGAAACAAACACTTTGCAAACATCTAGATACATTTTAAAGAAATATTTCAGCACTGTTGAAGCTTTAGAAAAACCTACACCACATTGAGGTAAGTTTAACTTGCTTAACTTGTATTGTAACTTGAATATGGACACACCTGGAAAAAGCTATCATAAACAACAATAAACCAACCCATGAGATCTCATTACTTCACTCTCAAACCGATTTCTAAAAAATTGAAGCGTGCATAAAACTATTTCTGAATCAACATTTTTGTTAAATATAGAGAGCAGCTAAACAATTAACTTAATTGTCTCAGGATTAAACAAAGTTGGGAAGTTAAATTGTCAAGCAAAACACTTCACTCAGGTAAATAAGTACTGGATATTGGAGTTTAAACACAAAGGTTCAGGAAAGGAGTCAACTAAAGCTAGACTTCAAAAAAATACAACTTTAGGGATTTCTATAAATCAGACAATGAATTATAAGTATGGAAAAGACAGGCCCTCAAAATTCAAGAGCTAAAAGGTTTATCAAAAATGTATTACAAGCTAAACAAGACCTCTGTTAAAAGGGATTTCTATAAATCAGACAATGAATTATAAGTATGGAAAAGACAGGCCCCTCAAAATTCAAGAGCTAAAAGGTTTATCAAAAATGTATTACAAGCTAAACAAGACCTCTGTTAAAATCAAACAAACACTTTTACAAGAGAATCAAGACAAATGATTATTTCTAAATTAAGAACATGTTCAAGATCATCCAAATGTTTGTAAGCTAATCCCCTTGAAAATGTCCTGACCCAATTTCAAGACTAAACTAATATCTTACTGGTTTTAAGGGATAGATAATCTTAAACAACCAAACAAACATAATTAACCATCTCCTTATCTTTGAGGTTCCCGGGATAGCGGCCAACTCTTAATGCATCAATTGAATGTATCGGTAAGTAACATGAACTTAAGGTAGTTTAATGAGCTTTACATGAAGATTTTAACCTTATGATTCACTTAGTCTAGGCGATTTAAGAGTACTTAAACACATCTCAAAACAACCCCTTTTAACTAAATATTACTTATCTAACTTCAAAACAAATATTAGAACTAAACTTAATCTACCGAAAAAAATTAAAACATACTAAGATAGAAAAGGAAATTACTTACCTAATTCAAACCACATCAAAATTAAATCATCTGCTCTAAACTAGAACAAAACTGAAAATATACAAGTTTAAAAGAGGAACTAAGCTAAGGAGAGAGTATTACCCTTTTTCGAGTAACGAACGGGCGACGAGTGTCGATGAATCACCTTTCACTAGAATCGATTTCCAATGAGACTTCCAAAAATTATACTTGAGTGAGAACGTCCTCGAAACTCGCGGCTTCGCCAGGTTTCTGGGCGTTCTTACTCTTAGGGTTATGAAAAACCCATTTAATGGTATAAGAACCAATTTTTTGGTCTCAAAGCCATTTTTTCTGTTCCCCTCTAAATGAAGAGAAGTGAGCTCTATTTATAGAACTTAAAAATGCTCAAAATAATGCCAAAAACCGATGTGGGATCCCCCCTCTTTTGATTTGTTTGAAATGCAAATTCAAAAGACAATAATAGCTGTAAATTGGTTGGATTCGTGCTGGAAAAAGAAATAAAATCAACAAAATTACCATCGCCAGCTAGAGTGTATGATTGAAGAGGGTGAAACAAGGGTTTGTTTGTGTCTTTTCTGTTCTTTTTCTCTTTTCTGATTTTGTGCGTGTGTGTGTATATCTTTGAAGAATGAAAAGGGCAAAGGTTTGGGAAATTAAAGGAGCTTGGGCCGGGTCTTTTTAGACATTTGGGCTTGGGATTTTGGGTTGAAGATTGATTTGGGAGTTAAAAATGTGGCTAAGATTGAATTTAAATTATAGCACATTGTATTGCAATCGTAGCCAAGACGTTAGCAAGATAGCCAAAATTAAACTCATGCCTTGTTAATTAAAACCCTTCTTTAGATCCAACTTGAAATAAAATTGAGATGAAATTATTCTCCAATTAATTAATTAAGCTTCTTAACTTCAACAAAGTAGAAATACTTATTTTTCAATAATTGACTAATTATAAAAATACGTACTTAATTAAAATACTCATTATTTATATAAACTGATTTCAAATTGATATAGTAGACATAATTAATACTTAAAATTATACAAAATATATATATATAGTATATATTAGGGTATTTTTCCAATGAGATGGCAAAATATTACCAAAGCTATTTTAGAAAGTATTTTTTTTTTATTTTCTGAATAATTCTTTTACTCTATTTGCGAGTCAAGAAGCTTGACTAGTTAATTTGAATTTTGGAGGGCAAAAAATCGAGTGTCAAATTGTTGCCCCTTTGTTGTGCAAGGACGGCAGAACCGCCCTTGGGCTGCGAAATTTGACAAAACTTGATTTTTGGCCGACCAATTCAATTCATCTCTTAAGCGAAAAATGTATGCAGTTTTTGAAAATTATGGCTAGACCTTGGTCTCCGGGCTTCCTACATATCTCAGACTACATGAGAATTCAGGCCACTTGTAGTTCGACTTGATCTATGAAAACTTTAAAAATTGCCCTTGTTTCAGATCCTGAGACTGATAATTTTGGGACATGATTGGGAGGAGTTTGGGTTACGGCCGAGCTCTGTCATTGAGGTCGCCTACATATGCCTACCCTCAGGAATCAGGCTGTATGTAGTTCGACTCGATTGGTAGAAAAGGGTATTCCTTATATATGCGGAAGTACTCTTAGGTTTGGGATAGATGACATCAAACTTTCAAGTACGGAAAGAGGCTTGCATTTTCTAAGTTATGAGTGTGGCATGCTTCACACTCATAATAAAGTCCTTGCATGGACATAATTTCGTACATCTTAAGTATGTTGTCACCTAGATTTTAAAAGAATGATAATGCCCCAAACATAGATACTGGGTGCGAAACTCAACGATAGTGACTCTTGCATTTTGGCACGTGCTTTTGACTTTGAAGAAAATACCTACACGCCTTCTACGGGGGTGTAGTTTTATGTTGGTGAAAGGTGTTCATCAACTCTTGCCTGAAGAGTCTGTTCCTCTCTTCTGAAATCCCCAGTTCACTGCCGAGAAAAAGTTCCATGTTGCTCCGCATGTTTTGAGTCCGGCTTTTGCTTCCTTCTTTGGTAGCTTCCAGCTCATCTCTAAATGTTGAGTCCTGCGTATTAGTGTTTAAAGTATTTAACTTCGAGGTGGTTATACCTGAATGGCGTTTTGTCATTGACATTGAAATCGTCTTCCAATATTATGTCCGTCTTTTCGCAAATGCTCGTCCGTCTTTTTTTTTCTGTAAGTGTGTGTTTTTCGTGTATTTTTTGAAAAGATGATCTACTCTAGATAATAATCACGATACTTTGACTGGCTCTTTTTCATCGTTCAATGATAACTTCTCTTGGGATCTGGGTAGGGCTATACCGCATTTCTGCGAACCTACACACCCTAGTCCGGTTGTTATTTTCGTAAGTCGATATGTCAATCATGAAACCCATGTTTTCTTGTGCGGGGCCATTTTTGTTTCTTACGACGTCCACTACCCTTGAAAATTTGGCATCATATCATGTTTGCATATCACGATAACTGTCCAAATCTGGTGTCGCATGTCCCGTTATCAGCATATGGTGACTGCGGTATACCAGTTGGTCTAACATCACCTATAGTCAAAAATACCCAAATGACTACTGTCCACAGCAGTGCTTTCTCATATTCCTTCTTGACACTCGCTAACCCTGGTGTTCAGAATTACGTCATTCGGTCAGAATATTCAAGTTAACTACTGCATATTCAAGTACGGAGCCTTTTCTCATGACTACCACTATCCCTGAACCATGATTACATTAACTTGAAATAGACTATGATAGCGACCGCAAATCTTGATGTAGGAATCACATTCGTATTTCAACGATTGTGGACATCAACCTCGGAATTATGCTACCTATTTTTGGCTATATATATGGATGATGACTCAGCCCCTTCGGCACGTAGTCGCTTAATCCATATCGTCATTTTGAGGAATGAAGCTTACCTCGGCGGCAAGACTGACACCTTCCTTTTTTGACTCCGGGGAAGAATACCCGCCCATCGACGGGGTTCACATCTTCCAAAAGGACTAGACTCGATTGTGAATAATGGCATTCAATCCCGCTATCAACGCATCATTTTAAATTTTTAGATTTTTGTGACGTCCACTCAGCCAATGTATCAAGGCAAGCCATACGACGTCTAGGCTGGGGTCTCAATACCTTGACACAATACTGTTTAGCGGAGACCCAGCTTTTGGTATCGTGATTATATCTTTCAGTAGTCTTTAAAGTTTTTCTTTTGTAAAAATCTTCGTGCTCTGCAAAATGAACAAACTTTACTTGGGGAGGGCTTCGTTACCTTTCGTACACTCTTTTGCGCCACTATTCCTTGACGCTTCTTCTTCACTTGGCTCATTGTCATTACCCTGTTTTAAACATTCTAGTAAACGAGTTAGTGTAAAACATCCATGCTTGTTTGTTCCTGCATCCACAGAAAATTTTGTTAGTTTCCTATATGGTCGACTGCTTTTCCTGCGTATGGACTTCTTTCGTTCATATCTCGGCAGGAAAGGATGCTCATTTTCCTTAAAATATTTTGTTTTCTAGCAGAGCTAAAAAGTTTTTTTTTTTTTTTTTTTTTTTTTTTTTTGGCGGTGATTTTGGAAAATATACATTATATGTGTTTTGAAAAATAATATTTTACATACGCCTCTTTTAATGTCATGACATTGGTTACTCAAAAAAGGTCTTCCGCCTCTTTCCTCTTTTTGATCTTGATTTGTGAAATTTTCGGATCCCTTTCGAAAATTTTGCCCCAGTTTGTGTACGTCTTTGTATCAACTCGAGTCTCGCTATGTCGAAGGAATTTTTGAGACCCTCTCAAAAATTTTACCCCAGTGTAAGTGAGTACTTGTCATTTCTTGATTTCACTGCTTTTGAGGAACTTTTGAGATCCTTCTCAAAAAATTTGCCCCAATTTCCTTGTAGGGTTACCTTTATCATTCTCTTGCTGAATCATTTCTGAAGTTTCCTAAGGTTTATTGGGAATTTTGTTTGGGATGACAGAGCTTACGAGAGAGCCTACGTATCCCAAATAGGATTCAGATCGAAACGTAGTTCGGGGTAAGTCTTTTATGCCTTAAAAATAATTGACGAGAGTATCTTTACGGCGTTATCTCGAATTTTTGAGACTAGTGGATTGTCCTATGACAATCCACTTCAGAGATAGGCAACGTCTTCTTACAAGGTAAATGTCACGTTTTATGGCAGACAACCCTTCTTGTCTCTTTTTTAGGGTGGACCACCCTGCTTTGTCACATTTTTAGGGTAGACGACCCTGTTTGTAATAAAGATAAGCTTGTCTCTGCTTTACCGTTCTTGCCTGGTTACGTCGCCATAACCTTTCGGTTGACTATGTGGAGACCTTCTTGGCATTCACTGCTTGACTTCTTTTCATCATTTTGTCCCTTGAGGACTATAGTTTTCTTGGTTAGATGGTCGTTTTTCCTTTTGACTTTTTTACGCCGTCCTTTCGACGCTATACCTATCTTATAGTCTTTCTTGGTGGGGTCGCCCTTGTGGCGTTTCATCCATTTGTTAACTTGTAGCCCTTGTGGCGCTTTGTATATATAGCCCTTTTGGCTTGACTAGTTAATTTCCCTTTGACGCTAGAGAAGTCGCAACTTTGATGCTCTTCTGATCTTACGACATCCGTTTATACTAAAAGAAGATGACTAATAGCTACACGATCACTTTACCGGCGACTTCAATGAAAAATAATCTTAAAAGGATTTTTAGAGAGAGATACTAAACCGTTGAGCAACTGTTTGCTCTTTGTAGGGCTTGCTCATATTTCGTGGAGTTTCTTCTTTTTGGCAAGTTGTCCCTTTTTGGGCTAAAGGGATTCATTGATGGCTTGGAGTTGACTCTGCAAAATTTCAAAGCAAAGTCGTTAGAGTAATCAAAGGTGATGACAAAGTAGTCTTAAAAATCGATAGAAGAGTTAAGAATGCCGCCGTTCGGCTTAAGTTTTTTGAGATTTTCGGCCGTCTTTGAACACTTGATGTTTATTTTGCCTATTTTGTGACGATCATGCTCGGGCGGGTGACGTTGTTGATCTTTTAATGTTGATAGGCCAATCTTTGGTAGTGTTGATACGTGATTCCCTGCGAGATTCAACTATAATTGTCAGTAAATCATAATACTGTTATAGTGAAATGAAGGAAGGATAACGGAGAGTTTAATGATGAAGCCATCTTGGCGCCCATGTGGATTTAAGCCGTGAAAATCCAGTCAGTGTCTCATAGCCTTGATTCCTGAGTTCAACTTTGCATAAAGTCGTCTCCTGTAATATTCCGAGAGTAAGTGTTAGTGGACATAGCGAAGTGAAAGAGTTTAATCAAAGGCTGAGTTAGAAGTAAAGCTGTTTTTGGCTTTGAGGTGATGGCGGGCCCATTGACGCCTTTGATTGGACTTGACGTCGACTTTGAGGCTCGTCGCTTTGTAGCTTACTTGTTCCTGTGCTCACAAAAAATTTCTTTAGAGTAAAAGTGATTGACTCGTGTTGATCCCACCGAGTGTGTCACGATAGACTTGAAGGAAGTGGGAATGCGATCCCTTGGATAAGTATTGAGTTACTAGGGCACGTTCCTATTTGGCACGACCCAACCGGAGGGCCATGACGGGTACCCGGTGCTAACCCACTCGGGCACCTCTTATCGTACGTTCGCATTTACATCTAGGTGAGCACATAGCTTAATCATACTTTCTATCTATCATTCATGTTAATCCGATTGGGCAACACTACATTTATATCATCATCAACACAGTGCCCATATCCATATACACAAGCCGAAAAGGCTATCAAAATGATATACAAAATATAAGCTGACAAGGCTAAAGACATCTAATCATACACAACTGTCTACGAGCCTCTAAGAAGAGTAGGTCACATCATATAGGCGGGACAGGACCCTGCCTTGGCCATAGGTATGTACAAAAAAGAATTATATGCCAAAGCTGTAGCTCCGGATGGAATGGAGCTCGTCTATGCAGTCTCTGAATGGGAAGTCTATGGATCAAGCCTGTCCATCTGCGGGCATGACGCAGCGTCCACAAACAAAAGGACGTCAGTACGAATAATGTACTGAGTATGTAAAGCATAATCAACATCATAATAGGAGCATAAGAGACAACATAAGAGATAGCATAAGATGGGAGAATCAGGAGATCGTAGAGCCATCACCATAAGTACTTACTTGTCTTTCATAGGGACTTTCCGTTTCTAATGCGTTATTGGTGTACATACACATATACATATACATATATCCATATCCATTTCCGTATTCGTATCCGTATTCATATACATTTTCATATCCATATTCATAACCATATCTCATAACTATATTCATAACCATTGCATACCCGACCATGGAGGTTCAGTGGTTCACGTACCCGGCCATGACAGTGCTCGGTGCAATACATACCTGGCCCTACCAAGGCTCAGTATTAACCGTACCCAATTGCAGTGGTGTGCGCGCAATAAATATTATACCCGGCCATATAAGCTCGGTGTTACAACATAGTCATACATAGACACATATATATAAGAGCTCATAAGTATCATCAACATCATTACCATCATTATTTTCGTTACATCTATCCTTGGAGGATCAACTATCATGTAAGGGATGCAATGCCATAGTGGATATATCGAAAGTCATAAGCTTTGGAAATCTTAGAGATAGAGTCATTTAGAGGACATTATGGAATCCACGAGAGGATATGTATAGCAAAAGAACCATGCCTTAATGAAAGAAGGGATAGCCTTACATACCTCTTCGACTTCTTAACTATTTAGCGTTCACCGTTGAAGCTTGAATAATCTACATTTAGAAGGATTCATACCATGGTTAAACCTTAGCGATACTATTAAATTCAAACTAGAATCATTCATGATCTAATGAAAATTGGGCAGCATTTCCCCTATTTCGTCAACTTCCACCATTTTACAAAACAACTCCCAACAACCACAATAACATCCATAAAATACTCATAACATCATAATCAAGTAATCACACTACATTAGCCTTCAACAATTCATCCTTATGTTCAACTTATGCCAACAACTTCATACCCATTTTAGCACATTTTCATATAATTCTTCTTCATCACCATTATTACCTTCCACAACATGATTATATCCACATAATACTAAGAATCGTGACTCATTTTAGTTTACTACTCATGAACATAACAAAAGCTACATTTAGACTTCATTTTCTACTTTCTTCTTTTACCCAAGTTTTGCTACAACCAAACATTCTCATAATCATGAAATAAGCATGGAGACTAACCTTTTTATCCCATAGAAACAATCTTTGGAGCAGCTACTAACTTGTGCCAAAAACCCTAGCTACAATGCACAAACTTTCTTGAAATCTACCAACCCTAGAAAGCCTTCTAACCACATGAAAACTTGATTCTTGCTATTTAATCTATATAATCTCTTGGGTTTGGATAAAATATATTGGGAGAAGGGTTTTGGAGCTTTAGAGAGTGTAGAAGAAATGTGGGAAATGAAATGAAGTGAGGGTCGTCCGTCCTTTATAAAATAAAATGTGACCCGACCCGATTTATACGGCCTACTATACAGGCCGTATAATTTATACGGTCCGTATCTCAGGCCGTATATTTCCACCAATCTGCACCCTTTTCTGGACCAAACCTACGAACCATTATACGGGCCGTATAATTTATACGGTCCGTACATATGGCCGTATAACTGGAAAAACTCGAATTTCGTTCTCGTCGACTCGTTTGACTTCCAATCCTCGTGGAACCTTCTTGAAACTTATATAATACTTCATTAACCATACAATAGGCCTCATATCAGCCCCTTAAGATTTTCTAAACAAACATTAGCTCAATTATAGCGGAAACCTTTCCAAGCACGACTCACATTTCACTTTCTTCAACATACTAAACTTCACATATTCGTATAACTTTGAAATCTTATGGTATGAACCTTAAGCTATCTAATACTTCCCGTAATCTCATAAGGATTTCATAATCGCCTTAGGCTCGCATTATCCTATCTACAAGGTAACACATACGAAATTTCTGAGGTGTAACACTATTCATTTGGATTTCTGCAAAAGGGAGGAGTTGTTTGCTTGATTAAGCAGTTCGGTGGATAAGGATATAAAAGTTGTTGGGCTGTTTTGAACCAGTTTCCCTGGTTTCCAGCCCTAGGGTACTTAATTCAAGATGTTTACGCTTGAAGATTTGAGGATTCGAATAGCTTGATTGATTTCAAAGACGTGCCCTTGATATTATTTGGAGAGTCAGTAATATGAAACAACAAAATAATGATGTTTTGAAGACTGAATGTAACGACCCGTTTGGTCGTTTAGCACTTTTAAACTCATTTTCGCTAAAATACCCTTTTTGTAGTTTTAAAGGGCATTCTTGACTTGCAGGAATTGGTGGCACGGTGATTTAATTGGCGGGTATTTTTTTTTAAATATATTTATTTAATATGTGTGAATAGTTTATTTATAGGAATATGAGTTTCACACATATAAGGTCTAAGTTGGTAAATAAAATATTTGATGGAATGACTATATATTTATTACAAATGATTAAGTGAATAAGTAAATTGTAGAAATTATTGGGATAGGTTATTGGGCTTAACCCACTTCTTATGACCCATATATCTTAGTGGCATAGGGTTCAAAATAATTCATTTACCTTTAGCAAAAAAAAAAGAAAATAAGGGAGAAAATATTTGACATAACATAAAAAAAAAAAAGTGGGATCGGCATCCATTGAAGGTGATATTTCTCACGGACCAAAATTGGTGGGCATCGGGTAAATCATTTCAATTGGGTTTTAAGTATTAATTGGGATTCAAATTTGTATGCTCATAATTAATAATGATTGGTGCTAATGATAGAGATAATGATTGCTAATGATTAGGAAGAATGAAGGGCTAATAATCATTAGGTAGTAATGTAATGATTAACAAATGATTAATAATTATGGTTCCTTATATTGGCAGTTAAGGGATGCCGTTTGTTTCATCTAAATAATAAAAATTGCTTTGTCCGTATTTGGCTTATGGTTTATAAAAAAAATTTCTTCTAGTTTTGTCTTTCACTTAGTGTATTAATTTCAACGTTATTTTAATTTAATGGATACATATAATTGAATATAGGTGTATTAGATTATATGAATTTCAAAATTCATGGTATTTGAGATATGGAAAATGGTATTTTAATTCTAAGTTAAAATTTTGGGGTAATTAAAGGTTTTGAATCCTAGTCTTAAGAAATGAGAATTAATGATTTGAGAGTCCATTTATGGATGGAATTGACTAATTTTCTGAATATAGGACCCTTAGGTTATGGGCAAAATGATTTTTTTTAAAAATTTCAATTTTGCCCTTCGAGGCTCGAGGTCACTTTTCGGGGTGCATTTTTGGGTTTCGAATATAAGTATAGCAATATGGGTGTCCTTAGATTCGTATTCTAATGTAAATCGCGTATTTGATAGATTTCGATCACTCAGAGGCTCTACGCAAAGGAAAGGCATTGGTTTGATCGTTCGTGGCACCCGCTCGGCATTGAGGTAGGTTACGGTCTACTTTAGTTAGACTCTGATTAGAGAATCGTATGTAGTTGTAGAAATTGACGGGGATAGCATGTTAGGCCTTCGGGCATGAAGTGGAGGTGAATTCCAATTAAGTTGGTTCTGTCAGCTGTTATGTGGGCTTGTCGCCATATGTGTTATTTTATGTGATTATCACCTGTTTGTATCTCCGTCACATACTAGCTCACTCATCACGTGGAAAGGAGTTGTAATATTGATAATTGAACAGTGGACAGTAATATGACTTGTACTTGTTGATTGTATATTGGTGATATTGTTGAGACTGATATCATGCATGACATGCTTTCCATATTATTCTTGTGATGATGGTGAGGTGAGTGATTGAGAGACTCCGAGGTCTTTGCCGGAGATTGAGAGTGACAGAGAGACTCCGAGGTCTTTGCCGGAGATTGAGAGTGATTGATAGCCTCCGAGGTTTCTGCCGGAGAGCATGAGTGGTACATGGACTTCGCGGGTCCCCCATGGGTCATGGCTTTGAGGCACTGCCCTTAGCATGTGTGTACGAGAGTGGAGTGAGAGAGGTGACTGTTGCATTGCATTGCATTCATTCACTCATATATTTGACTGATCATTTGGTGAACTATATCTATCTTGATTGATTTTAAGATTCCGTTACACTTTACTTGTATATGATACGTGACCGTACTTGTTTGCTCTATGTGCTACTTGTTAGTTTCAACTTCTTCATGCGTTATCTAATCATTGTCGGCCTATGATGCTTACCGGTACTAGTGTTGTCGATACTACTCTTGTTGCACTTTTGTTGAGTGCGAGTACGATCCGTGGCTCAGTTCTATACCCCGTGGCTGATACGCGAGGGTGACATCTTTCGGTCATTCGGGGTGAGCTACTTGGTCATCGTGGGCCCCTGAAGGACCTCTTATTTATTTCTATTTTTTTATATTCGACGGACAATATGTAGCCTTCGGGTATTTTCGGACTTTTATTCCGGACTATGTTAGCGCTCTTGTACCCTTTGACCGAGATTTTGGGGTTGTCGTGACATTTCTAGTTATGATAAGTATTTAAGACTTGATAACTTATTCTTATTTAATTTTTCGCTTATTTAACTTGTTATTAGTAATGTGGTTCGCCTACTCGGAGGGATAGTGTAGGTGCCACCACGACTCGTGAATTGGGTCGTGACACGTTGGTATCAGAGCTTCTAGGTTAATTGGTCTAATGAGTACAAGAGCAATGTCTAGTAGAGTCTTGCGGATTGGTACGTAGACGTCCGTACCCATCCTCGAGAGGCTATAGGACATTTAGGAAACACTCCACTTCTTTCTCTCTTTTCGTGCTAGTTCAATCCGATTGGTATCTGGTTCATTCTTTTCGTGCGAGATTGTTCAGATTGGTATCTTAACCTCGTTTCTATGTTCTCTCATAGATGGTGAGGACGCGATTGACCGCTACTGGAGGCTAGGAGCCTGCACCTGCACCCGCACCCGCATCCATACCCGTTGCCCGAGCGTTGTCCGCGGGCGGGGGGACGTGATAGAGGGACGTGGCAGGGGCAGAGGCCGTGCAGCTATTCTAGATAGGGACCAAGCACCAACACCTGCTCAGGACCCTGACAGAGAGTTGACTCCGGAGCTTGAGGACATTTCGGAGGAGGAGATTAGGGCTGCTGAGGCACAGCCTGGGGTCTTGCTACTCCCCGATTTTCGGAGGAAGGCTGTGTTTCGAGTGTTGGGGTACTTTGACAGTTTGGCTCAGGCGGGCATGATTCCAGTTGCTCGGATGGCTCGCAGACTAGAGTGGGAGGTCATACTCCCGATGCTACGGTTGCTCCAGGATTTCGGACATCGAGGGTATTGCCGGCAGCAGCAGTGGCTCCCCGTATTGATGCTACTCCAGCGCCTGATTTTGCTCTAAGGCCTATGGATGGGCCAGTGTTGACCAGTGAGGAGCGAAAATTGTTCGAGGGATTTACCAAAATGTCTCCTCCTTGGTTCTATGGTACTCCCGGGGAGGATGCGTATGAGTTTATTGTTAGCTGCCATGAGATGCTTCATAAGTTGGGTGTAGTGGAGTCTCACGGGGTCGATTATGTTTCTTTCCAGTTAGTTGGGGATGCCAAGCAGTGGTGGAGATCGTACATGGAGTGTCGACCAGTTGGGTCGCTACCTTTGACCTGGACCCAGTTCTACCAGGTGTTCCTGGAGAAGTATGTCCCTCGTACTCTGAGAGACAACAGGAAGGATGAGTTTTCGACATTGGAGCAACGGGGTAGGTCGGTTGCGGAGTATGAGACCAGATTTCTCGCTTTGTCCCGTTATGCGACGGCATTACTTCCCACAGAGGCTGAGAGAGTGAGGAGATTTGTGAAGGGTTTGGACCTTCCGCTTCGGCTGGCGACCTTACAGTTGGAGGCTTCTGGGGCCTCATTTCAGTCAGTAGTAGAGCATGCCAGGAGGGTTGAGTCAGAGATGGGTCGGGCACATAGTGGGGGTGGCGACAAGAAAGCTCGTAGATTTGACAGTTTCAGAGGTCCTATTAGAGGTGGGGGACACCATGACAGGGTTCGTCATCATCCCTACAGCCGCCCCATCCAGTCATCACTACAGGCTTTAGCAGGTGGTTCTTTAGGTTATAGCGGGCACAGTTCTGAGCAGACTTTTCGAGGTTCTTACTCTCGACCTTCAGACCGCGGAGGGTATTCTGGTTCTTCTATGATAGTTCAGCAGCCTATAGCCAGAGAAGCATGTTTTGAGTGTGGTGAGACAGGGCATTACGCGAGAGAGTGTCCTAGATCCAGGCAGGGTTCCAGAGTTCAGACATCTAGGCCTCCAGCACCGCCAGCTAGAGGAGGAGGATATTCTGGTAGAGGGGGTTCGCAGTCTGGCAGGGGTGGCCATCAGCCTAGCAGAGGTGGTCATCAGTCTGGTAGGGGCAGCGCTCAGTCAGTGAGAGGAGGATCTCAGGCAGGCCGTGGTGGTCGTGGAGGCACACAGTCCGAGGGTGGACGTGCCCATTTCTATGCTTTTTCGGGTAGACCAGAGGCCGAGGCCTCTGATGCGGTTATCACAGGTATTATTTCGGTTTGTCACCGATCAGCTTCTGTCTTATTTGATCCGGGTTCTACTTTCTCTTATGTGTCCACTTATTTCTCTACGGGTCTGGATATGCTTTGTGATATGCTTGATGTACCTATTCGTCTCTACTCCTGTCGGAGATTCTGTGATAGTAGATCGGGTCTATAGGTCTTGTGTGGTCACGTTTATGGGGTATGATACTTGGGTAGACTTGGTTATTTTGGATATGGTGGACTTTGATATTATTTTGGGCATGGACTGGTTATCTCCCTATCATGCTATTTTAGACTGTCACGCCAAGACAGTCACGTTGGCCATGCCAGGTATTCCGCGGTTAGAGTGGAAGGGTACTCCTAGTCCAGCACCTAAGAAGATCATATCATTTCTTCGGGCAAGAAAGTTAGTGGATAAGGGATGTTTAGCATATTTGGCTCATATTCGGGATACTAGTGTGGATACTCCTTCCCTGGAGTCGGTGCCAGTTGTTTGTGAGTTCTCAGAGGTTTTCCCCACAGATTTTCCTGGTATGCCGCCTGATCGAGATATTGACTTTTGCATTGACTTGGAGCCAGGCACCCGACCTATTTCTATTCCACCCTATCGGATGGCTCGGCAGAGTTGAGAGAGTTAAAGGAGCAGTTGCAAGACTTGTTGAGCAAAGGATTTATTAGACCCAGTGTTTCTCCCTGGGGTGCTCCTGTTCTGTTCGTGAAGAAGAAAGATGGTACCATGCGGATGTGTATCGATTACCGGCAATTGAACAAGGTTACAATTAGAAATAAGTATCCAATACCCCGCATTGATGACTTATTTGACCAGCTTCAGGGTGCATCGATCTTTTCTAAGATTGATTTGAGGTCAGGCTATCATCAGTTGAAGATTCGAGCGGAGGATATTTCGAAGACCGCTTTCAGGACCCGTTATGGTCATTATGAGTTCTTGGTGATGTCTTTCGGGCTTACTAATGCCCCCGCAGCGTTCATGGATTTGATGAATGGGATCTTCAAGCCTTACTTGGATTCGTTCGTGATCGTGTTTATTGATGACATCTTGGTGTACTCTCGGAGTAAGGAAGATCATGAGAAGCATCTGAGGATCGTGCTTGGGTTTGTTGAAGGAGAAGAAATTGTATGCCAAGTTTTCCAAGTGTGAGTTCTGGCTCAGTTCCGTGGCATTTTTGGGACATGTTGTGTCCAAGGACGGGATTATGGTTGATCCCAAGAAGATCGAGGAGGTTAGAGATTGGGCCAGGCCTACTTCGGTGACTGAGATTCGGAGCTTCGTGGGCCTTGCGAGTTATTATCGCCGATTTGTGAAGGGGTTTTCATCTATTTCTTCCCATTTGACTAGGTTGACTCAGAAGAATGTGCCTTTCCGGTGGTCCGATGAGTGTGAAGAGAGTTTTCAAAAGCTCAAGGCTTTATTGACTTCAGCCCCGATTTTGGCTTTACCTGTGGAGGGAAAGGACTTTACTATTTATTGTGATGCTTCTCGGATTGGCTTGGGTTGTGTGTTGATGCAAGAGGGTAGGGTGATCGCGTATGCTTCGAGACAGTTGAAGGTTCACGAGAAAAACTACCCCACTCATGACTTAGAGTTGGCTGCAGTAGTCTTCGCTTTGAAGATTTGGAGGCATTACTTGTATGGAGTCTATTGTGAGGTGTTCACGGATCACCGTAGTTTTCAGCATGTGTTTAATCAGGGGGATCTAAATTCGAGGCAGCGTAAATGGATGGAGTTACTTAAGGATTATGATATTACCATTCTTTATCATTCGGGAAAGGCTAATGTGGTAGATGATGCGTTGAGCCGAAAGGCAGTGAGTATGGGTAGCTTGGCGCGTTTGATTGTGGGAGAGCGTCCTTTAGCTATGGAGGTTCAGTGTTTGGCTAATAGTATGGTGAGACTCGATATTTCAGAACCTGGTAAGGTTCTAGCTTGTGTGGAGGCGAGGTCGTCTCTTTTGGAGCAGATTAGGGCCCAGCAGTTTGAGGATGTGAAATTGTGCAAGATTCGGGATAAGGTGCTAAGTGGAGAAGCCAAAGAGGCTATTCTTGATGATGAGGGTGTTTTGAGGATTAAGGGGGATATTTGCGTTCCTAGAGTTGGTGATTTGATTCCGTTGATCTTGAAAGAGGCTCATAGTTCCATATATTCCATTCATCCGGGTGCAACAAAGATGTATCGTGACTTAAGACAGCATTACTGGTGGGGCAGGATGAAGAGAGACATTGTGGAGTTTGTTACCCAATGTTCGAATTGCCAGCAGGTTAAGTATGAGCACCAGAGATCGAGTGGTATGACTCAGAGGATGCCCATTCCCGAGTGGAAGTGGGAGAGGATTGCTATGGATTTCGTGGTTGGTCTTCCGAAGACTTTGGGCAAGTTTGATTCGATTTGGGTCATCGTGGATAGGTTGACTAAGTCCGCGCACTTCATTCCGGTTCAGATTACTTATAATGCAGAGAAGTTGGCCAGGATTTACATCCGAGAGATAGTGCGATTACATGGAGTGCCCATTTCTATCATTTCAGATAGAGGCACTCAGTTTACTTCCCATTTCTGGAGGACTTTGCAGAAGGAATTGGGAACTCAGTTAGATCTTAGCACCGCGTTCCACCCGCAGATAGATGGTCAGTCCGAGAGGACTATTCAGGTGCTTGAGGATATGTTGAGGGCTTGTGTGATTGACTTTGGTGGTCATTGGGACCAGTTCTTACCGTTGGCGGAGTTTGCATACAACAATAGTTATCACTCGAGCATTGAGATGGCACCGTTTGAGGCTTTGTATGGTAGGAGATATCGTTCTCCGATTGGATGGTTCGATGGGTTTAAGGTGAGACCTTGGGGTACTGACTTGTTGAGAGAGTCCTTGGACAAAGTAAAGTTGATTCAGGAAAAGCTTATTGCGGCTCAAAGTAGACAAAAGGAGTATGCGGACCGGAAGGTTCGTGATATGGAGTTCATGGTTGGTGATCAAGTCCTATTGAAGGTTTCACCCATGAAGGGTGTAATGCGATTTGGGAAGAAGGGCAAGTTGAGCCCGAGGTTTATTGGCCCTTTTGAGATTCTTCGTCGTGTTGGCGAGGTGTCTTATGAGTTGGCCTTGCCACCAGGCTTGGTAGGTGTTCATCCGGTATTCCATGTTTCCATGTTGAAGAAGTACCATTCAGACGGGTCTTATATCATTCAGTGGGATTCGGTATTATTTGATCAGAATCTGTCCTTCGAGGAAGAGCCGGTAGCAATCTTGGATAGGCAAGTGAGAAAGTTGAGGTCCAAGGATATTGCTTCAGTCAAGGTGCAGTGGAAGCACCGTCCGGTTGAGGAGGCCACTTGGGAGACCGAGGCGGATATGCGGAGTAGATATCCTCAGTTGTTCGACAGTTCAGGTGCCTCCTTTTCTTCACCTTTTCCCTTGTCGCTCGAGGACGAGTGATTGTTTGATTGGTATCTAATGTAACGACCGGTTTGGTCATTTAGCACTTTTGAACCTGTTTTCGCTAAAATACCCTTTTCGTAGTTTTAAAGGGTATTTTTGACTTGCGGGAATTGGTGGCATGGTGTTATAATTGGCGGGAATTTTTTTAAATATATTTATTTAATATGTGTGAATAGTTTATTTATAGGAATATGAGTTTCACCCATATAAGGTCTAAGTTGGTAAATAAAGTATTTGACGGAATGATTATATTTATTACAATGGTTAAGTGAGTAAGTAAAATGTAGAAATTATTGGGCTATGTTATGAGGCTTAACCCACTTCTTATGATCCATATACGGTTCCAAAATAATATATTTACGTTGGGCATGGAAAGAAATAAAGGAAAATATTTGAGTTGACGAAAAATAACATAAGACCGCAATAACGGAAGGGGATTAGAGGAGAAAGGGAACCAGGTATATTTCCTAAACCTATTTGATTCTTGCTGTTACCTATATACATAAGTATTAGGCAATAATTGTGCAAATGATTGAGACGGTGAGGCATAATGGGCTAATAATGAGATAATGATAATGAAGGACGAGATAATTATTAGTAGGTGTGGACTTGGAAGAAGAATGAGATTAAATCTCAATGACACCATGTTTACGGTACAATGATGGAGTAATGATTAACAAATCATTTTGGCCAATATTGATAGAATTAGTGCGGAGTTATGTTCCAGTACGTTTGCTTCCTTTAGTTGGATTTAAATTCACTGTTGTCGTATTTGGCTTATGGTGTACAAAATTGTATTACGCTTCTTTTATTCATCAATTTCAATTTTTGTATACGGTGGATTTATGTGATTGAATTTAGGTGTATTGGATTATATGTACAATTTCAAATTTATGGTATTTGAGATGTGTGGAGCTAGATTTTAATTCTAAGTTAAGATTTTGGGGTAATTGAAAGGTTTTGAATCCTAGTCTTAAGAAATGAGAAATTAATGATTTGAGAGTCCATTTATGGATGGAATTGACTAATTTTCTGAATATAGGACCCTTAGGTTATGGGCAAAATGATTTTTAAAGAAAATTCCAATTTTGCCCTTCTGGGCTCGAGGTCACTTTTCGGGGTGCGTTTTTGGGTTTCGAATATAAGTATAGCAATATGGGTGTCCTTAGATTCGTATTCTAATGTAAATAAAGTATTTGATAGATTTCGATCACTCAGAGGCTCTACACAAAGGAAAGGCATTAGTTTGATCGTTCGTGGCACCCGCTCGGCATTGAGGTAGGTTACGGTCTACTTTAGTTAGACTCTGATTAGAAAATCGTATGTAGTTGTAGAAATTGACGGGGATAGCATGTTAGGCCTTCGGGCATGGAGTGGAGGTGAATTTCAATTAAGTTGGTTCTGTCAGCTGTTATGTGGGCTTGTCGCCATATGTGTTATTTTATGTGATTATCACCTGTGTGTATCTCCGTCACATACTAGCTCACTCATCACGTGGAAAGGAGTTGTAATATTGATAATTGAACAGTGGACAATCTTATGACTTGTACGTGTTAATTGTACAATGGTGATATTGTTGAGACTAATATCATGCATGACATGCTTTCCATATTATTCTTGTGATGATGGTGAGGTGAGTGATTAAGAAACTTCGAGGTCTTTGCCGGAGATTGAGAGTGACAGAGAGACTCCGAGGTCTTTACCGGAGATTGAGAGTGATTGATAGCCTCCGAGGTTTCTCTTGGGAGCTCGAGTGGTACATGAGTGGTACATGGACTTCGCGGGTCCCCCATGGGTCATGGCTTTGAGGCACTGCCCTTAGCATGTGTGTACGAGAGTGGAGTGAGAGAGGAGAGCTTGTTGCATTGCATTGCATTCATCCACTCATATATTTGAATAATCATTTGGTGAACTATATCTATCTTGTCTTTTGATTTCATGATTCTTTACACTTTACTTGTATATGATACGTGACCATACTGTTTGCTTTATGTGCTACTTGTTAGTTTCCACTTCTTCATGCGTTATCTAATCATTGTCGACCTATGATGCTTACCGGTACTAGTGTTGTCGATACTACTCTTCTTGCACTTTTGTTGAGTGCGAGTACGATCCGGCTCCGGTTCTATCCCCGTGGCCGATACGCGAGGGTGACATCTTTCGGTCATTCGGGGTGAGCTACTTGGTCATCGCGGCCCCGAAGGACTTCCTTATTTATTTTTTTTTTTATATTCGACGGACAATATGTAGCCTTCGGGTATTTTCGGACTTTTATTCCAAACTATGTTAGCGCTCTTGCCCTTTGACCTTTTAGGGTTGTCGTGACATTTCTAGTTATGATAAGTATTTAAGACTTGATAACTTATTCTTATTCAATTTTTCTTATTTAACTTGTTAATAGTAATAAGGGTATTTAAGACTTCAAAGATGTACCCCAACTCCTTAGCGGGGATTCGTGGTTTGAAACAGTGGGGAGACCGTACCCTTATATAGGATTGCCTACGTATCTTGCTGGAACAAGAATCAAGTCTGACATAGTTCGGAACATCGTATTTGACATATTTTGGCTTGTCTATTTGAATGAGTAAAAGCTATTGTTTTCGGATGTCGAGTATTTTAGCCTAGCGCATGGGTGGCCTAAAAAAGGCTGTAACTTGAATTTTTTGAAGAGTTGTGATTTGGATTTTTGAAAGACGAAGTGCGACCCTGACGACTTTTTGGATTCAGTAAACAATGAATTCTCAGCAATTTGCGATGATTGGCTATTTGTTCTAAGAACTTGGAGGTTGCGAGGACCGAGAGGTACGACTCAAAAAGATGTTTTTTTTTATAAATGACGCAGTCTTCGTGGATAGAAGGATGACCGAATGCTTTTCTTGAGAATGGTTGGATTTTTAATGTAAGGTTTTGAGGACCTAAGATGTTTTGATTCTAACAACCATTAGACATGGTCAGCGTGGATTGGATGCTTACCAGACAACGTTTCTAGGAGTCTTGGAATGTTTGTCTTTGACATAGTGCTTCGATACTTTTGACGCCAATTTTGGAAACGAACTACAGACCATCCATGTTCGAAGCAAAACAAATGTCTCTTATACGTGCAAGTCAAAATAGGCATAACAAAGCAGTAGATGACAATTATAAATCATAATTCTGACAAAATACATGAGAGCGCATAAGCAATTTATATCACATAAGCGGTCTATATACCTCGTTACTCCAAGGCTACTATTCGTTTGAAGGATGTTGATGTCGTTGAGACTTTCCGTTCGACCCCTTATGTATACATTAATGAATATCGAATGGGGATACATAATAGGGGAACAGGGTATACAAAAGTATCAGTCCCAGATTATAAAATGAAAAACCCAAGCCCAAGGGAAAACGGTTCGTATTACAACATGTACATCCTTCAATTTTCACATAATTGGATGTGGTGTCTTCAGGTCCAAGACCGTCCGAACACAGTAAGGTGTCTATCCTGTCCGATTCAGGTATGTTTGAGATACCCAAACCGGTCTATGGTCTGCATGCGCTATATCAGTAGGGATTTGGCTCGCTCTATACTAGTTATACTAGAGTGGTTTTCAAAAGAATAACTCAGGTTACCCAAGCGGAGAAGCTAGGGGTGGGCTCAATAAGGCTGTGGGATGACCGCATACCCACTCGACCTCTAGTGACCTGCAAAGAAAATATTAGAAGGGTTTTTTAGTAAGGCGTGATCGTATATCATTCCGCGTCGTCACCCTTTGAAACAAAGTGTAAAATCAAATGTCAGGAGTGGCGGAGTTTATGCATGCATGAATGACAGTTATATTTGTGAAAATTTAAACACATAAGCAATTTATATCACATAAACAATTTATATCACATAAGGCAAACAATATTGGAACCCTTATTGTTATAACCTTAGATTATCCCCAGCAGAGTCTCCATCTGTAGCGGTTCTATTTTTTTCGATTCGCATTTTGCACTTGCCTCATTTAAAAAGGAAAGTGTCCTGGGGAAGTACGGTTGTTAATCGTACCAGGAAAAAGAAAAAAATGTACTTCTACGTAATGGTACTCTAAACTACAGAATTCAGAGTTCCAATAATCTTACAGGAAAGTAAAAAAGGGGGAAAGATTCTAGTAAAAACATTCAGAATTCTTCACTTTCAGGCTTTTTTTTTTTCTTTTCAAAAATCAAAGTCTTGGTTCACAACATCTAAGCCAGTAGGTTTCAACTAACTATGGTGAGCTTAAAGTGTTCCCAAAGAAAGTTCGTAAAAGACATCACGAATCGTTATGGGCTCCTTCAACATAGGCAAACCAAAAAAATAAATACTAGTCATACAGAATGCAGGTCAAGGTCACTTGAAAGTATAAACATGCTTCTGTAATGAAGTAGTTAAACAGGATGGATTTCATGTAATTTTCTACACACTGATATCACAAACAGCTTCATTTTTTATGTCAAGCTTAAGTTATGAGCCTTAAAGACCCCTCCATACATAAGCTAACACTTATCACAGTTGAAACTAGCCCTGTTGAGGCTCAAACAGTCACTTGAGTTATATGAATCATGCATATGGGTTAACATGCTAATCAGACACAAACATGGGCATGCTAGTTAAGATTCAACTTAGAAACAAACACTTAGCAAACATCCAGATACATTTTAAAGAATATTTCAGCACTGTTGAAGCCTAAGAAAAACCTATACCACATTGAGGTAAGTTTAACTTGCTTAACTTGTATTGTAACTTGAATATGTACACACCTGGAAAAAAGCTATCATAAACAACAATAAACCAACCCATGAGATCTCATTACTTCACTCTCAAACTGATTTCAAAAATTGAAACTGTGCATAAAACTATTTCTGAATCAACATTTTTGTTAAATATGGAGAGAAGCTAAATAATGAACTTAATTGTCTCAGGATTAAACAAAGTTAGGAAGTTAAATTGTCAAGCAAAACACCTCACTCAGGTAAATAAGTACTGGATATTGGAGTTTAAACACAAAGGTTCAGGAAAGGAGTCAACTAAAACTAGACTTCAAAAAATACAACTTTAGGGATTTCTATAAATCAGACAATGAGTTATAAGTATGGAAAAGACAGGCCCCTCAAAATTCAAGAGCTAAAAGGTTTATCAAAAATGTATTACAAGCTAAACAAGACCTCTGTTAAAATCAAACAAACACTTTTACAAGAGAATCAAGACAAATGATAATTTCTAAGCTAAGAACATGTTCAAGATCATCCAAATGTTTGTAAGCTAATCCCCTTGAAAATGTCCGGACCCAGTTTTAAGACTCAGCTAATATCTTACTGGTTTTAAGGGATAGATAATCTTAAACAACCAAACAAACATAATTAACCATCTCCTTATCTTTGAGGTTCCCAGGATAGCAGTTTCAACTCTTAATGCATCAATTGAATGTATCAGTAAGTAACATGAACTTAAGGTAGTTTAATGAGCTTTACATGAAGATTTTAACCTTATGATTCACTTAGTCTAGGCAGATTTAAGAGTACTTAAACACATCTCAAAACAACCCCTTTTAACTAAATATTACTTATCTAACTTCAAAACAGTATTAGAACTAAACTTAATCTACCTGAAAAAATTAAAACATACTAAGATAGAAAAGGAAATTACTTACCTAATTCAAACCACATCAAAATTAAATCATCCTGCTCTAAACTAGAACAAAACTGAAAATATACAAGTTTAAAAGAGGAACTAAGCTAAGGAGAGAGTATTACCCTTTTTTCGAGTAACGAACGGGGGCGACGAGTGTCGATGAATCACCTTTCACTAGAATCGATTTCCAATGAGACTTCCAAAAATTATACTTGAGTGAGAACGTCCTCGAAACTCGCGGCTTCGCCGGAGTTTTACGGGCGTTCTTACTCTTAGGGTTATGAAAAACCCATTTAATGGTATAAGAACCAATTTTTTGGTCTCAAAGCCATTTTTTCTGTTCCCCTCGAAATGAAGAGAAGTGAGCTCTATTTATAGAACAGGAAAACTGTTACGCCTTAGAAAATTCCCCGTTAGCGTACAGTGAGTAGACTCACGAAGGACATGATGTATACGAGGCTTGGGATAAGCAAGAGATATTATGTGATGGTCCTAATTAAGATTTCCAAAGACATTCGGGTTAAGAAAAGAAAGTTGTTAAGGAAAGCGAGTTATAAGTTGAATGTATCGGATGGGAATTACGAGTATTGAATTAATGATGTCTTAATGACACCTTGAAGAAGCGTTACAACGTCCCTTAGAATGGTATTGAAGTAAGGAACAAGTGTTAAGAAGGTTCCATAAGGATCGGAGATCAAACGAGTCGACGAAACGATTTCCGAAAAACTGGACCAACCTACGGCCGGACATGCGGCCGTATAAAATGTATGGACCGTATGTCCAACCATAGATTCAGTCCAAGAGAGCATACTTCTTGGACCAGATCGACGGCCGACATACGGACCGTATGTTGGTCCGTATAAACCGGGTCGGTGAAGTTCATTTTTATATAAGGGACCCTTTTCATTTCATTTTCATTTCCCACTTCACCTCCACACTTCAAGAAAGCTCTAGAACACTCCAAACACTTCATCCATGAGAAATCACTAGAAATCAAAGATCAATATCAAGAATTAGGGTGAATCAAGTGAAAGAAACCTCATCAAAGTCATACAAATCAAGAAAATCCCAAGAGAGATAAAATAGGGTTTTGGTGCTAAGGGTGAATCACCATTCCAAGCTTATTCCTCCATCATCTAAGGTAAGTTTCATGACCTTTTCATACTATTTAAAGTATAAATAAGTTGAAACACATGGATTGTAGAAGTGTATAGCAAATGGGTCATCAAATGTGTGAATAGTATTGTTAGTGAGTAGTAGTTGAATTGAATCATGGAAATGGATAGGTTGATGTTATGAATGCGTTATAAATGACCTATAGAACATGAAATAAGTATTGGATATGGAAGAATATGACGATGGACTTTTAGTCATGAATATGGGGAATTGAAGTAGAGTTGTGAAATGCGGGGATTATGTAAATGAATGACGATTGTTATTAATGATATTGTGATGATTGTTATGAATGTTGGGAGTTGATATGGAATATGGCGGAAAGTAGTATAAACAAAGGAAATGCTGCCCAAATTTCTATAGCTTTAGTAAGTATGTTTTCACGATGATATAGCTAATGTCAACACGAATTCTCTTGAAGGTATACACAAGTGCACTCAAGAAGAACGAGCGAACGATAGAATAGTAAACGACAAAGGTATGTGAGGCTAATCCCTTCTTTCTAAGGCATGATTCCTATGGCATGAATTTCCTCTTTCAGTACGAATGTCCTATCTTCAAGAAGGCTATGAGCCATTACCGACGAATAGCCATACGAGATAAGAGATATGCTACGATTATGATAATGACAACGATGAGCTTAAGTCTAGAGATGCTATAGCTTATGATATGATGTTCCAACTAAGCTAAGGAACCTATACGTAACCCATTAATGTTGATCATGGTATACACTCACCTTATGCTTATTCCTTCAAGGTGAGGTAGAACGCTTACGAATGCTCCATAATGAAGTCGGGGGCTCACGACCTTACGTCACCCCGACATGACTATACTTGCTTCCAAGTTCTAACGAATGAATTGATGATATATGTATGATGATATTAACTTATGATGAAACTATGATATGCCTATGAAATGAATGATAGCGATGACTATGATGATGTATAATGTACGATGATAAATGCATGCTATGTATGATGATACGATTCCACCGCGCCTAGATGGCCGGGCATGTCACCGCTAAGGCGGGCTGCTATGATTCCACCGTGCCTAGATGGCCGGGCACGTCACCGCTAAGGCGGGCTGCTATTATTTTACCGAGCCTAGAGGGCCGGGCATGACACCACTAGTGGGCGGCATATGATGGTTACCCGGACGCGGGTTAACGACATGATGATGTATGATTGATGTGACGATGCATGTATGGCATGATGATGTATATGTGATATGATAAGGCATACGCTGTGGTAATGTATATGACATGCCTATGTATGATGAATGTATATGAAATGTATCTACGATTATAAGAGTACACAGGTTGTATCTCCATCCCATGACTTATGATGTTCTTATTATGCTTATTTCATTCCTGCCTTACATACTCAGTACAATGTTCGTACTGACGTCCGTTTTCTTTGGATGCTGTGTTCATGCCCATAGGTAGGCAAGGAGACGGTCTTTGATCTATAGGAGCTATTAGCAGACGTGTGAGCACTCCATTGTCCGGAGGTGCCATTGATTATTCTTTTGTTACATATATGTATATACTCTCATGATTGGGCACGACGGGGTCCTGTCCCGACCATATGTCTAGTACTCTAGTAGAGGCTCGTAGATACGCATGTGTGGGTAGTATGGTCCCATGGTTTACATGTATATGTATGTGTATATATGTATATTATTTTGATAGCCGAAGGGCTTATGTTTATAAAAGTAATTACGTTTCATATGATGCTATATTTTCATGGAATTGAGCAAGCATTACGAATGAGAGCATATAGATAACGGAATGAGTGGTGTTCGGTGGTTAGCCCCGAATACCCGTCGCGGCCCGTAGTTCGGGTCGTGACAAAAACGCTCAAACTAATGCCAAAAACTGATGTGGGATTCCCCCTCTTTTGATTTGTTTGAAATTCAAATTCAAAAGAAAATAATAGCTGTAAATTGGTTGGATTCGTACTGGAAAAAGAAATAAAATCAACAAAATTACCATTGCCAGCTAGAGTGTATGACTGAAGAGGATGAAACAAGGGTTTGTTTGGCTCTTTTTTGTTCTTTTTCTCTTTTCTGATTTTGTGCGTGTGTGTGTATATGCTGAAGAATGAAAAGGGCAAAGGTTTGGGAAATTAAAGGAGCTTAGGCCGGGTCTTTTTAGACATTTGGGCTTGGGGTTTTGGGCTGAAGATTGATTTGGGAGTTAAAAATGTGGCTAAGATTGAATTTAAATTATAGCACATTGTATTGCAATCGTAGCCAAGACGTTAGCAAGATAGCCAAAATTAAACTCATGCCTTGTTAATTAAAACCCTTCTTTAGGTCCAACCTGAAATAAAATTGAGATGAAATTATTCTCCAATAAATTAATTAATCTTCTTGACTTCAACAAAGTAGAAATACTTATTTTTCAATAATTGACTAATTATAAAAATACGTACTTAATTAAAATACTCGTTTTTTGATATAAACTGATTTCAAATTGATATAGTACACATAATTAACACTTAAAATTATACGAAATATATATATTGTATATATTAGGGTATTTTGCCAATGAGATGGCAAAATATTACCAAAGCTGTTTTAGAAAGTTTTTTTTTTTTATTTTCTGAATAATTCTTTTACTCTGTTTGCGATTCAAGAAGCTTGACTAGTTAATTTGAATTTTGGAGGGCAAAAAATCGAGTGTCAACATGATTGTTTTAACTTTATGACCTAGGGTATTCTTGTAATCCCATAAAAAATAATTCTAAAAATACAACGCCACATCCTAGTCCCTAGGCATTCTACTGCTTCAAATTTAACACTTGTTTGGAATTAGAATATTTACAGGAAATGGAAATGTTAAACTCAAATATCAATGACTCAGGTCCCTACAATTCAACCATATATTAAAAACCAGTTTCGTGAGGCCCCGTCCTAAGTCCAGGCCCAAACTCTTAATATTTTAACTTTCATTGTTAATGAAATTAATTATTTCAATTCAGATGAGTTCTTACTTTTAATTTTCTAAGTTATTCGATACTAAATTAATAATCTACAGACAAACACAAAGTTTGTAAACCTAAGCTATCGAATTCGATCAAAACTGTCGCCGACACTCTAGCTCTGCCTTGCTTCTAACTCATTGTGCGCTGAACTTAAACTCATTTAAGATTTTAATAATGTATTTTATTTTAACCTGTATTAACAAAACTCATATTTTTCTTCTAGAATCATCTAACACAATAAAAAAAATTCCAATAACTTCAAATCTATACTGCTGTCACACCCTTAATCCGATAGGGTGTGATGGGCACCCGACCCTTGCCTAGGGCCGAGCGAACCCGCAGACTTTCGTAATACTCATAATCATACTGGGCCCGCAAAACATGACATAAGCACATAATGAAAAATTTTCAGAAAACAAACATGCCTTTCGTTTTTTTTTTTTTCAAATCAAATGAAATCTGCAATCGTATGAAATCTGTAATATGATGCACAACGCATACTTCGGCTTATATAGCCGCTTGCCAAACAAATCTGTAGCATAATGCATACTAATACACCGGCTTACATAGCCGCTTACAAAACAAATCCGACATATCATACACTCGACACTGTCTGCAAAGTCTCTAACATAACCCCAGATATCACAACTTTAACACTCTGACTCGGCAGCACACCTCGGGAGAAAATGGGTGGCCAATCGAGCCGGAACATCTCCGCTAACATCACCTACTCATACGTGGGTACTTCGCGCGGCATGAAACGCGCCCCCGAAGAAAGGGGGTCGGTACGGAATATGTACCGAGTATGCAAAGCAGAAATACAGAAAACGAGATCATAACCGAAGTAAGTAGTACCGAAAAACAGTGCAATACGCAGAACCCACAAGACTTACTTTTAAAACCTAATTCGTGCATGTCCATATCATATCCGAATCATCAAGGGACTTAGAAACATGAGTAAATAATCATCATACCATCATGTTATCATATATCATATCAGACCTCGTGTCACATCGTATTTCGGAATACATATCATACTTCAGAATACACACATATAACATATAACGTGTCCCGGCCCTCCAGTGAGGGACTCGGTGAACAGAATCATCATGTCATCACCATGTATACATATAGCGTGTCCCGGCCCTCTAGTGAGGGACTCGGTGTTTAGAATCATCATATCACCATCATATATATACATATAGCGTGTCCCGGCCCTGTAGTGAGGGACTCGGTGTATAGCGTGTCTCGGCCCTCTAGTGAGGGACTCGGTGTATAGCGTGTCCCGGCCCTCTAGTGAGGGACTCAGTGTATAGCGTGTCCCAGCCCTCTAGTGAGGGACTCGGTGTTTAGAATCATGTCACCATCACATTATCACATATCATATCACACATACACATTCCGCGGCCAAAAACCCAGCGGCAATATCACATACACACATACCGCGGCCAAGAATCCAGCGGCAATACCACATATACACATACCACGGCCAAGAATCCAGCGGCAATATCACATATACACATACCACGGCCAAGAATCCGGCGGCAATATCACATATACACATACCACGACCAAGAATCCAGCGGCAATATCACATATACACATACCGCGGCCAAGAATCCAGCGGTCATGTCACAGCCCGCGGTCAAGTATCCAGCGGACAATATCACACATACCGGCCCGGGACTCGGCGAAAAATGTAACAACAGAATGCACGAGCAGAATCACAAGTAACCAAATACAGTTTAAAACATTTACAAAGACTTAATAGGTTATTCGAAACGAACCATCATTTACAGGCCAAAACAGTAGTCAAATCAGATTTTCTTCCGAACGTCACTCGGGGATATATCAAACCGAACTTCAGAAACCGTAGTTACGTATTAAAATCACTTACATAAAAATCCTTATTTCAGACTCAATAGATAAATAAGTAATCATACTCGGGGGTCGGAAAGATATTCATATTAAGTTCTTTTCAAAAAGTCGTTAGTATTACACGAAGAAAAGTCGCGGGACCCACGGACGAGCGTCAACCCAATACGGGCCTGCCTATGGAAATCATGGTCATTATACGTCATAGAATCATTTCCGAGCATATCAAAGCCATCCGGTCCTGTCTGTGAAAGTTATGGACGTTCGTAGTTACAAACTTTTTTTTGAAAACAAAACTTTTTTTTTGAAAACAAAACTTTTTATGCAACATTTGATAACCAATCACACAGAGTCATATAAGCCATAGCTTGACCATATAAGGATACCAACATCAAGAAGCAAATAAGCATCGTAAACGTGCTCGGACTTCAAGAATGGAATTACCCCCGAAGCTCATAACGTATCATAGCTTAGCCATATCTAAGACATGCCAAAAGAAGGAAAGGTAGGCTTTACATACCTCGGTCGCTCCCTAAGCTAACCCAACTCAAGTCTCAGCTTCTCAAGATCTACAATAACGTCATCACATACCAAACATTAGCCATAAGCACTTAGGAATTCAATTTCATGCCATCACTTTTATCTACGAAATTTGGGCAGCATTTCCCCTATAAATGCAACAACTCAGGGATTTCAACTAGGCCAAATTCATCAACAACAATACCAACAAACATTCTAACAACATCAACCATTAATTCAAAACGCACTCTAACATTAGTAACTATTTTCTGTACAATTCGACGATATTCCATTTTCACTCAAATCAACACATACCATTAAGCCAACTTCAATGCTCATACATCCAAATACCAATCCGAAACTATTCAAACAAAACTCAAGAATATTTCAAACAATCCACACAACATTCACACGGCCCAACCAATGGGCAACACCACCCGAAACTTCCCAAATTCAACAAGATCAACAATAACACATTTCTTCCTTCCAAATTCACCAACTATACCCATAATCCACATGTTAACGACATCATTTTCATAAATTCAAGAAACTACATTAAAATCACATTATCTTCTCTAACAACTTACAAACGACTCCAACTTCCATTTAAATCATTAAACCATCATTTTCATTATGGAATCCATATCAACAACAACCAAAATATTAAATAAAAATTAGTTCATCACTCCAACATAACCAACACCTACACGGCTTCACTTCAACATACCATATTTCATGAATTTCATGAATTACCACACACCACAACACATATAAACCATCCATAACATATGAAAAGAGGATTAAAACTTACCTTCTTCACTTAGTTCTTCAACATTTTCTTGTTCCCAAGCTCCTCTAATTCCAAATGAAATTATATTCGTGACTATGCGTTGCCCGGGCTTCGATTAGTACTTCGTAGCTTGAAATTTCACTCAAAATCCTCAATTTTAGGTGGCATGAGAGGCCCTTTTGATGGCTGAATTTTCTGGAAATATTGGGAACTTTTGTGCTGAAAAATGAGATTTTTGTCCCTTAAAACGGAATGCTGAAGTCGGTTTACTGTAGCTACAGTACTGTAGCAGTACTGTAGCGGTACTGTAGCGGTACCGCGGGAATGCTGTTTCTGCGTCGACAGTTCAGTTTGTAACGTCTATAATTCTCTACTCCGATGTCCTATCAATGAACGGTTTGTTGCATTACAAACTAGACTCGACGAACTTCATTTTAGGATTTTGAAACACCTTAAAACTCCACATATACTATGAGATATGCGCCTCCAAAGTTGACCAAAATCCGTCCGGCGTTTCTCAAATTTTCGTTGAACTTATTTTCTTCAATTTGCTCAATCCGAAATTTTCGAAATTCTCCATACTTGATATTTATCACTTATTACACTAATAATGGCCATGTTCCCGTGTTTCAAAATATTCTTTCCCGATTAGGACTTACGAGATCGTAATTCACCCTTTTTCTTCGTTGTTACGTACTCTCCATGGCTTGTGCCTTTCAAAACATCCCATTATTACGATGAGGTACATGTCAAACTCATGCTCTGAAAACGCGGGGTATAACAACTGCAATAAATATAACCTTAATTTAGAATCTTTACACAAATTAACCTAGTGATCCTACAAGAACATTAGTAAATAATAATTAAAGTACGTTAATAATGTAAAATATTTTAAAACTATATTTGGAAATAATTTTAGGATAATAAGCGTGTATGAGCTCACTAAAGAAGCAAAATATCAGATGTATCAAGGATAGAAGATATTGTAATACCTAATAAACGCTTCAGTTGTAAAAGAAAATTTAGCTCCAAAGTTATCCTAATTTTACCAGAACGTATAAGGACAAATAATATATTCTCTGCATTCAAAAATATAAAGGCAATTTGACTAATTCTGAAGCTAAATTAAGTTAGATTAATTCAATGTTTTAAAATTACAATTTAGATATTCAAAAAATATATGAAAAATACTATAAATTGCAATTCTCCTATCAATATAGTGAAAACATTCTAAAAATATTTGCTAAAGTTTATGTAATTTGACCCCCGAGAAGTGAAACGTAACAAATATTTTAAGATAAAGGAGTTAAAAATAATATACTAAGGAGCAAAAAAAAAACAACAAAAAGTCATTATAACATTCACCAATTACAAAGTCCCAAGTGGAATGTCATAAGAAAAGAATGATGGTAAAAGTGAGAATATGTTGTAACAACCCGATCGGTCGTTTTGAGAATTGATGCTCTATTTTATGTATCGTCCATTCCAAAAGCTCTATAATAATTATTGTGACCTGCTTGCAAAATTTGAAGTCAAACGAATGTCATTGGTTCACTTTGGGAGAAGGTTTAATTTTGGAAATCCTGGTATTTAATTATTTGAATAAATTATTTATTTTGGGAAAACATGCTCTGATTGGGGATCTAAAGATTCCGTTAGATTTGAAATATTATTTAAGACCTGTAGAAATTGACGGAGCTAATTTTAGAGTTTGTTTGGTTGGTTTTTGACAATTAAATCAGTTTTAGCATTAAATATGCCTTTTATGGTGAAAAGATGGTCACGGGAAGAAATAAGACTCAGATTCAAAATATTTTGTTTTCGTTAGCTTCGTATTGATGTTTATGGCTTGTAGGGATGGGTGGCGCCATTCCCGAGGTGATCGGATGAGAATCAAAAAAGAAATCTAAGTTTTGAAATTTTGAAGTTGTAAGTTTGACCAAAAGTTGACTTTTCGGTAAACATGGTCGTAATTGAATTTTGACATTTCCTATAGGTCTAGAATGTGATTTAGGACTTAATCGAGTCGTTGGTTTAGTTCCCGAGAGGTTAGGGTGTGATTTAGGTGGTTGGTTGAAAAACTAGCTTTTGAGATGATTTGGAGTTGGCCATGGTCAAAATCCGGTCAAGACTGTCCCGTTTGGATGTTTTGAGAGTTCGAGCAGTTTCGTATGATGATTTTGGACTTGTCCACAATTTTGGTTAGATTCCGATGAGTTTCGGATGTGTTTGGGTTGTATGGTGTTTGTTTTTTGTTTCGACATCGTTTTGAGCAACAAGGATACCATACTGAGCAAACGGCCTTTGTTTTGTGTTTCAATTGAACCGTCATTTCGAAATTATAGCAACAAGAATCGTCGCGTTTCGTCGTCGTATGAGTGAGATATGGCCTTATTTCTAAATTTTGCAGTTGCTGATTTTTTGGTGAGATTTTTGCTAAAAATTATTATTTTGCCCCTAAGTTCGCCCTTAAAATTCTGCATTCCTTCAAAACTTGAAAACATCATGTCTCTCTCATTTTAAGGCCAAATTGGGCGATTCAAAAGGCTATTATTGGTGAAATTTCGCAAGGATTTTATTGGGCTTCTCAAACGTGAGCTTCGCGATCATCTAGAACCTGATTTGGACCGAAACAGCTGCTGCGTTTTTTTTTTCTCCACTTGTTTCGGGATTTAGTTACTTTTCTTACAAGTTTGGGAACTCGAATTGAGGTGATTTTCGCGGTGTTGTTCTTGTCTTAACGACGGGGTAAGTATCTAACCTTTATTTTGGTATTTCCCCATGATTATTTTCGTTGGTTATAGTTTATGTACGTGTTTGGATTGTAGAAATTGAGATTTTGAACCCAAAAGTTGAAAAGTGGTAAATCGTGGATTTGAGGGTCAAGATGATGGCTTAGCTTTTTGAATGGATTTTCTGGATTTAGACTAATTAAGCTATGAGTAAACCAATTTTGAAATAAAATTCCAGTTTTGCCAATGGGGGCTCAAGGTTACCATTTTGGGTTCGTTTTTGGATTCCGAATTAAAGTATAACAATGTGGGTATCATTGAATTCGTTTAAACTCGTAGAGTACTATTTTGAATATATTGAACCGGATTTTTTAATGAAATTACAGTTTTGCCCTTGGGGCTCGGGTTTGGCCATTTTGGGTACATTTTTGGGTTCTGGATAAAACTATGACAATATGGGTATCCATGGATTCATGTTTTAACGTAGAATTCATATTTGATAGACGTTTATCATCCCAAGACTCTCCGAAAAGAAAATGCAAGGCTCAAGTGGATTAGTTCGTGGCACCTATTCGGCACCGAAGTACGTTACGACTTACTTTTGTTAGACTTCGATTAGAGAATAGTATGTAAATTGACGGGAAAAGCATGATAGGCCTTCGGGCATGGTGTGGAGGTGAATTTCAATTAGGTTGGTGTCGTCAGCTGTTATGTGGGCTATGTTGGCCATATTTGATGTCTATGTGTACTTCTTGATTCGGATTGTAATGTGTTATCGTTGTTGGTAAAATTATAATACAAGGATAGTGCTTGCAAATGATGTGTTAAATGAATTGTCATTACAGTTACTTGCCTGTTGTACCCTTGATATTTGGCATTATGATATTTGCATACCCATTCATTCACAAATATGTCATGTTGATGATTTTATTGTGGAAATTAAGGTACGACATGGTCTTATGAGGCCGGAAAGTGGTAAGAAAGATATTGTGAGTGGCCGAAGGGAACTATTCCGAGTGGATGATTTATTGATTCATGAACACCCGATGGAAAGTATTTTGGGTGGATGATTTATTGATTCATGAACGCCCGATGGAAACTATTTCGAGTAGATGATTTATTGTTTTGTGAACTCCTAATGAGAACTATTCTGGGTAGATGATTTATTGTTTTGTGAATAGCTGATGAAAACTATTCCAGGTGGTACATGGACATCACGAGTCCCTCATGGGTCATGGCTTTGAGGCATTGTCCTTAGCATGTGTGTACGGATGTGGAAAGTTGGCCAGTGCATTGCATATCATCGCATTTCACTTGCATTGCATTTCTTATCATCGCATGGTACATTTCCTCATTAATTTCTTGGTTGATGATTCATTTGAGTTGCTACGTGCTTGTAAGGAGTTTACTTAGAAACTTGATGGACTTGAGGATTAGAAACTTTCACCTAGGCTATGACTTGATATTATTGAGATCTATTGTGGTTCCTATTACTGTGAGTTTTACTTAAATATGCTTAGTGACTGTACTTGACTGCTTATCTGCTCTACTTGTTAATTTCTTCCTATTATGCATTATCTAATCATTATCGGCCTCTGATACCTATGGGGGTACATTGTGTACTCCTACTGCGCTTGCTTCACTTTTTGTTGAGTGCAGAGTTTGATCCTAATTCCTATTCAAGACCTCGTGACTAATCCCAAGGCAACTTATCAGAGACGTGTTACACCCCGTAGTTTTGTACGCAAAAATTCGTAAGTGTTGGTTGTTTTAAGTAGGGACATTGGAGTTACCTCCAAGGATACATGAGATTAGATGCACTTATCTTATGTTTATGAGGGTTTAAGTTCAAATAATAAGCTATGGAAGGATTGAAGGGCAAGTGAATCAAGAAAATTAAATTTGTTGGAATTTTGAAGAAAATATGAGGGGCAATTTTAGCCCAAATTAGAGGAAGAATATCTTTTAGTATATGAGGAGTTTTGAGGTAAATCAAAAGCCTAAAATAAAGTTCGTCGAGTCTAGTTTCCAACGCAACAAATCGCTCATCGATACGACATTGGAGTAGAGAATTATGGACATTGCAAGTTAGGCTGCTACAGTGCTGCTACAGTGCCACCGACTTTAGCACACTATATAAGGGGCAAAACCCCATTTTTTCTTCACAAAAATTTCCCAAATGCTCTAGAAAATTCAGCAAGCATAAGAGAGCATATATACATCATAAAAGTGAGGATTTTAAGTAATTTCAAGTTACGGAGTGTTAATTGAGGTCCCGACAACGTGTAATGTGATTATATTATCATTTTGCGGTGGATTTTGGCTTGGATTCAAGGTGGATATTGGAGATATTATTGTTCTAACAAGGACAAGGTATGAATCTCTCCTTATTGGTATTAATTTTGGCTTCTTTATGGAAATAAAGTTATTAAATAGTCGTATCACAAGTTGGTTAGTTGAGAAATTTGGAAAACATCGTGTGGGATGTTTTAGGAAATATATTGGTATGGATAATGATGTTGATGGTGTTGGTATTGTTGTTGTTGATTGGTTGTTGATATTATGATTTCGGGCTGGGCATATAAATGGGAGAGATGCTGCCCGAATTTCAGCAGATTCTAAATGGATTTAAATTAAGGGTTTAAGACGAGCGTATGACGATGAGCCTAACAATAGTATGAATGGTTGTATATGTAGATTACGAGGCTACGAATGATCTTAAGTGAATTGCAAGACAGGAAGTAAGTTGGAAGTCGAGAAATTATCTTCCAGGTATGTTAAGGCTAGTCCCTTTCTTTCTAAAGGCATGATCCTTTTGTTATAAACCATTGTGTCATACCCATAATATCCTTGGTTCCATAAATGCTAGAAATCCACGAATCTCATGATCCTTATGATGTTTCCTACAAACCCATGCATGAATTCCATAAAAATCCTCATTTCCAAGAATGTTAGAAATTCATGACTCTTAAAGTTTTTATGATGCTAAAGATGAATAATTTTTTTATGATAACCATGACGATGATTATGAGGGATTTATTTATCAAAGCTCCAAGGCATACGGATTTCATGTTATTATGAGATGAATTTATTCATAGAGATTTCCAAGTACATGAGCTTTATATTATTATGAGATGATTGAGCTTACTTTACAATTTCTTAATTACCTTCATTGTTGGTAATCTCAACTTATGACCCTTGTTCCTTCAAGGTGGGATGAACGATGATGATTGATCCATAATATAATCGGAGGCTACCGAACTTACGTCACTCCGATATAGTTGTGGCTTTTGATTGGGCTCTCATGCATGCTTTATATATATGTATGTATTTTCTCACACCGCGCCGCGCTATAGTCGGCCGGGCATGGCATGTAGATATGTACACCACCGCAGTGGGCATGTTATGATATCGCCCCGGACGCGGGCTAATGATGATAACACCGAGCCTTAATGGCCGAGCATGATACTATATATATAACACCGAGCCTTAATGGTCGGGCATGATACTATATATAACACCGAGCCTTAATGGTCGGGCATGATACTATATATATAACACCTATATTTTAATATAGCATATATATATATATATATATAAAATATATTATTTTTAAAAAAGTGTGTGTGTGACATCCGCCTCAAAAGGCGTCCATACGTATAGGTTATCTCTTTTTTATTCCATGTTACCTTTCATCTCTATATTATGTTGTTATTCATACCTTACATACTCAGTACATTATTCGTACTAACGTCCCTTCTTGTGGACGCTGCGCTCATGCCCGCAGGTAGGCAGGGAGACGGATCAGACCCGTAGGTGTTCTATCAGCGGATTCTCAGGAGCACTCCACTTACTTACTTCGGAGCTTATGATCATTTGTATAATCTATTTGGTATTGTCCTTATGATCATTTGTATTCTATGTAGAGGCTCGTAGACGTATGTGTACAGTTAGATGTTTTATAGTTCCACCGGTTCGTATTATTGTATAATATATTGGTAGCCTTGTCGGCTGGTGACGATGGGCATAATTGTTGATGATTCTATAGAGATGCACCGTTATGTTGTGATATATGTCCCTACAGGTTATGACAATCATGAGTTACCTTTGGGGTCCACCCAGAAATGATTATGAGATGTATGCTTAGAGGTACTCGGTAGGTTAGCTCCGGGTGCCCGTCATGGCCCTCTGGTTGGGTCGTGACAAAGTGGTATCGAGAAGCGATTCGTCTAGGGAGTGTCTACGATCCGTGTCCGTAGAGTCTTGTTTATGGGTGTGAAGCGCGCCACACTTATAAACAAGAGGGCACGAGGCATTTAGGAACCATTGACCCTTCTTTCTTATCTTAGATCGTGTCATAGAGCAAAATCATAGGATATGATGTCCCTGATCCTAACCCAAATGTTTTGATCATGGATAAGCAGTTGATTATGCCGCTACGAGGTAATTCTTTGAGAATTGAAGTTGTTCATTCGAAAGGTATGTTTCTTGTTTTATTAATATGGATAGACATTGATATAAGAGCTTGAGCAAGATATTATTGGTATTTGTGATTGCTCTGTGGGGCATTGGATGTGTTTTCTGGGTTGTGTGCAGGAATGAGGTAATAAGAATTATAGAGGAAATTCTACCGAATTTTTTTTTTTCAAACTGAATTGTTTGCATGTCTATAGAGAAAGAGTAAAGGGAAAATGTGACCATCAGCCGTTTGGTAAGTCATGATTGAAGGAACAACTATAAGACGCTTTCAAAGAGAAGTTTTAGAATGATCTTAATTTAATTTAAAGGAGGAACCCTGGAGGGAAAAATGATTAGTAGTTAAAGAAACTGGAATGAGTTGCATCCGAGATTTCGGAGGATTGAGACCTATTGGAAACATAAAGAAAGTTGACATTAGGAACTCAAATACGGTATTACGATTTATAGATTAGATTGGTTAGTACGAGATAATAAAGAGATATTGATATGGAAAAGGAAGTTAACGAGTACGGGAAAGTTCCACCCTAGAAGAATATATATATATATATATATATATACACGAGATCAAGATGGGTTTGTACTCATAGTGGAATGTTCTGCAAACTTCTAGGTAGATATTATTAAGTGGAAAAAGGAAAGAGCACTTTAAGAGCAAAGGAAATCAAGGAGGACCTTGAGGACAGAAGTACGAGAAAGTGCGGTTATAAATTAATTAAAGGAAGTTATGTGATTGGCGACGATAAGAGGAAGCTTAATAAATTAGTAAGGTTGGCCAAAGGTAGACCGTGATGGAATAAGACAGTGGACTTGGAATAGAGATACGATTACAAAGGAAACAGGACGAATATACGAGGAATAGACATACATACGAGCAAGCTATGGTATCGTAAAGGGAAATAAGAAATGAACGAAGGAAGAAAGAAAAGGGCATATTTTACTAAAATTTCATGATGGGAACAAGAATCGGCGGGACATTAGAAGGATTATGACGCATGATTATGATACAAAAAAATTAGTTAAGAGAAACTATGGGACGCTATGAGCTACATTAAGGAAAGGACGAATCGTGAGAATGAATGAGAGAGAATATCGACTTTTACTGGTATGGTATAAACCAAACTCGGAATCGAGAAGCAAGAGTGAGAGGAATCTCAAGGGCACTGGTGAAAGGATAGCTATGAAGGAAAATTACGACTGAAAGAGCATGGTATAGTCGGGCATACTATAAGGAGCCTAACGAATTCCGATGTCACCATTGATTCATTAACCTAGGGGACTAGTAGGCATGAAAGAAGGAAGTGGTTTGAGTTGTGTCCAATATGTGTGGACATTTGACTTGATACAAGAATCCAGTTAGCAAAAGAGAAATAAGTCAAACCATGTGATGAAAGTAACTCCGGCATTATATGGACTAGAGGAGTTGAAGGATCGCTAAGGCCGGCCAAATGACTACCAAAGATGGTCAATACTCGAACGTTACTGGTATAGGAGAACATTCTTAGACGAATTAGAATATTCCCAAGTACAGAAGAAGGAAATGTACTGGCTTGAAGGAGTCGAAATTCGAGATGAACTAATATAGCAAGGATGTGCTAAAGAAAAGTGAAAATGGACTAAATGCAAGTATATTATGAGACAGACATGGGAAAGGAGGCATGACAAGATAATGAAGGTTTAGCAAATCAAAGGGAATAAGTTTTGTCAATGCAATGCGTCGTGTTCCGGGCTATGATTCGAATCGCTCGCACTAGAGAAATTTTTTGTTACAATTAAATATGCAGCAAATGTACCCCAAAAAAAAAAAGTAACAGAAGAAGTGAGAAGGCCTACAACTGACTAAGGATAAGTATCAGGGACAGTCGGAATTAGTAAAGAGAAATCGTAGCACTGGAAGAGGTGAGATTTTTAAAAGAGGAATATTTTCAGGAATTTTGATAATCGTTAAAAGAAAGGAAGACAGTATGCCTATGGATAGCATGATGGCGATCGCTCGAGACTAGAAAATACCTCATGCGTCCTGAAATCATAAGTCACCGTTTATATTAAATTGCGAGAGCATATGTCATAGGACCATATAAATAATTGTCCTGATGAAATGGCTAGTAAAATGGTGTGGGGACGACAATAAATATTTGAAGAAGAATGGAAGCTAGTTAAGTCTCAATTAGCCGCTGGTATAGGAGAGCCAAGGACTTAAAGAGGGAAGCATACTCGTATTGAAAGGAAGTTGTGATTAAGTAAGATTTTATTTTAGTCTCATGCTTATGAGTTATTTTGTAATGATGTTAAGATTGGAGGAGAGGAATTGGAGAAAGATTCAAACATGGATCTGAAGAAATTTTGAATAGTAGATTAGCTTGGGATATGATCATTAGTATGTTGTAACTTGTAAGTATAATCTTGTGATGAGGGATAACAATGATGATAAGAAAATGTTGTATACAAGTGTATAAGGGATGGTGTTGAGGTTGTTGTATGGGTTGAATTGAGTCCCATTTGAATATAAATCCCTTGGCTATGGTATTTTTGACGCATTGGATGAGTAATCTGAAGTAAAGTAATTAATGAGAATAATAAGCCATTAGCAAGGAAATGCTATTGCAAACCATCTGGGCGCTACCATAGGTGGAACTATGATGACAATGCAGGGAATTAAGGAGTCCGACCAAAGAATTAACAAGGAGATGAGATGATATGTATGTAAAATCGATTAGTACTAAGAGGGATAATCTAAAGTAGCACTAGAGAAGCAAGCAAGGAAAAGTGCCACAGCCGAATAAGAAAGTTGTCCACTAGCAGAGAAATAGAGGGCTACGAAACAGGAGGGACTAAGTCAACGGAAGGTGAAGTCATGGAAGTAGACGAAGATAAGATCGCAAGAAAAGGATTCAAGGATATAAATAAAAGAGATGGAAATTTAAGGAATTAAGAGATCCACTTGATTGATAAACCGAAATGACAGATAAGTGCGTCAAACTATGGGAAAGACTTATTAAGTGAGAGTCGGGCAAAGGTTAAAAGTAGAAGGAGAACCCCAAAGGAAATGACCAAAGGATATCGCGTTTGATTGGAACAAGCGGGTGACAATGAAACCTCGTAGAACAAGCAACATGATGGCTCTTTTGGAAAAGGGATGAATGAAGGCTATATACAAAGGAAAGAATGAAAAGATTCGAATTCGTTGCATGACTAGGAATCTTGGTTATTCTTCGACAAATTTCTAAATTCACCCCTAATTTATTAGCCGAGCTAAGGATCGGGAACTTTAAGAGTAAATTGAAAAAGAAGAATCATTAAAAAAGAGATTTGAGATGTTTTGATATAAGTACAAGAATTACTGTTAGCTAACCCAAGTGCAAGAAGTCCAATTAAAGGAAAGAGAAACTAAGCGAGACATTTCGGTGTTAAACTAGTTGAAAGATAAAGTACTGCAAAGATTAATTATTTGCTATAGAAAGCAAAGGATGCTGCAATATGACAAGTCTTGAGGTTATCTTTAAGGGAGGAAGAATAAGAATAAGTAAACTCCAAGAAGACAAAGGCCTGAGATATCTGTAAAACGTAAGAAATATACGTGAATATCGAAGAGGACAAGAATTTCTGAATAAAAAGAAGATGGGATCAAAATTGGATAAAAAAGTGTGGTAAGTACTGGATAAAATAGCATACAAGAATGTAAACAACAGAGGTTGAGAAGACAATGAGAACAATAAAGAGTGAAGAGTTAGTAGACAGACAGATAATAAGAAAAGGGACGACCTTGAGTACGAGCGTAAATTTTGGCTACAAAAGAAGAAGGATAAACTGCGTAATTCGGATAAGTTTAGTTTTAAATAAGTAAAGTAAATACCGACAAATGCAGGTAAGAATATTGACATCCACCTCAGAGCAAACTCTACTTCAACATTTGAGGACAAATGTTTTTAGGGGGGGGGGGGATGTTACACCCCGTAGTTTTGTACGTGAAAATTCGTAGGTGTTAGCTATTTTAAGTTTAGACATTGGAGTTACCTCCTAGGATAAATGAGATTAGATGCACGTATTTTATGTTTATGAGGGTTTAAGTTCATATAATAAGCTATGGAAGGATTGAAGGGCAAGTGAATCAATGAAATTAAATTTTTTGGAATTTTGAAGAAAATATGAGGGGCAATTTTGGCCCAACTTGGAGGAAGAATATCTTTTAGTATATGAGGAGTTTTGAGGTAAAGCAAAAGCCTAAAATAAAGTTCGTCGAGTATAGTTTCCAACGCAACAAACCGCTCATCGATACGATGTCGGAATAGAGAATTATGGACATTACAAGTTAGGCGGGCAGAGCAGGGCGCGCTGCTACATTGCCACCGACTTTAGCATACTATATAAGGGGCAAAACCCCATTTTTTTCTTCACAAAATTTTTCCAAATGCTCTAGAAAGTTCATCAAACTTATGAGAGCCTATATATCATATGAAAGTGAGAATTTTAAGTAATTTTAAGTTACGGAGTATTAATCGAGGTCCGGACAACGTGTAGTGTGATTATAGTATCATTTTGCGGTGGATTTCGGCTTGGATTCAAGGTGGATATTGAAGATATTATTGTTCTAACAAGGACAAGGTATGAATCTCTCCTTATTAGTATTAATTTCGGCTTTTTTATGGAAATAAAGTTATTAAATAGTCGTATCACAAGTTGGTTAGTTGAGAAATTTGAAAAACATCGTGTGGGATGTTTTAGGAAATATATTGGTATGGATAATGGTATTGATTATGTTGGTATTGTTGTTGTTAATTGGTTGTTGATATTATGATTTCGAGCTAGGCTTAGAAATGGGGGAGATGCTGCCCGAATTTCAGCATATTCTAAATGGATTTAAATTAAGGCTTTAAGACGAGCGTATGAAGATAAGCCTAACAATAGTATGAATGGTTGTATATGTAGATTACAAGGCTACGAATGATCTTAAGTGAATTGCAAGACAGGAAATAAGTTGGAAGTCGAGAAATTATCTTCTAGGTATGTTAAGGCTAGTCTCTTTCTTTCTAAAGGCATGATCATTTTGTTATAAACCTTTGTGTCATACCCATAATATCCTTGGTTCCACAAATTCTAGAAGTCTACGAATCTCATGATCCTTATGATGTTTCATACAAGCCCATGCATGAATTCCATAAAAAATCCTCATTTCCAAGAATGTTAGAAATTCATGACTTTTAAAGTTTTTATGACGCTAAAGATGAGTAATTTTTTTATGATAACAATGACGATGATTATGAGGGATTTATTTGTCAAAGCTTCAAGGCATACGGATTTCATGTTATTATGAGATGATTTTATTCATAGAGATTTCCAAGTACATGAGCTTTATATTATTATGAGATGATTGGTTACTTTACAATTTTTTAATCTCATTGTTGGTAATCTCACCCTATGACCCTTGTTCCTTCAAGGTGGGATGAACGATGATGATTAATCCATAATATAATCGGAGGCTACCGACCTTACGTCACTCTGATATAGTTGTGGCTTTTGATTGGGCTCTTATGCATGCTTTATATATATACATGTATGTATTTTCTCACACCACGCTGTGCTATAGTTGGTCGGGCATGGCACGTAGATGTGCACACCTTCGTAGCGGGCATGTTATAATATTGCCCGGATGCGGGCTAATGATGATAACACCGAGCCTTAATGCATGATACTATATATATAACCGAGCCTTAATGGCCGAGCAAGATACTATATATATATAGCACCAAGCCTTAATGGCTGGGCATGGTACTATATATATGTATAAAAATGTTTTTTTCTTTAAAGTTAAGCATGTATGACATCCGCCTCAAAAGACATCCATACGTACAGGTTATCTCTCTCTTTTTCCATGTTACCTTTCATCTCTATATTATGTTGTTATTCATGTCTTACATACTCAGTACATTATTCGTACTGACGTCCCTTCTTGTGGACGCGGCGCTCTTGCCCGCAGGTACACAGAGAGGCGGATCAGACCCATAGGTGTTCTATTAGCGGATTCTCAGAAGCACTCCACTTACTTTGGAGCTGCAGTCTATTTGGTATTGTCTTTATGATCATTTGTATTCTATGTAGAGGCTCGTAATCGTGTGTGTACAGTTAGATGTTTTATAGCTCCACCGGTTCATATTATTGTATAATATATTGGTAGCCTTGTCAGCTGCTGATGATGGGCATAATTGTTGATGATTATATCGAGATGATGCCGTTGTGTTGTGATATATGTCCCTACAGGTTATGACAACCATGAGTTACCTTTGGGGTCCACCCAGAAATGATTATGAGACGTATGCTTAGAGGTACTCGGTAGGTTAGCTCCGAGTGCTCGTCATGGCCCTCTGGTTGGGTCCTAACAAGGCGATAGGGTGAGCTACTAGTTTGACCTGCAGCCCTGGATCTCCTCTTATATTTCTATCTATTTTCCTACCTTTCGGACAGTATCTTATTCAGTATTTGAAGACTATATTTTCTTTTAGAAGCTCTTGTACGAGTTAAGATTAGGTTTTGGGTTGTATCTTTCAAGTATTTCCGCATTTAGTTAGCTCAACTAATATTCTAGTATGATCTTATAAGCATTTCAACGACTTAAACTTAGTGTAAATCATCTTGAATGTAGATTTGCAAACTCAGGAGGATAGGAGTGGAGTAGTAAGGAGATGACGAGATATTTAAGGCTAACCCTTTCTTTCTTTTGGCATGATCTTGGTGAACCGTGACGTTAATCCATAATGATTCTACTCTTAAAGTTAGGAATGAACCATTTGATTCATGCTCCATATTGTTATCTTCCAAAAAAAACGTCTTGCTTAGATCCAGTTTGGTCCTTAGAGTCATATGTACTCCCATCATATTCATGCATTACATCCATTCTTTCATGTATCTGTCACGCCCCGAACCATGGCCTGAGCGAAACACGGCACTCGGTGCCTTACTGCATGTGACCGAGCGAACCACATGGCTTGCTGAATCATCATGAGGCATACATGAGCAAAATATAACATGAGGACACGATGAGCCTTTATAAAACAAGAATAGTCATAATATTAAATAAAAAACTTATTTAAATCATGAATGCAAAAATATCAAAACTGAGCCAAAGGTGGCTACTCAACTCTAAGAATTTGACTCAACTGACCGCATAGTCTATGAAACCTATAACATGAACATGAGTCTTCTAAACATACTTGCTGGGACAAGGCCCCCAGCATACCTTTAAGTGCATAACTAATCATAAAAGTAAATAACTGACTAAAACCCTGAAGAGAATGGAGCTCACCCAAAAGCTGATACGAATGTTGTCCTACTGAGTAAATGCGTCGTCCTGTAAATTCATACCTGTATCGTGAAATGCAGGCCCCCGGGCAATAAAAGGGGACGTCAGCATATTGAATGTACTGGTATGTAAAGCAACTGAATGAAATAAGCAAGTACATGAACTAACAATGATAACAGCTGAAACTGAAACTGAAACCTGGCTGTAAGCATGAGCATGGATACACATATATAAATAACACGAGTAAAATATCTATGGGAGAGCATTAGTATGACCAACATGTAACCACCACGTTAGCACGTGGCGTCTGATCTCTGCCCAATCAGCTAAGCCATCTTGTACCTTGCCGGGGTACAAGACATGAACATGACATGAATGGATCCAAATCCATCAATGGGGAAAATATGAAGGAATCGTCCTACTGGGCGAAGCGATCCTTATCCTACGTTGGCATACGTAGTTTCAGGTATGAAACCTTCTCGGTAATCTGTGCAACTCCCAAATACATGAATATGGATATAGTTGGCTTAATAGCCCATGAGTTATATAGATTGCTTGTAAATATGATTCTTGCTTGTATTATAACATGAAGGTGATATGCAATATATCTTGTATGAAAACATAGAGACATGTAGGATTTCCATGAAAATAAATATAATAATTCATATCTTGCATGTAAGGACCCATAGAATTCAAAGTATGGATTTTCATGGATTACGGACAGATTCTCAATAACCAAAATGGACTATTAAGAATACAATAACGAAGTAATCATACAAACATAGTATATCATGGTACATGTACTTAGGGTTATCATGAACATGGCTAAAACCTTAGTTTTGGTGTAACTTATATAATCATGGAAGAACGTGGCATGGGAAAGAACAAAGATGTTCCCACATGTGGATAGAAACCTTACATACCTAGTAATGCTCCAAACTCTTAACAAAATCTGAACTTTGTAGGAGAATTCCAAAAGATTAAACCTTGAGCCTTGAGATGGGTTTTCTTGAAAACCCTAGGCTAAGAATGATGAACTTTTATTTAGAAATCATGGATACATGTTAGAATTCACTTGGAATGTTTGGAATAGGCTTACCTTATTGTTTTGGATTGTTGGGAGAAAAAAACCTTCGTGCTAAGGCTTGGAGAATGTGAAAAGTGAAAAAAGAACTGAACATGACGTATTTATACTTAACTGAGTCGGGAAATTATACGGTCAACTTATACGGCCCTATAAAGTTATACGATCCGTAGAACTTGGCTGTATTTGACAATGATTAAAATTCCAGAAATTGGAATTTCCCAAATGAGTTTCACGGACTGAATATACGGTCCGTATAATATTATACGGACACAAGTACGGTTCATATAATGCTTTTAGAACTTTGGCAGAAACTGAAATTTCTCCACCTGCATAACACGAACTGAAAATACGGGGCGTATTAGACGGCCCGTATAACTGGTCGTCTAAATGGGATGTTCTTTGAACTGAGACGAATTTATTTCCCACACTTCTCATTTGGTCTTCTAAGTCTCAAATCATGAACGTAACCTAGTTTAAAGGTACGAGGCATTACAATATCTCCCCCTTGGGATCATTCGTCCTCGAATGATGGGTCGTGGTTAATATTGGGACTAGACATGGCTTGAATACATAAACATGAAGGAATACGTGACGTTAAACATGGAGACTGAATTAACACTATCTGGTTACATGGAAACATGAATACTGAGACATGGAACATGAGCGCTGGGTACATGACATAAGCGTGAATCGTTAAGCATGACATGGACTATGGAAAGTTACCTTGGGCATTTTCTGCTTGCTCTTTAAACAGATATGGATACTTGGATTTCATGTCCTCTTCGGCTTCCCATATAGCCTCTTCAACTTTCTGACTCCTCCATAAACTTTAACGGGGGCAATTTCCTTAGTTCTCAACTTGCAAACCTGACAATCAAGAATGGCTACGGGCATCTCCTCATAGGTAAGGCCATCCTTAACTGTTATAGTATCAGTAGGAACAACCAACGACGGGTCTCCTACACACTTCCTTAGTATGGACACATGGAACACTGGATGAACAGCAACCAACTCCTGGGGTAACTCAAGTTCATAAGCTACTTGACTGATCTTTCGCAGAATTCTGTAAGGTCCAATATATCTGGGACTGAGTTTTCCTTTCTTTCCGAATCTCATAATACCCTTCATAGGCGAAACCTTAAGGAACACCCAATCATTAACTTGAAATTCTAAGTCCCTTCGCCTCACATCTGTGTAAGACTTCTGACGACTCTGAGCCATTTTAAAACGCTCTTCAATCAACTTGACTTTCTCCATAACCTGATAGACCAAATATAATCCTAACAACTCTGCTTCACCAACTTCGAATCAAGCAATCAGTGATCTACATCTGCGCCCATACAAAGCTTCATACGGTGCCATTCCAATACTAGCATGGTAGCTGTTATTATAAGCAAACTCAATGAGAGGTAAGTGATCATCCCAATTACCTTTGAAATCTAGGACACATTCTCTCAACATGTCCTCAAGAGTCTGAATAGTACACTCTGCCTGACCATCTATCTGCGGATGAAAAGCTATGCTGAGGTTTACCTTGGTACCCAATCCCTTCTGAAAGGATTTCCAAAAATTCGCTGTGAACTGAGCACCACGATCTGAAATAATAGACACTGGGGTCCCATGTGTTATAACCCGTACTTTGTATGTTTAGATATTTCAAAGTAGTCGTGGAATGTCGAGAGCAAGACCATTTACCAAAATTATTTTAACGTACGAGTAGGTTATGAATATTGGTTATGACTATTGTTGGTGTGGAAATATTGAGAAAGACTAAGGGCGAAACGGAAAATTCATGAAATGGTTATGGAAATATTAAAAAAAGGCTAGGGGCAAAATGGTCATTTCATGAGTATTCAAGAAATTTCTTGGAAGAGGCCATGTGGCCGAAAAAAAAAAAAGAGAAAAAGAAAGGAATTGGTCATCTTGTGGGAAATTTGAAGAAAATTCTAGAAAAAAAAAAAGAAGAAAAAGAAAAGAAAACTCTAGAAAATGGAGGGAAAGGCATGTACCCCTCACATGCTTGTAGAGCTATATATATATATATATATATATATATATATATATATATATATATATATATATGTGGTCATCTTTTAATTGAAGAGAGTGGAGAGAGAAAGAAAGAACAAGCAACACAAAAAAAAAAAAAAAAAAAAAAAAAAAAAGAGGATTCGGCCAACTCCCCAAAAATTTGGGTCCATGGAATTGCGCAAGAAAAATTATCTTCTTCCACTTTTCCTACCTAATGGAAGATCCTCTATAACATGGAGTAAGTGTTGAAGCAAGAAGAATACTCCTTGGTGTCATGTGCCAACCCTAAACCAAGTGGGAAGTTAAAGGAAAAGGTAAGGTTTCATCTTCTTTTGTATGTTGTGGATGGTTTGTATATGTTGTAGTGTGGAAAATGGATGAAAAACATGGAACACGTGCATATGGTAGAAGCCGTGTGGTGTATGTGGTGGTTGATTATGTATGTATCATGTTGGTTGTTGTTATGTCAAGAAATGAATGAAAATTTATGGAAGTGTGCATGCCAAGTTTGGCCGTGTGTTGTGTTGTGTGTTGTATTGTATGAGTTGGTCGTGTGTGTGTTGTGTTGCATGGGAAGAATGAATTAATTTTACTTAGTCTTGTGTTGTGTTGGAATGTGTAGAGATGGAAGGAAATGCATGAAAATATGTAAAGAAGTGGTTGTGGCGAATAGTAGGTGTTTTGGTAAGTTATGGTAAATTGATGTTATTTGACATTTTAGTTGTTGTCATTATGGATTATGTGATGTAGAATGAAGGGTGTTGTTGAAGTTAACGCATATGAATGATAATGAAATGTATGGTTGGTGTTGAATTTGAAGGTTTCGGATAAGGTAGTGTGTGGATTGAGTTGTTGTAACATTATGCGAATTGAATTGAATTGAATCGAATTGAATATTGAAGTATTGCTAGAATAATTGCTAGCATTGCTATTGGCTTGGCCGAGTTCCATTCTCGGGTTTGTTGTTGATTAAAATTTGCCGAGTTAGATTCTCGGGGATGGTATATTTACAGAGGAGATGCTGCCGAAATTTCGGCAGATCATAAGTGAATTTATTTGAAAAACCAAGACAAGTGTGCTTAGTAATGAATCTAATGGTTGCATCAATTTTCTTGAATGTAGACTAACAAGGATGGACAAGCGTATCTAGTAAGGCGCGGCACGGGTATGTGAGGCTCGTCTCTTTTCTTCAAAAGGCATGACCCCCCACGTTATAATGTCTTAAATGTTTTTATATCTTCCTCGCTTGCAAAAATTAGAAGCCTATGACTCCAAGGTATAAGTCTTTTCCTAATAAGTTCATAGTTGTTTTTCAAATGTCCATACTCCTCAAAAAAAAAACCAAGTTTTAAGAGGTTGAGAGCTTTTATGAATAAAACGACGAATATGATTTTATAATGACAACGATGATGTCAAATATGAGGAAATGTCCGTGATGAATATGTCGGGGATATGTTTCTACCATGAATATGACAATGTGAAAATGTTAAGTTACTTCTTGATTTCCCAACTCTACTTATGGATAATGACTATTTTAAAGATCTCTAGTACATAAAACGATGCCTTACGATCCTATTCTATGTTTCTCATGATGTTACTCTCCATTGTTAGTCTCGCCTTATATTAATTGTTCCTTCAAGGTGAGGCACGACGCCTATGGCTATTTCATAACATCGTCGGAGGTTACCGACCTTACGTCACTCCGATAGATACATGACTTTCTTTGGGCTCGCATGCATGCTATATGATATATGTATATGTATATGGGGAAAGTGGGGAAAGAGGGAAGGCGCTATAGACGCATAGCCACCTGATCAGTTGGAGTGTGATACATGATTTCGTCCCGGACGCGGGATGCCCGGACGCGAGATATGTGGTTAAATGGATCGGAGCCGACGCCTCGGCAATATGATATGGTTATTTTCAATATATATATATATATATATATATATATATATATACATATGAAAAGAAGTGTTTTCAAAGAAAAGCAAAGTAAAGTACATGCATATGGATCGGGCTGCACGTTCCGCAGCACTAAGCATGCATGGTTCCGCCTAAAAGGCACCCAGATGTACAGGTTACTCTTTTATTTTATGAAATGCCCTATGTTGTCGTCTTGTTACTATTCATGTTTTGTATCCTTCCATATGTTGTTACTCATGCCTTACATACTCAGTACATTGTTCGTACTGACGTCCCTTCTCGTGGACGTTGCGTTTCATGCCGCGCAGGTACACCCAGATAAGCTGAAGATTTTAGTAGAAGCTGTTCCAGCAGGATTGGCGAGCTCCATTTTCTCCGGAGTGCAGCCGAGTCAGAGAGCTATGTGATGACAGTTGTTCTATGTTAGAGACTTTGCAGACAGTGTCGTGTGTATAGTATGTCGGTCTGTAAGCGGCTCCATAAGCCGATGTGTTGTTATATGTTATATTACAGATTTCGTATGATTACAGATACTGTTGGGCATAAAGAAGGTGGGAAGTATATTTGTTTTCTGAAAAAGTTCTACTATGTATTTATGCTATGACTAAGGGCCCAGCCTGATTATGAATGTCACAAGAGTCAGTGGGTTCGCTCGGCCCTAGGTAAGGGTCGGGTGCCCATCACACCCTGTCGAATTACGAGTGTGACAAAGTGGTATCAGAGCAGGTCGGTCTAAGGGTTGTCTGCAAAGTCGTGTCCAGTAGAGTCCTGTTTATGGGTGTGAAGCCGGCCACATTTATAAACAGGAGGCTGCGGGGCATCTAGGGATGGTTGACCTTCTTTCTATCTTAGATCGTGCGATAGAGCCCAGTCATAAGAAATAAGATTTCCCTATATAAGCCATACGTACGATGGAAGAAGGCGAGCGACGCTATGGAAGGTCATAAAGGTAAGCTCTGACGTATTTGTTCTGTTACCCGAAACTGGAAACACTGGATGGCTGGAAGGTGTCATATGGCTGTATGTTCTATGAGGCGCTACCGATAATTATGATGCATAGATTTGGGGAGGTAAGTAATGGTAAAGGAGGTTCTGCCAGAATAGGTACGCCTATCAGGAAGAAGCGTAGAAAGGAAATACGGTACATAGGCAATAAGTGAGATGCGTCGTTTCAAGAAAGGTTATGGATTTGGCATGACGATGAAGGTGCGATCACTACCCTCGGGAATCTGGAGGCCCAGGACAAGAAGTAGTCATACACACAGATGGAAGGTGAACATTCGGAAGCCGAAAAGGGCAAAATAGTAATTACAAAAGAAAGGACGTGTTACGAAAATGTTTGAATCGGTAAGACTTCGACTTGCTCCAGAACATGTAATAAAGGTCATACGAGGAAGTGGACGCGATTATATCAGCATTAAGACGCCGGATTCCACCAAAGTTTCGAGGTTAAGCGTGCTCAGGTGGGAGCAATTCTATGATGGGTGACCCCCTGGGAAGTATGTGAGAAATTCGATATATTCAGACCTAAGAGACAAATGAGAAGTTAGGGTAGCCTAAGGGAAACTAGAGCATATGGGATGGTTGGAGACCATAAGAAGGCGCGTAGGACGAGGCAGGCTAGACTGGAGAAGAGACAGAAAGTGCATCACAGCCCTGGAATTAGAATAGGTTTGAACAGCGGTTGGAAGTAGTTCGTTGGATAGTTGATAGTAATTATATATATATATGAAGGTAATGGATCGACATTGTCGAGTGGAAGTTGAAGGTGTGGAATAAGAATTCATGTGAGGTCTGAGGGATTTGATCTTAGCGGAAATAAAATAAAATGAAGGGAACGTGCATAGGAGACCGCTCGATTATAGCATCACAAATATAGTTAAAGACCCGATGAATAAGGATGAAGAGAGAGTGAAAATTGTAAGGATTCTTTGCTAAGAATAAAAGCAGCGGAACATTTGCGAAATATGGACGTACAACTACAGCACAGACGCGCAGTTAACGAGGAATTATGAGTAAGTGAGTTAAGCAAGTGAAAGGACGAATAGTGGACGAAAGAGTATGGAAAAGGGGACAAAATGATGACATAGGCAGAAAGTAAAAGAAAAACTTGGGATAAGAAGTTTCGAAATGTTATGTGCAGAGTTGGAAAGAGAGACGAGGAATAAGGTATAAAAAAAGACTTCATAAAAAGGACTGTCGGCATATAAGGAGCCCCTTAAAGGGGGGGAGACCATATAATATTAGGCCGAAAAGGGATCACAGTATTTTCAAGCGCCAGGAAAGGAAGTTTATTAGCTCGGGACCAGAGTTCAGAAATATATCGACATATCGCAAGAATACGAGAGAAGTAGAAACGAAATGACAATGAGTGTACCAAGAAACGGACACGAGGATAAAGGAATAGCCTATAGCCGCATTGGATAGACAAGTAAAGATTTCGTACCAAGGCGTGACTTCTATTAAGGCATTGCGGCGAAACAATGACGAGAGGAGAGATGATACGGGAAGGACAAGGATAATGAGATGGCGCGGTGAATTAGGAACCTATGACACAGAGTGAGGACTCATGGAAAGGTCAAGGAGATTGATTATAAAGAATAGGGTGGACGATAAGGAACGGGCATGAAGGAAAGAGCAGTCATAAAAGAGACCCTCCCGAAGTGTCATGGCGCCCCATAAGATTAGTTGAACATTCGAGGAAGAATGTTCTAAAGGGGGGGAGGATGTTATAACCCGTACTTTGTATGTTTAGATATTTCGAAGTAGTCGTGGAATGTCGAGAGCAAGACCATTTACCAAAATTATTTTAACGTACGAGTAGGTTATGAATATTGGTTATGAATATTGTTGGTGTGGAAATATTGAGAAAGACTAAGGGCGAAACGGGAAATTCATGAAATGGTTATGGAAATATTAAAAAAAGGCTAGGGGCAAAATGGTCATTTCATGAGTATTCAAGAAATTTCTTGGAAGAGGCCATGTAAAAAAAAAAAAAAAAAAGAGAAAAAGAAAGCAATTGGTCATCTTGTGGGAAATTTGAAGAAAATTATAGAAAAAAAAAAAAAAGAAAAGAAAACTCTAGAAAATGGAGGGAAAGGCATGTACCCCTCACATGCTTGTAGAGCTATATATATATATATATATATATATATATATATATATATATATATGTGGTCATCTTTTAATTGAAGAGAGTGGAAGAGAAAGAAATAACAAGCAACACACAAAAAAAAAAAAAAAAGGATTCGGCCAACTCCCCAAAAATTTGGGTCCATGGAATTGCGCAAGAAAAATTATCTTCTTCCACTTTTCCTACCTAATGAAAGGTCCTCTATAACATGGAGTAAGTGTTGAAGCAAGAAGAATACTCCTTGGTGTCATGTGCCAACCCTAAACCAAGTGGGAAGTTAAAGGAAAAGGTAAGGTTTCATCTTCTTTTGTATGTTGTGGATGGTTTGTATATGTTGTAGTGTGGAAAATGGATGAAAAACATGGAACACGTGCATATGGTAGAAGCCGTGTGGTGTATGTGGTGGTTGATTATGTATGTATCATGTTGGTTGTTGTTATGTCAAGAAATGAATGAAAATTTATGGAAGTGTGCATGCCAAGTTTGGCCGTATGTTGTATTGTGTGTTGTATTGTATGAGTTGGTCGTGTGTGTGTTGTGTTGCATGGGAAGAATGAATTAATTTTACTTAGTCTTGTGTTGTGTTGGAATGTGTAGAGATGGAAGGAAATGCATGAAAATATGTAAAGAAGTGGTTGTGGCCGAATAGTAGGTGTTTTGGTAAGTTATGGTAAATTGATGTTATTTGACATTTTAGTTGTTGTCATTATGGATTATGTGATGTAGAATGAAGGGTGTTGTTGAAGTTAACGCATATGAATGATAATGAAATGTATGGTTGGTGTTGAATTTGAAGGTTTCGGATAAGGTAGTGTGTGGATTGAGTTGTTGTAACATTATGCGAATTGAATTGAATTGAATCGAATTGAATATTGAAGTATTGCTAGAATAATTGCTAGCATTGCTATTGGCTTACGAGTTCCATTCTCGGGTTTGTTGTTGATTAAAATTTCTTGAGTTAGATTCTCGGGGATGGTATATTTACGGAGAGATCCGCCGAAATTTCGGCAGATCATAAGTGAATTTATTTGAAAAACCAAGACAAGTGTGCTTAGTAATGAATCTAATGGTTGCATCAATTTTCTTGAATGTAGACTAACAAGTCCGGACAAGCGTATCTAGTAAGGCGCGGCACAGGTATGTGAGGCTCGTCTCTTTTCTTCAAAAGGCATGACCCCCCACGTTATAATGTCTTAAATGTTTTTATATCTTCCTCGCTTTAAAAAAATTAGAAGCCTATGACTCCAAGGTATAAGTCTTTTCCTAATAAGTTCATAGTTGTTTTTCAAATGTCCATACTCTCAAAAAAAAAAAACCAAGTTTTAAGAGGTTGAGAGCTTTTATGAATAAAACGACGAATATGATTTTATAATGACAACGATGATGTCAAATATGAGGAAATGTCCGTGATGAATATGTCGGGGATATGTTTCTACTATGAATATGACAATGTGAAAATGTTAAGTTATTTCTTGATTTCCCAACTCTACTTATGGATAATGACTATTTTAAAGATCTCTAGTACATGAAACGATGCCTTACGATCCTATTCTATGTTTCTCATGATGTTACTCTCTATTGTTAGTCTCGCCTTATATTAATTGTTCCTTCAAGGTGAGGCACGACGCCCATGGCTATTTCATAACATCGTCGGAGGTTACCGACCTTACGTCACTCCGATAGATACATGACTTTCTTTGGGCTCGCATGCATGCTATATGATATATGTATATGTATATGGGGAAAGTAGGGAAAGAGGGAAGGCGCTATAGACGCATAGCCACCTGATCAGTTGGAGTGTGATACATGATTTCGTCCCGGACGCGGGATATGTGGTTAAATGGATCAGAGCCGACGCCTCAGCAATATGATATGGTTATTTTCAATATATATATATATATATATATATATACATATGAAAAGAAGTGTTTTCAAAGAAAAGCAAAGTAAAGTGCATGCATATGGATCGGCCTGCACGTTCCGCAGCACTAAGCATGCATGGTTCCGCCTAAAAGGCACTTGATGTAGTGTTACTCTTTTATTTTATGAAATGCCCTATGTTGTCGTCTTGTTACTATTCATGTTTTGTATCCTTCCATATGTTGTTACTCATGCCTTACATACTCAGTACATTGCTCGTATCGCGTCCACTTCTTGTGGACGCCGCGTTTCATGCCGCGTGGTACACCCAGATAAGCTGAAGATTTTAGTAGAAGCTGTTCCAGCAGGATTGGCGAGCTCCATTTTCTCCGGAGTGCAGCCGAGTCAGAGAGCTATGTGATGACAGTTGTTCTATGTTAGAGACTTTGCAGACGATGTTGTCGTGTGTATAGTATGTCGGTACGTAAGCGGCTCCATAAGCCGATGTGTTGTTATATGTTATATTACAGATTTCGTACGATTACAGATACTGTTGGGCATAAAGAAGGTGGGAAGTATATTTGTTTTCTGAAAAAGTTCTACTATGTATTTATGCTATGACTAAGGGCCCAGCCTGATTATGAATGTCACAAGAGTCAGTGAGTTCGCTCGGCCCTAGGTAAGGGTCGGGTGCCTATCACACCCTGTCGAATTACGGGTGTGACACCATGCAATATGACAATTTCATTAACATACAACTTAGCATAATCTTCTGCTAAATCTGTGGTCTTGACTAGCAAAAAGTGTGCCGACTTAGTAAGCTGGTCAACGACCACCCAAATAGAGTCATGCCTTTTAGCTGAACGAGGTAGTCCTGATACAAAGTCCATATTGATCATTTCCCATTTCTAGATAGGAATATCAATATTTTGAGCCAAGCCACCAGGCCTCTGGTGTTCGGCTTTCACTTGTTGACAGTTCAAGCACCTAGCCACAAAATCTGCTATATTCTTCTTCATATCATTCCACCAATAAATCTCTTTAAGATCATGATACATCTTAGTGGAACCTGGGTGAATGGAATACCTGGAGTTGTGAGCCTCTGACATGATTCACTATCTGAGCCCATCTACATCTGGAATACATAATCTGCCTCGGTACCTCAAGGCACCATCATCTCCCCCCTTGTTCAAAAGCCATTGTCTTATGCTTCTGAATCCCTTCTTTCAGTTGCAATAAAAAGGGATCACTAAACTGTTTCTCTTGACTTCAACCACTAAGGATGAATGAGATCTATTCTGAACAACAACACCACCATCCTCGGAGTCTAAAAGTCGAACTCCAAGACTGGACAAACAGTGGGCTTCCTTGGTCATAATCCTCTTACCTGCATCAACATGAGCTAAACTTTCCATGGAACGCCGACTGAGAGCATCAGCTACAACATTCGCTTTCCCCGGATGATAAAGAATATCCACATCATAGTCCTTAAGCAACTCGAGCCATCTTCTCTGGCTAAGATTTAGCTCTCATTGCTTGAAGATATACTGTAGGCTTTTGTGATCAGTGAAAATATCTACATGCACTCCATACAATTAATGACGCAAAATCTTAAGCGCAAAAACCACGACTGCCAATTTTTAGTCATGAGTAGGGTAATTCTTTTTCATGAGCCTTGAGCTGACGAGATGCATAAGCTAAAACATTACCATGCTGTATTAAGACACATCCGAGACCAATTCCCAAAGCATTACAAAATACAACGAACCCTTCGGTTCCCTCTGGTAGCGTCAAAACTATGGCAGAAGTCAATCTCTTCTTCAACTCTTCAAAGCTTCGCTCACAAGCATCTGACCGTTAAAACTTAACCTTTTTCTGGGTCAACTTAGTCAACGAAGCAAAAATAGAGGAAAATCCATTCACAAAACGTCTATAATAACCCGCCAGACCTAAGAAACTTCTTATATCAGAAACTGAGGTAGGTCTGGGCCAATTCCTTACGGCATCAATTTTCTGAGAATCGACTTTAACAGCTTCACCTGAGATCACATGGCCTAAGAATGCCACTGACTTGAGCCAAAACTCACACTTTAAGAACTTTTCAAAAAGCTCGCGATCCTTATTGTGAAAAGCTCGCGATCCTTAAGTGTCTGCAACACTATTCTGAGATGTTCTGCATGATCAGCCTCACTACGGGAATATACCAGAATATCATCAATGAAGACAATGACGAATAAATCGAGATAAGGCTTGAAGACCCTATTCGTAAGATCCATGAAAGCAGCTAGTGCATTTGTCAACCCAAATGACATAACAAGAAATTCAAAATGGCCATAACGGGTTCTGATAGCGGTCTTAGGAATGTCAACTTCCTTAACCTTTAGCTGATGGTAACCTGATCTGAGGTCAATCTTAGATTACATCAAAGTCTACCATTTCTAATTCTACTAGATCAGCTATGGCTCTGCGGTGATAGACTAAAATAGGGCAACATCTATAAATACGTCTATCTATAACTTATTCCACAACTAGGATGGACACATCAAAGGGTTCATGTAAATTTTTACGGTTCGATTCCAAATTTCTTAGCAACAAATGGGGTTACATAAGATAATGTGGATCCTGGGTCAATAAGGCCATAGACGTCAAAAGTGAAAATTGTTAGTGTACTTGTTGTACTTGTGACAACATCTACACGTGCTTCTATATCTTGGCAACCTGACAGTGCATACAAACGATTTTGACCACCGCCCGTATTGCCGGACTTTGTTGCTCCGCGCCCTTGCTGGGCCTGATTATTACGAGGAGTTATTGAGTTTGTGGACTGAGCCATATTACTTCCGGTACCTTGTCTAGCTGACGGACAATCTCTCTGAAAATGACCCTTCTAGCCACAACCATAGCATACATCCATGCCCATATGACACTCACCTGGGTGTCTATTACTGCACTTACCGCAAGCCGGGTTAGTATAGGTCTACTGACCCACACTAGCCTGAGAATAGGAACCTGCTGGTCTGAAATTCTATTTCTGCTAATCATTCCTAAACTTTGGGACTGGGGCACTGGCTTCTGATGGAGCAGATCCTGATGACCTGTTCTTAAAGAATTTTCTACCTCCACCTCCCCCATGACTGAAGTTACCTGCAGACTTAGCTCTTTTATTGATTTCCCTATCTTTCTCTTCTGAAGAACTCCTTCTTCTTTCATTCGATCCTCATTACCTTGCACAAAAGCAACCATCTTGGCAATGGTCATGTTGTTGTTCTGAGCAGCCGTATTTTCATCACCGTGCAAGTCAGATTTGAGTCCCAGCATAAATCTCCTAACTACGGCCCTCATGTCGGGAATCATATGGAGAGCATGCTTGGCCAAAGAAATGAACTTACGATAATATTCTTGGACTGTCATGTTATTCTGCCTCAGTCTTTCGAATTCAATAGCCTTTGCTTCCCTGATCTTAATTGGTATGAAGTGGTCAAGAAAAGCATCTGCAAACTCATCCCATGTGGCAGGAAGTGTATCCTCTCCTCGGAATTGTTCCCATGACTCATACCAGATATAGGCCACATCCTGTAATTGAAAAGCACCAAACTCTGTTGCTTCTGTCTCAATAGCATGCATAATGGGGAATACCTTCTGCAACCCATCTATAAAGTTCTGCGGATCCTCCTCTGCCTTAGTCCCTATAAACACTGGAAGTTTCATCCGCATGAATCCCTGAGTCCTGGAACTAGTAGATCTTTCACTAGCACTGACGCTAGGAGTCGCTACCGGTCGCTACGCCTGGTTAGCAACGATATGAGTGAGCAACTGAATAGCTCCCCTAACATCCATGTCCGAAGCATTAGGAGGAGTAGCCGTAGGAGCGGTTGGGCTGTTGGGCCTGTAGCAGCTGTCTGAGTCTGTTCTTCCTGAGCTGCATTAGCGGTCGCCCTTTGGATGGTAGCTGAGTTCCTCTTCGTGTATTTTCTTTTCGAAATCATTTTCTGAAATACGTAATTCGCACAAGTTAGAAGAATTCCTGATAGTACTGCTCTAACTTCATGATCTAGAGTATGAAAGAAGTGAGACAATCCTGAATGTCTTGGTGGTCAACTGTTTATATGTGTGGGGCCCTCACATATATAAAAGTGAGCCCACTGGACACGGTTTCATAGACTTCCTAAGATACTTGAACCTAGTGCTCTGATACCAAGTTTTGTCACGCCCCGAACCATGGCCTGGGAGAAACACGACACTCGGTGCCTTACTGCATGTGACCAAGCGAACCACATGGCTTGCTGAATCATCATGAGGCATACATGAGCAGAATATAACATAAGAACATGATGAGCCTTTATAAAACAAGAATAGGCATAATATTAAATAAAACACTTGTTTAAATCATGAATACGGAAATATCAAAACTGAGCCAAAAGTGGGTACTCAACTCTAAGAATCTGACACAACTGACTGCATAGTCTATGAAACCTCTAACATGAACATGAGTCTGCTAAACGTACTTGCTGGGATAAGGCCCCCAACATACCTTTAAGTGCATAACTAATCATGAAAGTAAATAACTGACTAAAACCCCGAAGAGAATGGGGCTCACCCAAAAGCTGATACAAATGTTGTCCTACTGAGCAGATGCGTCGTCCTGTAAATTCGTACCTGCATCGTGAAATGCAATCCCCCGGGCAATAAAAGGGGACGTCCGCACATTGAATGTACTGGTATGTAAAGCAACTAAATGAAATAAGCAAGTACATGAACTAACAATGATAACAGCTGAAACTGAAACTGAAACCTGGCTGTAAGCATGAGCATGGATACATATATATAAATAACATGAGTAAAATATCTATGAGAGAGCATTAGTATGACCGACATGTAACCACCACGTTAGCACGTGACGTCTGATCTCTGCCGATCAGCTAAGCCATCTTGTACCTTGCCGGGGTACAAGACATGAACATGACATGAATGGATCCAAATCCCTCAATGGGGAAAATATGAAGGAATCGTCCTACTGGGTGGAGCGATCCTTATCCTACGTTGGCATACGTAGTTTCAGATATGAAACCTTGTCGGTAATCTGTGCAACTCCCAAATACATGAATATGGATATAGTTGGCCTAGTATCCCATGAGCTATATAGATTGCTTGTAAATATGATTCTTGCTTGTATTATAACATGAAGATGATATGCAATATATCTTGTATGAAAACCCAACATGTAGGATTTTCATGAAAATAAACATAATAATTCATATCTTGCATGTAAGGACCCATGGAATTTAAAGTATGGGTTTTCATGGATTACGGACAGATTCTCAATAACTAAAAGGGACTATTAAGAATACAAGAATGAAGTAATCATACAAACATAGTATATCATGGTACATGTACTTAGGGTTATCATGAATATGGCTAAAACCCTAGTTTTGGTGTAACTTGTATAATCATGGAAGAACGTGGCATGGGAAAGAACAAAGATGTTCCTACACATAGATAGAAATCCTACATACCTGGTAATGCTCCAAACCCGTAACAAAATTTGAACTTTGTTGGAGAATTCCAAAAGATTAAACCTTGAGCCTTGAGATGGGTTTTCTTGAAAACCCTAGGCTAAGAATGATGAACTTTTATTTAGAAATCATAGATACATGTTAGAATTCACTTGGAATGGTTGGAATAGGCTTACCTTATTATTTTGGATTGTTGGAAGAAGAAAACCTTCATGCTAGGGTTTGGAGAATGTGAAAAGTGAAAAAAGAACTGAACATGACGTATTTATACTTAACTGAGTCAGAAAATTATACGGTCAACTTATACGGCCCGTATAAATTTATACGGTCCATATAACTTAGCCGTATTTGACAATGATTAAAATTTCAGAAACTGGAATTTCCCAAATGAGTTTCACGGACTAAATATACGGTCCATATAATATTATACAAACCGTATAATGTTTTAGAACTTTGGCAGAAACTGAAATTTCTCCACCTGCGTAAACGAACTGAAAATATGGGCCGTATAATAATATACAATCCGTATAACTAGTCGCGTAAATGGGATTTTGCTGAACTGAGATGAATTTATTTCCCATATTCTCATTTGGTCTTCTAAGTCTCAAATCATGAACGTAACCTAGTTTAAAGGTACGAGGTGTTACAGTATCAATGCTTCGTAAGTGCATTGGAGATCCTTCCAGAGTCGTACATGTAGATGATGTTCAGATTACCGAGCAACTATCATATGAAGAGGTTCCCATTGCATTTCTAGAGAGACAAGTTCGAAGATTGAGAAATAAAGATGTATCATCAGTTAAGGTCCTTTGGAGGAACAGGAATGTTGAGGAATGATTTGGAAAGCTGAAGAAGATATGAGAACCAGGTATCCGCATTTGTTTCCACCCTCAGATGAGGTTCAGACAGAGACACCATTGTCTCCAGGTGCGTAATGGTTCTTTTTATGATTTCTAGTCGTGTGAGGCCATTATTTTATTGTGCGTTGTGGCCCTGTAAGGCGTTGGATATTTTGGGTTGCTGTAGCAGGTTGATAGTGGTACAGTTACAGGGGAAACTCTGCCAAAATTTCTATTGGATTCCTGAGACTTTAACATTCGAAGGCAAATGTTTCTAAGGGGAGAAGGATGTTACACTCCATATTTTCGTACGTCAAGTCTCTTTTGTGAGTCGGTTGCCATAGATTTAGAAGCGGAGTTATTTACGAGGATATGTGGAATTAGAAATTCTTATCTTAAGCATATGAGGGTTTAAGTCCATGCTTAGTATGTGTTGAGAGGACTAAAGGTTGAACGAATCGACGAGAATATGTTTCAGGAAAAGTTGGGTTTTATGGTTAGATATACGGACCGTATATCTAGCTGACCCCCACAGTAAATTGGTTCCAGAAGGGTTGAGCCACTGATTGGGTTTTACAGTCGAATTATACGGACCGTATAATTTTTACGGTCCGTAAAAGTGGACCGTAAAATTAAGTTGGTGCCAACCTTCTTTTTATATATATTTCGTACCCTTTTATTTTTATCACATTTCCCTTGTTTCCTCAGACCCCAAACACTTCAAGAACCCTCTCCAACATATGTAATTAACCCCCAAGTGAAATCAAGGATAAAGAGTAAGAATCAAGAGAATATCAAGCCAAAAATCCTTAACTAGTTCATGGAAGGAGCTTGTTTTTGCTTCTAGTTGAAGTTGTCGTGGATAAGCTTTGGAGTAAATTGTATGAGGTGAATCTCTTCAAATTATAAGTTATGATTTTCACTTTATTCCTCATTTTGAGTTGATATGAAGGCTTAGCAAGTCTTAAGTGTGGAAATAATTATGAAAGAGAGGTTATAAAGTATTATGTTGTAGTTGTTATTATGAATTGATTATGAAAAGAAGTTTTGGGATTGTATTGAGTATAATTTGAATGTAAACTTTTGATTATGGTATTGTTGATGTTGTTATTGAAGTTTGGGAGTTGTTTTGAAATTTGGTGGAAGTAAGTGATATAGGGGAAATGCTGCCCAAATTTCATTTGCTCACCTACTATTCTAGTATGATCTTATAAGCGTTTCAACGACTTAAACTTAGTGTGAATCATCTTGAATGTCGATTTGCAAACTCAGGAGGATAGGAGCGGAGTAGTAAGGAGACGACGAGGTATGTAAGGCTATCCCGTTCTTTCTTTTGGCATGATCTTGGTGAACCGTGACGTTAATCCATAATGATTCATGCTCCATATTGTTATCTTCCAAAAAAAACGTCTTGTTTAGATCCGCTTGCTCCTTAGAGTCATATGTACTCCTATCGTATTCATGCATATATATATATATATATATATATATATATATATATATATATATATATATATATATATATATATATATATACGGACTTCGAGACCCTTAGGAGCTATATGCGCGTGTATTATGTATTATATATATATATATATGTATGCATATCATTAGCCCTCAGAAGTAATTTAGATGTATAGAAATTAAATACGTAATTTACTTCGGGGGACAGCTCGTATATACAAAGTTGCATTCACTTACTTTATAGTTTTCTTATGTCTCTCTTATGTTAATCTCATGCCTTACATACTCAGTACTGTGTCCGTTCTGACGTCCTTTTGTTTGTGGATGCTGCATTCATGCCTGCAGGTAGACAGGGAGACGGTACAGATCCTTAGGCTGCCATTTCAGCGTTGGTCCAGAAGCACTCCATTGTTCCGGAGTTACAACTCAGAGTAGTATGATTCTTTTGTGTATATATGGGCATGGCGGGGTCCTGTCCCGTCCTTACTACGTTATGTATTCTATGTAGAGGCTCGTAGACAGATGTGTATAGCTAGATGTTTTATGACCTCCTCGGTCTATATTTTTGATATATCTTTTTTCAGCCATGTCGGCTCGCATATATGGGCCCAGTTGATGATGTACATTTCTATATATATCTTTTGGGCATGTTCCCCTTTCCAGATGTGATATTTATGAGTCGGCTTTACGGCCCATTCAGATATGACTATGAGATATATGTTTTGAGTTACTCGGTAGGCTAGCTCCGGGTGCCCATCATGGCCTTCTAGTTGTCGTAACACTTTCCCTCTGGACAAATTATGATTTTCAGTGGAGTTTTCAATATGTATACTCAGGAAAGAAGGAAAAAGAAAAGGAAATGGCAAAGGAGAAAATAGCCAGAGAATGAATGGAAAGGAAGAAGAGTTCATCGGAGGAGGAGGAATGGGGAGAGTATGCGGATGAGAGGAAGAAGAATCTATTTTGTATTAAATTTCAATAAAAGACATGAAAGCCCTCACTATAATGAGATGATAATATGACTGTAAGGGCATTTAAGGAAATGAAAAGATGGGTACATTGCTAACCTACAACCTTCATGTTGTAGGTTAGCCAAACCCTATATACATATAGGGCAAGTCTGCTTGTGTATCTTCCTATTTATTTTCTGCATTCTTATTAAAGTTCTTAAACGATTTTAGGAAAGGTTCGTCTACCTGGGGTGACAGTGTAGGTGCCTTCGTGATCCGTGACTTGAGTCATGACAAGTTGGTATCAGAGCTCCAGGTTTACCGGTCTCACAAGCACAAAAGCAATGTCTAATGGAGTCTTGAGGAATGGTACGTAGACATTCGTACCCGTCCTCGAGGGGCTATAGGACATTTAGAAAACTTCTATTCTCTCATTTCTTTCGTACTACTTCGTTCAAATTGTTATCTGAAATTTTTTATTTTATTCACTAACTGATGGTGGGAACACATTCTTGAATTCGTACGCGAGTAACTTGATATGATGTCGCGCGTCGCTATGATATGTACACGTGACCAAGTTTAGTTACCAGCTACGATTTGAAGACTCAATGAGTGGTGCTATGATTGAGACTCCTTCGTCGGTGATATCCTTGGGAAATGGGAGTGATAATACAAAGGGCTGCATAGTCGCCATGTCTTTAACGGTTAGTTATCCGGAAGTCGAGGGAGTCAAATTATAGCTTAACAAGAATGATTTGCTCAAGGTGTGCTCGGAATGGGAAACTTTCAGTATCATCAAAGTTCATTATGATAGTTGGTGTGGTACTAGAGTATTAATGACACGTCAACGATTCAGCAATGGTATAGTATAGATGTCGACATATGGGAACAAGTGTAAACTTGGGGAGGATCATCAAATTTGACAAGAGGGTAGTGACCATGTTGAGATGGTGAAGAGAATTGAGGATAAGGACTTGAAAGGTGACTTTTGTGGTGATGTGTGAGGAATTAAGACTTCTTAGGGTATATGGGTGAAGTACTTCTTGTCCTATGGTACGGAGGCATAAGGAAGAGAAATTCGATAAACTAATTTTTGCTATATGAAGGGAACAATTGGTATCTGGCGTGCTCATCATAATAAGGTTGCAAGATGTACGAGGGTGGATGTCGCATAAGGTTGTGAATTTTCTATGAAGGGCAAGTTCATGGGTTCGCTTGGTGGTTCGAGGTTGGTGACTGATTAATAGAGATGAATCTAGTGATGGGAAAGTGTGTCTCAAAGGAGTTATTCTGTGTTTCATCTAATTTGAGACAAGGGGTGTGGACATTGTATGACTCTGTGGAGTTGATCGAATGAGAGGGATAATCGCACAATCAGTTAGAGGTATTCTGGTTCGATAATTAAAGCAAGAGGTGGCTCTTCGCAGGCAAGCATCGTTTAAGGACCCTTGAGTAAGGTGTCTGTCAATATGGACATTTGAAGTAGTAGATCAATGATGGTTTTGAGTTGTGAAGAGCATTTCAGAAATTGAGTAAGGATCAGCAATACCGGTTGAAACAAGGAGAGACGAGCTCACTATAGAACATTTGGGTATCGATGTTGGGTCAGTAAACACATGAACCAATATGGAAGAAGGATTTTTCAGTTAAGGGATTTTGGCAAGGGTACTTCGGTGAAGTTATATGAGGACGTAAGTAGGATTGTGTGTATGGTAATTAAGGATCGCCCTACGGACTATGGATCTATTCAGTGGTGGTTTGGGATATTGCATCGACACTGATTGATTCTTGTTGGAATACCCAGAGTTGGTCGGTATTTTCTAGTGGAAAGACTTCATGAAGAATTGTACATGTGATACGCCGGATTTAGAGAAGTAATCAGTTTTGAAGTCGAGTAAGGTAAGGAAACTCTTGATTGTTTGAGGTGTATGGCATACTACTATCTTCAGGATCTGCTCAACTATTTTGCGGAAATTAGGGTTTTGTGGTATACTTTTGAGTGGGTTCGAGTGATGGTCAGTCGATGGCGGTGATGTGATTTGAATGGAATAGAGAAATTGAGGAATTACGATAAAGGTGTAGTTAATCGAGAATCGAAAGGAATAAAGTACATTTCGAGAAAAGGAAGGATTCGGATCCGGAGCAACGGGACTGCTTGGGTCATGTGGATTTGGTGGTGTTGTTTGCATCATTCAGATGGGTTGTGATTGCTAAGTACGCTTTAAGAAGGAACCTTGGGAATCTGTATAATTTGAAAGCTAGAGTTATATTTTGAGGTGAGACTGTATTTGTGGTAGTGGGTTATGTTGTAAGTGTTGCTAACTGGATGGCATGGGTGAGTATTTTGGATATTAAAGACTTAGGAGTAGTTGCGCGAGATTTGGTGCAGATATTGCACGATTTGATACTTTCGAAATTGTTAAAGGCGTATCAAGGTGTTACGATTGGAGATTCGATAGTTAAAGTTATATTTGTCACACCCCTTTTTCACCCCGGATAAGGATTTTATAATTTAAAAGGGTTTTTCCAATTGAAGCGACGATTTTGAAAAAGGATTATTTATTTATTCAGAGTCGCCACTTGGAATTTAATTTTGGTGTTCCAAGTCACCTTATGAATCCCTGATCAAAAGGAAATGACTCTATTTTTATTGTTCCGCGAAAATAAAAGACCGCGTAAGGAATTCTGTTGACCGGGAGGAAGGTATGAGGCACTCCCGAGTCCCATGGTTCTAGCACGGTCGCTTTTATTGACTAATAGTTAGCTTAAATAAATCTTGGATTAAACATGCATGCTTGCCTCAACTCTTAACTATGTTTGATCATCAAAATTAAATAATACATCGAATGATATTTAAACAAGATATTAACCCACTTGGTTGAACCTATGAAAGTGCACATTCTGGAAGAAGAAAAAAATAATAATACATACACTAAAATATTTACAAAAACCATAAAAATACTATCACCTCTAAACTATTTAAAAAAAAAAAAAAAAAGGTCACTCATTTTATTTACTCTTATGAAACATCCTTATATTTTTATTTTGTTTATTAGGAGGTAACTTTTTTAGCTTCTCTATTTATAGAAGCCTTAAATTAGTTACTCTTAGAAAGGTATAAAGGAACTCTAAACCCATTTTTTTGTTGATATAATATGATCTGTGGCTTAGAACTTTAGCAAACTGAGGTAAAAGAATATATTGAAACAAAAGTACTCATAATACATCTACACTAAATAGCATACCTACATTTGTTCAACGTAAAAATGAAAAGAAAGCCAATTACTACAGTTAGTGACTTTAAAACATGTAACTTAGAAATCACATGCTAGATCATTCTCCCGTGACTTGATATATTTAATTATAAAAGATTATTGGCAGAATGTTTCATTATTTAAGATATCAAAAAGAAGAACTTTAACATAATAGAAAACTCTTTTCAAATACATTTTTTTTAACAGATTCCTACTCAAAATCTTAAACAAATATTTCTAGCTCTTACATCATGAATCTATATATTTACCCAACAAAAAATATAAATATAGGGGCCTTCAATAAATTAATATTTCAACCCAACAAAAGCATAAATAATATAGATTGAACACAGTAGCAGATTAAAACACTTTAAAGGACAAAAATAACTAATGTAAGACGAGAATGGACCTTTGTTTGAATAAAATGTCCTTCAGTGCTGATTAGCTAAACAATCTCCAGAAAGTTACAAGAGCCAAAAATAAAACTAAATCCAAGACCAAGGACCGGAACTCCCAACTCACAAGCTTGTTGTATTCTCTCTTAGTTTTTCTCGCTATCTATCCCCTTTTTAGTTCTCCATGTGTGCTTATTTATAGTGTATAAAGTGGAGTGTATTTGTAGTGTGAAAGTTTGAAAAGTGAGGGAGTGTAAAGAGGGAGTAAAAATCAGGCGAGGGATGTTTGGGGTGATTTTTCAAAGAAGAAGATAGGACATTTAATGCTAAGGATTTTGTTTTGACTAATATTTTTCATCTTTTTCCTTTTCTTTTTTTTCATTTTTTTAATTAATAAAATAAATAAAATACAATGATGAAAAATATTAGCTAACAACTTTTAGACTTTAATAAAAAATTAGAAAATTTAAATAAAATAGAACTAAGAAAGTACTAAATTACTAGCTTATTTATTAAGACTTGAATTAAAAGAAACACACACACATAGATATACATATAGTGTGACACCTTAGGTTTGGCAAAAATTAGGTGTTCACAATATTAAATGACGCCGCAGGTTTTGCGTTGAAATGTTCGGAGCTGTGAGCAAGTTAAGAGGAAGCACAAGGAGAATTTGATGTATTTAGAGTTCATGGGGTTCGATCAGATTTGCTTATCGGGTGAAAGTTGAGAAACATGAAGATTGCAATCATAAAGCATGGGTCTTCGGTATTAAATTGATGACTTGGATAGAATTCAGCCTTTGGAGTCGAGGTGATGGCACATAATTGATTATTCATGAGAAAAGAGATTAGAATCGGTCGCAACAGATTTATGAAAGGACTATGATTGGTTCCGCAAAGGTTTGGATTCAGTTCGAGTGACCACTGGTGATTTTCGGGGAGTTGTGCATTTATTTCCGTTCAGAATTGTTTGATTAGAGCTAGGGGACTATGTTTATATTACCAGAAGGACTTATGGTTATGCTAGTAAACCACTTTCAAGGATTAGGTGGGTTTCAGTTGAGAATTGAGGTATGACAGGTTTATCGAGATTTATCGAGGTTTGCGAGTGGACTTGATGATATTTTACCTAAGACAGCTATTTAGACAGTTATAATAGTTTACACCGGGACTTGGCATTGTATTGAGGAGGTACAAATGGTTATGGGAAGTCTTTGAGTCAGTTGATTTTCTACAAAATTGGGATTAGCACATTCGGCGTTGGATAAGACCTTTTTTTTTAACTACTTAGGTTTTCTCAGATAAAGCAAGGATTCCTCTCAGGCAAAAGGAAGCCAAGATTGGGCTTGTGGCTTGTGTCTATAGGATTCTAAGGAATCTTTGTGCGAATGACGGCCTTGGAAGGTGTGAAAGAAAGATTTGTAGGATCAGAAAATTTTACAGGTATAGAGTGGGCAATGGTTTGTGGCTACATCGGAAGGATGGTGTTGTTTGGGGGATATTTGTGGAACCAATCGATCGTGCTCAAAGGTGTGGTTATAATTAAAATCAGGGAATTCGAGCGAAGCCAATTCAAATATATAGGGATCATCGGTGGAAGAAATTTCGAGTATGGAAAGGTGGAAATCTGGGTCATTGAGTTAAGTTAAAGGAAGTTTTAACTGATAAAGTGAACAAGTGGTACTATCGGCGTATTCTTGCTGGTGGAGGCTTTCATGAGGTTTATAATAGAGATTCCTTGGCTGCCGTTAGCTTTCGTACTCTTCTTTATCGTTGGAGGACGAACGATTGTTTAATTGGTATTTGATTTAATGACCCGATCGGTCGTTTTGAGAACCGATTCTCTATTTTACGTGTCGTCCATTCCAAAAGCTCTATAATAATTATTTTGACCTGCTTGCAAAATTTGAAGTCAAACGGATGTCATTTGGTTCACTTTGGGAGAAGGTTCCATTTTGAAAATTCAGGTATTCAATTATTTGGATAAATTATTTATTTTGGAAAACGTACTGATTGGGGATCTGAAGATTCCGCTAGATTTGAAATATTATTTAAGACCTATAGAAATTGACGGAGCTAATTTTAGAGTTCGTTTGGTTGATTTTTGTTAATTAAGTCAGTTTTAGCGTTAAATATGCCTTTTATGGTGAAAAGATGGTCACGAGAAGAAATAAGACTCGGGTTCGAACTTTGTTGTTTTCGTTAGCTTCGTATTGATGTTTATGACTTGTGGGGATGGGTAGGGCCATTCCCAAGGTGATTGGATGAGAATTGGAGAAAGAAATCTAAGTTTTGAAATTTTGAAGATTTAAGTTTGAGAAGTTTGACCAAAAGTTGACTTTTGGGTAAATGTGGCCGTAATCGAATTTCAACTGTTCCTATAGGTCCAGAATGTGATTTATGACTTAGTCGAGTCATTGGTTCGGTTCCCGAGAGGTTCGGGTGTGATTTAGGTGGTTGGTTGAGAAACTAGCTTTTGAGATGATTTGGAGTTGACCACGGTCAAAATCGGGTCAAGACGGTCCCGTTTGGATGTTTTGAGAGTTCGAGCAGGTTCTTATGATGATTTTGAACTTGTCCACAAATTTTGATTAGATTCCGATGAGTTTCGCGTCACACCCCAATCTTATCAGGGCATGATGGGCACCCAACTCTTACTTAGAGCTGAGCGAACCCTCTGGCATTCACATAATAAAACTGGACATATAATAAAGTACTTTCAGTCAAACCATAGAAATTTGCGAACGATACTCAATTAATCAAAAATCGAGTAAGTCAAACTGACATGTCGGCCTACATGGTCGCTTTACTCAACGCACGACATCTCAACATACTAATCACAGGACACTGTCTGCAAAGTCTCTAAGAGTAAACACTTGAATCATATGATTCGGAACAGGGCCCCGACATACCCCTACACATATATGATAACTATAATGACTCGACACTACTCCAGGAAGAAAATGGAGTTTGCCAATCCCAGCTGATAGCCAACCATCCTAGCTGAATACTTTTACCTGCAAAACAATCTGGGACTGTGTGGCATGAACACAGCGCCCTCAGGCAAAGGGACGTTAGTACGAACAATGTACCGAGTATGTAAGGCAGCAGTAATCATAAAGAATGAGTCATAAGCCATAATGAAAGTATGAGAAACCTCTTGTAATATGAATAGCCCCGAAGGCAATGACTAAAAATGTAAATATATGCCAGACCCGACCCTTTAGTAAGGGACTCGGTGAAATATAAATATATACCGTACTCCGCCCTCTAGTGAGGGACTCGGTGAAGTAATCATATATATACCGTGCCCGGCCCTCTAGTGAAGGACTCGGTAAAATAATCATATATATACCGTACCCGCCCTCTAGTGAGGGTCTCGGTGAACAATGCAATAAAACCGTACACGAATACATACCGGCCGGGGACTCGGTGAATGATATATTAACGCGTATGCACGAGTAGAATATCATGAGCAACCATATGCAAACTATATCATCATCTGAGACTCAATAGAATAATTAGAATGAACCAACACTTGAGAATCAAAGACAACTATCATGTCAAGCACTATTGAGAACTAGAGTTCCTTGGAGTTATATATGTTCGTTGTTCGCTCAGTTTATGTAATTCGTGCCAAAAAGAAAGAAAAGATGGCCTTAACATACATATAGAAGCAAATGAACGTAAGTGAGACTCATAAGATTATTTCTGAAACTCTTTGAATAACCTGGAAGCATAACACCCTCGAATGTCACTATGGATTACAATATCAAAATAGGACTTCAGGAATCATAGACACATATCAGGACATAATGAAATAGCTTCTGGAAATCAAGAACATTAGTCATTCTAGTATTTCTAAGAGTAGGAGCTTCTTTGGAGTTTATACGTTCGTCGTCCGTTTGTTTCATATAGACCATGCCAAAAGAAGAAAAGGGAATAGCCTTAACATACCTTACGTCGTCCGAGGAACTCAACTTAATCACGAACTTTCCACAATTAGTATGCCAAACCTATAACCATAGGAATACGTACACAACTTTAGAGGGCTTTCGTATATCATGTATATCAATGATAATTTGGTTCGAAAATGAAACGGACAGCATTTCCCCTAATATTTAACAACCACCACTCAATCAACAAAACCAACAACGACAACAACCCAACAACCTCTCTTAATCCTTTTTCAACTCAAATCATCAACACCTAAGAATATACACCAAACAAACCAACATACACTTCGTATACGATACCTTATACACTTCTTTCTTCCAAATTTATGAGCCATATCAACAACAACATCAACTACTAACCATGTACAAGAAAACTACTTCAATATCATTTTAATAACAAGCTCAAAACAGTCCACAAATCCAACAACTAGTTTTACATACCTTGTAAGCCGCGTAATACTCTTATCCCGTAGATTGGCTAGCGTCTTGGCCTATAACAACAACACCAAGAACACATTTAACCCATCAAAACTACATCTCCAACCCTTTAGTACAACAAAACAGTCCCAATCAACACAATATAGCAACACCCAATAACTAGTTTATGATTTCCGATCGCCGTCCCGCAACTTCTAGTTGGAAACATACTAACGTTGCTTATACGATTTCATCTTACAACTTGCGGGGAGAACATCATACCTTACTTGATGAACTTATAAATTACTTGAGCTTGCCAAGAACAATTTTTGCTCCTTTTCACCTTCTATATTTTGAGCAAGAACCGAACACTTCTTAAAATTCCAAAAAGAAAACGTTGTTGAATTGAGAAAACAAGGTGAGACCCCTTTCTTTTGTTTGCTGGTACGTTTTTTTTTTCCTTCAATGTAATATATGTATACAGCAACAATGTTGAAGCAAGTTGTTTTGCTCTTTTCCATAAATTATCTCAATATTTAATTGATTAAAATGCCACCTCTTAAGCCTAATTATCATGAGGATGACAAGTGTCCCTCCCTAACTCTACCACTAGCCACCTAGGTTAATTAGTAGCCTAATTATCATGAAAATTGGAGATCCACGTGCTGCTCCTTGGACCAAATATTGGTCTTTATCCAATATTATTTATTAATGGTGATCATTCTCTTGTGGGACCCACGTGTACATATCGCACTACTAAAAAAATAGTATTTTCCGACCTCAAAAAACCGACCTCATGAGGTCGGTAAAGTCGTAATATTTATTTTTCAATTTTTTTTAAAATAAACCGACCTCATGAGGTCGGTAATATTGTACCAAAATTTGACAAACGTAATGTACCGACCTCAGTAGGTCAGAAATTTATTTGATGCTAAATATAATAATTTTATTTTTAATTTAAAAGAATACCGACCTCGTGAGGTCGGTATTCTTTTAAATTAGAAATAAAATTATAAAATAATTATACATACCGACCTCATGAGGTCGGTATAATTAGTCAAATAAATGAAAAATACAGACCCACTTAAACGTATACGTACCCTTCATTTTTCCACTTTCTCTCTCTTTCCTCTCACCTTTTCTCTCCCCTAAATCTCTAACCCTAATAACCCGCCCGCCAATCACCATCGCCACCTTCCGATCACCGTCACCGCTTGCCGCCACCGTCGCCTCCGTCTCTACCCAAAGACGCGTTCGCCGTCCGTCCAAACCCAACCATTTGAGGTATGCTTTCTTTCTTTTCAAATGAGCTCGGTTGGTACTATTTCGCTAGTTTAACAAGAAAATAAGAATTTAATCTATTGACACAGAAACCATGCTTCCTCTACATTTTATATGTACCTCATGGCTCATGAAGTAATATGTTGACAATAAACAAAGAGAAAGACTTCAGAAGTGGATGGCACATAAATTAAGTCCCAAATTATGAAAGTCAAAAGAGAAAATTACAGTAGAATGAAGTAGTAAGAGGTAGTTGTCCACGTCCCATTCCTTGGATAGCA
>NC_081345.1:52465587-52517858 GCF_029784015.1 Lycium ferocissimum | reverse complement strand
GATTCCCTCTTACATCTAGTTATAATAAGATGCAATGAATCCTGTGAAAACCACTGGTAATTATTCTTATCATAACACCTTTAATTTATCAACTAAACAGAAGGCAAGAAGGAAATCTTGCAGCTAAGAAAAATGGGAATGAACTTGGCTAATGCCCAAAAAAAAAAAAAATGCCTCCTTTGAATAAATTAAGAATCTTCTTTTTAGCATATGAAGAAATTTTGCACATATAGTCAATTATTTTTTTGTTTTATTACATAAAGAGTTTCTAAACTATTCTTTTAGCAACCAACGAAAAAATGGCACACTTTGCATAATTATCACAAAAAGTTACTAGACTTTTTTTTTTTAGCAACATAGTCACTGAACTTTGTCTAAGTATCAAAGAAAGCCACTAAATAATTTTTTATAACAAAAAACCACTGAAGTTTTCTAAGTATTATATTAAACGTCTACTTTGTTTCCTCCTAATGACTTTCTATAATATATTAGGCAAAACTAGGTGAATTTTGGTCGCAAAAATAGTTTAGTAACTTTCGTGATACTTAGGTAAAATTGAATAACTATTTTTCTACAAAAGATAATTTAGTGACTTTTGGTGCAATAAAATAAAAATAAATACTTAACAATCTATGAAATTCATGTGTTTGATAGATTAATTTGCACCAACCTAGAGTTCTAAAAAAGGGGACAGTTCTAAGAATCAGTATCAACGAGTTGTCAGCTCCAGAGGCCAAACTTCTAAGATTGAGGAAATTGGACACTAATGCACGATTGAACATTCAGATATTACTGAAACTTAAGTTAACTTTACAATGCAAGCCCAAGCTAGCTTAGGCGAGTTCTATATTTACATTTCGGTTTTTTGGTTAGGACTTAGGACATAGATGAGTCTCAACTCAACGATCATGTACAAAGTTTGGTATACCAAACTTAACTCTGTAACTTTTTGCACGTAAATGATCAATGGGGACCCAAAAAGAAAAAAGAAAAAAAAAACTTAGGCGAGTTGATAATAACTTGAGTTTGAGTATCGTGGTATTTTGTATGAAACAAATCTTCTTTATTAGTAAAAACAAATAAGTTCATATGAGTACGCGATGTAATTATCTAGGAAAAGGTTCATTTTAGATGACTTTTGTAAGCTTGACGTTGAAGCAAGTATAAGGTAATGATACTCCATCCATTATAATCTGTTTTCCTTTTTTTTACTAATGCTCAATTTGATCATATCTATTGAATCCGAATCAAACGAGATTAACTTACTTTTCAATGAAAATTTAAATAATTAAGCATTACACCAAAAGATTGTATAATCTAACATTTCTTCACATCACAATAGCCAATTAGTACATGGCAAAAATCAGAGAAATCGTTTATACCATTGTAATTCGTTGACTACTAACCAACAAGCGGGGATAGCTCAGTTGGGAGAGCGTCAGACTGAAGATCTGAAGATACGTGTTCGATCCACGTTCACCGCATTTTTAATTTCTTTTCCCCAACTCCTTGTTTTCTTATTTTTAATTTCTTTTCCCCAACTCCTTGTTTTCTTATTTTTAATTTCTTTTCCCCAACTCCTTGTTTTCTTTCTTCCACTAGATGATGAAAGCCCGTGCTAGCAAAAAATAGTATTGCACTGTCTAAACTTATATCCAAAGGTATAAGTTTTAAATCTTTTGGTTTTATGACTTCTTTAGCGGTTTTTATATTCAATTTAAATCGTTATTTCTTTCATGAATTCTTTAAATTTTTTCTAAGCGTACCTCTATCATTTTCTGAACTTATTATCATTATTTAAATGTCCTTTTTTTTTTTGGCAATTGTCTCCTATTTCTTCACGTGGACCCCAAGTTATTTTTTTTTTTTTTTTTTGCAATTGTCTCCTACTTCTTCACGTGGACCCCACCTTTTTTTTTTTTTTTTTTTTTTTTGCTATCGTCTCCTAATTGTTCACGTGGACCCCACCTTAATTTTTTTTTAAATTTTATTTCTACTATTGTAGAAGAGTGGGCCCCACCTTAAATTTTTTTTTTTTTTAATTTTAACTATATTAGAAGAGTGGGTGGACGACGATCCAACCCACTCTTCTAATATAGTAGAAATTTACATTACATGGAAATGTGGAATATACAATTCTATTTCCTATTTTTCCAACTCCTTGTTTCCTACATGGAATATACCAGTTTATTTCCTATTCTTCCAATTCCTTGTTTCCTTTTTTCTATTTACTTTGTTTTGTTTTTCTTTGGGTACACTTTCATTTTTTGAGATAATGGTTAAAAACACACCTCAACAGTCATTTTTTTGTGAGTTTCCTACCTGAACTATCAGGTGTTTGCATTTCTTACCTAAAGTATCACCAATTATTTATCAAAATCAACAAGCATCTGATGGTGCGTGGTTTACATTTTTCTTTTTATGTTTAAAAATGGTGTCGCACTCAGCATTAAAGGAATTTTGGAAAATTAAAAAATAAAATAAGAGATAATGGTCAAAAATATCATTTTTCTGTGAGTTTCTAGGATTAATCGAGGTATGTTTTGATAAATAATTATTAATAGTTTAGGTAAGAAATACAAACACTTAATAGTTCATGTGTTTTGATAAATAGTTGGTCATACTTCAGGTAGGAAACTCACAAAAATGTTATACTTATTGAGGTGTTTTTTTGACCATTATCCCTATTTGTTTTTACTTTAATATGGAATATACAAAAACATAGGAATTACAAACAGAACGCACAAGTGTTTTGTCCCTTATGCGGAGTATCATTCTTGAGCAATCAAATTTGCCTAGATTTATTTTATCCCATTCTTTTCTCATCTAGTTTGTTCATAACCTCCCTTTTCTTCAGTCTCTCCTACTTTTTCGTTTTACCTTTTCATCCTTATCCCATTTTTTTCTCATCTAGTTGTATTTTACTTCAACCTAAAAGACTAGTGCTGCCTTTGAACATTTGCAAAAAGTACCATCTTCCCAAATTTGTTCATGCATGTTTTTCCAATCACAATTTTCTGTTTGAGTAAAGGAATATTTAGGTGTATACCTTGAATGAAGAAGACTTTAAGATTATCGTGTTACAATGGACAGCGGTGTTATTTGCATGGCAAGAATAATCCCATCTAAAACAATCTGTATTCCATCGACTAATTGGGTCGATCTCAACAATGCCTTTCTTGCTTCTACTCCCAATGATGCCCAATGTCGATTCCAACGACAATTTTTCTTCTTCAACCACGACACGGTTGGCATTATGTTCCTTGTGTGTTTCTTTTTGAGACATGCAAAAATGTCACCTTTTCTTGATGAAATCCTCTTTTGCCTTTGAGTATTAGCTTGTCTTTGTTCTTGTTGTTTTTTTCCCTTTCTTGTTGCTGTTTGGTTGTTCAACAGAATGATTTCCAGGGCTGGAATTGGAAATGGAAATGGGGAGACGTTAGGATGTTGTACAAATAAGAAAGGAGGAGGATCATTTGATTGGGCTAATAATGAGCCACCTTATAACTTGCAAGATGACTACGTTGAGAAAGACCCTAATGGCCGATATGTTCGGGTAATTATCTCTAACTCTAATACTTATTGATTATTGAAGTAGTTTGTTTTGCACACCAATGTTTGTTTAAATTTATATAGTATCTAATGATTCAAGTTTTGATTTAATAAAAGAAGTTTACAAAATAAGAGTGTGTTCGAGTTAGTTGATTAAAACTAGTTGATAAACATTAATTGCTGAAAAGCATTTTCAGGTGTTGAAGCTGAATTTTATAAATAAGTCGTTATGTGTTTGGATAGAAGTGTTGAAGTTGATAATAAACCGTTAATGTGTCCGGTAAAAAAGTGGTGATAATCACTTTTTCTGTTAGAATGACTTAAATGTCCTTAAAGCAATCATACCAAAAAATTAAGTGTTTTGTGTAAAAATGATGAGTGATGGAAATAGAACAGATTGATAATTAGAGGCAATGTTTTAGGATGAGTATTTCGGAGATTACAAAAGGTAGATTACAAAAGGTCTTAGGGGTAAAATTATTAAAAAAAAAAAAAAATTGGTCAAATAAACTGTACTTATAAGGTATAAAACCAAAAGTTAGGGGTGATCAACTTATGACTTTTGATTTATAAACACTTTTGGTGTTATCAAACGCGAGATAAGCCAAAAGTGTTTATAGCTAGTTTGACCAGCTTATGAGCTAAACGAAACACCCTCCAAGTCACATGGTTAACAATTAAAACTTACTAGTTAAGTTTAGTAATTTGACAGTGGATGTCCCAAAAGCACACGATTAGTTGAAGGCTCCATTTTCTAAGTTGGACTCATGAGGAGCGAAAGTGCAATTTTTCCATTTTACTGCTATTTATTTTCATAAAAACTCTGATGACTTGTGTTAAATGCAAAAATTAAAATTTTATAGAAGGTTATTACATTTTAGGCCGATAGGTGTCTTTGAGGTAGGTGGTCTTAGCTGAGATGCAAAAAGAAGAAGAATTCCTTGACAATTTTATTAGTAGAAAACAATGTCAATGTTGCCTATAATTGCATCATTATTAGCATTCATGAGCTATACACATGGGCAGTGAGTTTTGCTGAATTTTTTAGTGGTTTGGCTAAACATTTTGTCTCTCATTATTTGTCAAATGGTAAGAGCTTAAGAAATGTGGAACTTTCAAAAAGGAAGTACAATAAGGATAAGAAATGTGTCATATTGAAGAGCCAAAGCCAAGGTATTTAAAAGACAATTCAAGATATATATGGTGGCAGGTCAATAGAAAACTATCCAAGCAACTTAAAAAGCAATTTTTCAAATTACTCAAGAAATTACTCAAGAAAAGGAGGAATAGCTCACCTGATGGAGGGAAAGAAGAAATTTGATTTGTGTTAATTATTTTTGCTAATTATGTTGTATATAATATGAAGGCCATGATCATTTGCATGAACTTGGTTAAATTTATCCTGATCTACTTATCTTTCAAATTCCCTCCTAATATCCTGATCATCAAGTTCAAACTAGATTTTCTATTCGTATTGACTTATTTCTGCTTTACTTGAGCCGGGAGTCTATTGGAAACAGCCTATCTACCTGCTAAGATAGGGGTAAGGTCTACGTACACCTACCCTCCCGCAGTCCACTTGTCCACTTGTGGGATTATACTATATATATGTTGTTGTTGCTGCTGTTGCTATATGCTATAAAACAAGGAGTGGATATTAATTATAAGAAAAGAAGAAAGGGATTATGGAGTCTCTATTTATTTCCTTTGTCTATCAGGCATAGTTCAAAAATATCAGTTCATTGACAATCCTTTATAGCACCTGCTTTTGTTTTCTCTTACAGTATAATGAGGTGTTGGGCAAGGGAGCATTCAAGACTGTGTATGTTCCTTAACTTTGCCTCATTTTCTGGTTTTCATTTTGATCTCTGAATTTAATATGGCTAAATAAAATTGATAATTTTCTTTAATTGAAAGAATTAAGCTGTTTGTCTTGTTCTTAAATTGTGTAGCTACAAGGCATTTGACCTACTTGAGGGTATTGAAGTTGCATGGAGCCGAGTAAAAATCGATAACGTGTTGAAGTCACCAGAAAGTTTGGGAAAATTGTATTCAGAGGTTCATCTTCTGGGACAATTGAAACATGAAAACGTAATGAAGTTACACTATTCATGGATTGATGACAAGAAGAAGACAGCTAACATGATCACTGAGCTCTTCACGTCTGGGAACCTAAGGCAGTAAGTTTTCTTGATAGTTACTCAGTTTCTTCATTTGATTATTATTTTGCACCTTTTTCATTTTTGGTTCCTCGTCCAAATCTAATTACGGGCGCTAGTCAAAATCTACAAAACATATACAGTGATTATATATATATAACATGTATATTTATTCTATACAAAACATATACATTTGTCAGCTACTATTATTTTTTAGAGTACCAAATATGTAATTATCCCTATTATTTATATTCTCTTAAAATGATAATGTATTCATGGGTGTAGATATCGTAAGAAGTATAAAAGTGTTGATATGAAGGGTATAAAGAATTGGGCAAGGCAGGTTCTTCAAGGTTTGGAGTATCTCCATAGTCAGAAACCACCTATCATTCATAGGGACTTGAAATGTGATAATATTTTTGTCAACGGAAATCATGGGGAAATCAAGATTGGCGATCTTGGATTGGCAACCATTATGGAGCAGCGCACTGCCAAGAGTGTTATCGGTATGGTTATTTCTTGTATTACAATTTTAGACAAAATTCCTTCTCGAATACTGACTTTTTCATCTATTGCTATACAAAGGGACACCCGAATTCATGGCCCCAGAGCTCTACGAAGAAGAGTATAATGAACTAGTAGATATATATTCCTTTGGAATGTGTGTGTTGGAAATGGTAACTTTTGAGTACCCTTACAGTGAGTGCAAGAATCCTGCCCAAATTTATAAGAAAGTTAGCTCAGTAAGTTCAATAATTTGATGCTTAAAATTATATTCTCTTTCTGAAAATGTGTCGTTATGTCAATCTAAATTACTTTGCATTATCAGGGCATTAAACCTGCTTCCCTCAATAAAGTTATTGATTCTGAAGTCAAAGGATTCATCGAGAAATGCTTGGTTGGAGCATCCGAGAGGTTGTCAGCCAGGGACCTCCTGAAAGACCCGTTTCTTCAATTTGAAAACTTGAAGGAGTCAGTCGATAATCAAATTCAGTTACCTCCGCAATGTCCTAGATCTTTGAGTTTGTCGAAAACCTTACCTCATCCCATGGATGTGGATTCAGAGTGTAACCAATCTATATATACAGATTCTAGTTGTGGAAGTCCTCGCACTCCAAGTTTGGAATTCCAGAGATGCCATCAGAATAATGAATTTAAATTAACGGGGAAGAAGAATGATGCTAACTCAATTTCATTGACCTTGCGAATCCGAGATCCTACTGGTAAGCATATGATAATCAATTTATTTCCTATTATTTTATTGGGAAACTAGCACTTTTAGTCCGTCAAATATTAATAAATTCTGATTTTGGTCCTTCTGAATTCTGGTTAAGCACATTTAACCTTCAATTCATTGATATATACACTTTTTATCCTTCTGACCGTGAATCTTCACAACTATAATAAATTATTTTAAGTGCCAAACCAGTGTCGATGTAGTATGTTAGTTTTGTACTTTTACTCCATATTTAAAAGTAATATTGTTCTAAAAATCACTTATTTGATTTTCCCATATAAATGGAATAACCGAAGGTTAAATGCGCTAGTCAAATATTACAAGGACCAACATCAAAATTCATTAATAATCAAGAGACCAAAAGTGCATGCAATTACCCCTATTTTATGGTATTTTATTTTTTAGCATTATGAAATCAGATATCCTCTTTCTTATTTCAAGCATTTGCTTATCGCAGGTAGTGTAAGAAATATACACTTCATTTTCTATCTTGACACTGACACTGCACCTTTAGTTGCGGCTGAGATGGTTGAACAATTGCAGCTAGCTGATCATGATGTAGCTTTTATTGCTGACTTCATTGATTACCTAATAATGAAGATATTTCCTGCTTGGAACCCAAGCAAACAACCTCAAGAAAGCCTAAAACTATCTTCAAATTCTTGGCATACAGACTTGACCGGTTGCGCATCCAAGTCTATAGGTCATCAAGGTGTTATTCCAAAATTCAATGTGGAAACTCAAGTTGGTGCTCGAAGTGATGAAGGTGAATTGAATGTGAATTTAGATGGAACTTCTCATCATGTTACATTTGCTTCCCCTGCACTCGTGGATGATGGAAAATCTCAAGCATCAGTTTCTAGAGTTATGACTGAAAATGCTAATATAAACAATGGGAATTCATTAGTATGTTTTGATGATCCTGTTAATGATGGAGGTCCTAAAAGTTGTAGTACAAACATCTCGGAGATGGATTTCAGGTACTTGTTTCATGATGAATGGACAGTTGTGGAAAACAGTGGTGATGGTCCTGAACGCGTACAATCAAATGAACATGGAAACAATTCAGAGCTGAATTATACAGATATCGACAGAATTTCTAGAGGCATGAGTTTATCAAGTGGTTCTTTTTCTTCTTTAATCGAGAAAGACGAGGATCCAGAGCTAAAGTTGGAGCTCAAAGCAATTGAATTGCAATATCAACAGTGGTTTCAGGAACTCTCAAGAATGAAGGAGGAGGAATTGGAAAACTGCAGGAAGAGATGGTCGTCAAAGAAAAAATTGGCAGGCAACTGAACAAGAGTGGATGCATTGCCAAGTTTCTTCAAATATCCTAGTTTTCTGATAGATTAATGACTATGATCAAAGGCTATTATTCGTTTTTCTTCTTATTCCTATGTGTAACTATAACTTCAATCCTTGAAGGACCTTGGTTTCGTTTTAGACCTAAGAGGGATCACTTTATACGCGGATATTTTGCTAGGTGAAGATCAAATATAAATCCTATATTACTGTGTACATTGTTGTATAGCTTTCTTTGTTTTCACCTTGGCTCCGGATTTTTTTTTTTTTTTTTCAGTTGGCCACCAGGGGCAGAGCTAGAGCTTCGTTTATGGGCTCGGCCGAATCCAGTAACTTTGATCCAAATTTTGTATTTATTTTTAAATATTTATTGAATATGTATAAGTAATTAATTTAGAACCTAGTAATTTAGAAGTATTAGAATTTCGAACTCATAAGTTTCAAATCCTAACTCCGCCTCTGTTGGCCACAGTTTGCCCGTACTTTGTAACGATGAAAAGTCCTTGTGAGATTTACACCTGTGTAGCTAATTATAAAGTTGTGTCCTTGTGACTACTAACTATAGGTCATGAGTTCGAGACATTGAATCAACCACTATGCTTACGTAAGGAGAGGCTTCCTATAATTTAGGACCCGTAGGTAGGGGCGGAGCCAGTAAGGGCCAAGGGGGTTCTTCCAAACCCTCTTCAGTGAAAAATTACACTGTATATACAAGGTAAAAATTATTTTTTATGTATATATAGTAGATGTTGAACCCTCTTGGCTTCTTCATTTGTGTACTTCTTTATATTTTTTAACCCCCTTATTTAAAATTCTGACTCTGCCACTACTCGTAGGTACGGCTCTTTTCACGACCCTGCACGAACACGAGATATTTTGTGCACCAGGATGCAGTAGGCTGTAGCCGTGAGCCTATATGTTTGCACACTATCAAAAGCAGAGAACGGAGCATGGTCAGAAAGTTCAATTTTTTCGTTGTTTTTCTTGTGGCAAGTGAACAAACTACTATTAGACAAAGGTGAGGTTTGTTGGGACTGCATAAGTTCAATTTAAAAAAAAAAAAAAGAATTTCATATTCACTGTTGAAAGAAGTTGGACGATAAAAGAGTATAAGAATATTACAACTGACAAGAAGATACATACGAGCACAAGTTCCATTTACATGAAATTCCTATTAATATTCTCCATTCGCGGCCTGGAAGAAGAGTCCAAATTGCAAACAATTTCTCCAAGTGATGCGATCATTATCAATGGAGAATCTATATATCAAATGCAACTATATGATAAAAACAACAGGTTTTCTTTTTTTCTAACGCATACACAGACATAAAGCAAATAATAGTGGTGAAAAAATGAAGCACCGCTCTGGTAGGAATATATATATTCGCAGATATCATTTTCGCAGAATAAAAGCCATAAATAGTCCCTTATCCATGGCAAGAGGCTAAAATGCCCCCAACTATACACTTACCGATTTTAATCCTTTAACTATTCAAAAACTTATTAAATTTTGTCTCCGTCTATTTTTTATACAAACAGCGTACAAAGAAAAGAAAACCGATGGAGTCCGTCGGTTTTGTAAAAAAAAAAAAAAAAAAACTGACGGACTGCTGTTGGTTTTTTTTTTTTTTTTTGAAAATTAAAGAATAAAATGTAGGAACTTGGAATAGAACCCGGGTATGTTCCTTCGCATTAAAGGGTTTTACCACTAGACCACTGATATTCTTTGTTCATATACTTACATTGATTTAATTTATACTGTTTTTTCGCTCTAAAAACCGACGGAGTTTATCGGTTTTTTTATAAAAAAAAAAATTTAAAAAAAAAAAACTGACTGACTCCATCGGTTTATTTTAGAAAATAATATAAAAAATAACCGACGCAGTCCGTCGGTTTTTGTCAGGTTTTTAGTAGTGTTTGAGAAGAATGGTTACAGAAATTGTGTGCCTGAGTTTGTCTTTTCGAATTTCAGAGACTCGAGAGCGACACCTGGGTCGTAATGCTCTTTTTTTTTTCTTTTTTTTTTTTTTTACAAGAGGAACTTGAGGAAAAAGAAGCGGGGAGAGAGAGAGACAAGTTTGAGGAATGGTTTAACATTAATCTCACGGAGGTGGGTTTGTACACTGTTTATATAAAAAATAGGCGGAGACCAAATTTGATAAGTTTTTAAATAGTTAAAGGACTAAAATCGGTAAGTGTATAGTTAAGGGACCATTTTAGACCTTCTCCCATAGATAAGGGACTATTTATGGCCTTTTCTCCATTTTCGCACATGGTACATATTGGAAAGTTCTTTTTAATTCTAATTCGTATTTAAATACATCCATGTAAATGATATTTATATTGAGCTAACATCTAAAAAAGAGCTTAATATATGTAAACGGAAAGTATAAATACTATTAGGCGTCATTTGTTTGCACTTAATGAAGGTTTGTATCTTAATTATTTAAATTTTAATAATTAAATACGAATATATCTGAATGATTAAGATAAATAACTAAGTCTTAATATTATAAATATCCTCTGTGGTTTGCGAGCTATTGTACAGTGAGCAGGTTATATCCGTCCCAAAAAAAAAGTATCATTTCAATACGATCCATTCAAAATTGATGCAAAAATGAGATTTAAATACTACTCCATCTACTTTCACCGATAGTCATCGTCATCGCCACCTATCATTATCAATTATCAACATCATCACACATGCCATTATCAACTACCATCACCCATCACCTACCATCCATAACCATCATCTTTAGAGATAAGTATCACCGCCACCAATCATCACAGTCAACTCTCATCTACACTAGCCAGCATTTACAATCATCACCTCCAACCACCTTTACTACAACAGCCACCAATCACCATCGATAATTACCACGATCAGCCCCCACTGTATATCAACAACCACTACTATTAGCTAGTCACCACCACATACACGATTAACTATATATCACTATCATTCACCACAATATAACCAGGGGCGGAGCTTGTGTAGGAGATATGGGTGATGCGGAACCCAGTAACTTTGACTCAATCTTTGTACTGTGTTAAAAAGTTCATTTAATATGTATAAATAATCTATTTAGAACCCAATAAACAAAAAAAATGTAATTCAGAACCCATAAACAAAACAAAAAAAATATAATTTTGACTTCGCCCCTAAATTTAACTATCACCGCCACTAGCAATTACCGTCATCAACTACCACCCTTAAGAAGTACCGCCAACCACCACCATCATTAGCTGCTAGCCTACTACCCATAACCACCACCACTATCCCAAGCTAGTCGACACCCACACATCCATTGTTAGCCATCATCACGACTGACTATCATATAATTTTTAAAATATTTTGCTAATATATACATATATAGTATTAAATTATTAGTATTTTTTTGAATTTTATATTTATTATTTTTTAGTAAAAACATGTTTTATTCATTTAGATGCCATATCACTCATTTCACTATCTATAAGCGATATGATTATCAGTATAACTATCTTTTAAGAGTTTTAATCATATACATCGTCGTTGTACAAAAATTAAACATGTAAAAGAAAAAGAAAGATGTACTGTTTAATTGGGTTAAGATGAAGCAAATAAATAATTGCAGCATGGACCATATAGAAGATAGGAAAAACAAGAAATGAGAGGAGAAAGGGAACAAATTAAAGGAAACTTCATAGAAGGAGAACAAAATTCGTCGTGACACTTGTGACATCTACCAAATTAAATTACAAGTCACTTTGAAGATCCCCACCTATGAACCTTCCTCGAAACCCTCATTTTAGAATAGATATGATATAAACTATCGTACACGAGATAAGATCGATGCTGTTGACAACTTGGAAACAATTCTAAATTCCACACGGTCAGTGACGAATTTAGAATTTAAATATATCAACATTGTTATTGCTTGGTAAAAGACTTATATATATTAAATGTATTTGGAGGAAGGCAAATCAATGTGTGACTTTTCTAGCAAATGAAGGACACTAATATGACGAAAATTTACTAATCTTATAAGATGCACTCAAGGAAATAATGTTTTCTTCTCTTGACACACTTAAGTTTTGTGACTTATGAAAATATTTATGAATCTTTAGTCTTTTTCAATGTACTGAAGATTTATATCGTTGGCAAGCACATTTAATTTTAGAAAGTGGAAGATTTTCCTCATGATTTGAATCGAATAAAACAAAACTAGTGTTAGCTGCTCCTATAGCCTAGAATCCAGAAATAAAAGAGAGGTAGCGTAAACAACTCCTAAAGATTATTTTATAAATAAAATAAAAACTAGCTTTAAGAAATTGGAGGCCCTACACAAACCATCCACTCATATGGTTCCATATGAATTAACATGGACCATAGGCCATAGCCCATCCCCACTCTCTTTTACCTATCCTACCTAATTAATCAATGATCAAATCTTGCAAGTTGCCAATGTAACAGTACTTAAACTTCCACAATATTCAAAGAAAAATCTACTGTTACATTTGGAGTTCCAAGGGAAGTTTCCTATTAGACCTTACAAGAAATTAGCACTATAAATAGAGCTCCCAACATTTCTTGTTCCAAGAGGAACTTTCCTTACATACCGGTTGTTGACATCCAATTTTGTCAGTGATAGCAAACAAGAAATGGAATATCAAGACTTGTTACCTGTGATGGCGGAAAAATTGGACGTGGAGGCGTTTGTCGCGGAGCTATGTGGAGGATTCAGGCTTCTGGCTGACCCGAAAAATGGCTTGATCACATCAGCGAGTTTGCAGAAAAATTCGGGGCTTTTGGGAATGGAAGGGATGAGTAAAGAAGATGCAGAGGCTATGGTGAAAGAAGGAGATTTGGATGGAGATGGAGCATTGAATGAAACAGAGTTTTGTATTCTTATGGTTAGACTTAGTCCAGAAATGATGCAAGATGCTGAGGTCTGGCTTGATAAGGCACTCCAAAGAGAATTGCCAAAATCCTCTTGTTGATATCACTATTGTCCATCCAAAAATATGAAATGAAGAAAAGATGATGAAGATCTTTGATTGTCAATTTATCATACGGTATATGATATGGATTGCATCTTAAGTCAATATGTTCATTCCCTTCCCTAGCTCTCAGTGGCTGTAATAAGTTTGTGTCCAGGTTGATTCAGTAGTGCCAAAAACAAAGAGATAGTATCAGATAATAGAAGGCATGAATCACCAAAAATTAATGTAGGTTAAAGTTTTGAAGTTGCAAATTTCTAATTGAGATGAAAAGTTAAACTCTCAAGAGTAAAAATACCTACCTTCACATTTGATTTCACTAAAATGTATCCCCCTCTCCCCTTTCTTTGTTTTAACAATCGTGGTGTCCAGTCAATTTGCCTTCGATTATTTCACTGATTACCTGCTACTTCGCACTATCACATGTAAAACAGATACTCTGAGGCTTAAGCAAATATAAATAAATCGCCTAACACTTTTTGTCTCTATTAATATATGAACCTTCGTGTCCATGATTTTCATTCACTTTAACAGCCTTTACACAACACTCTTTTCCTAAAATATCCTTGTATCCTTCCAAGCATCACAACACCCCCACCCCCACCCCCCACACCCACCCACACACACACCAAATTGTTTGATAATTTTAATCTGTTCAATTTTAGGAGGTGTGTATACTTTCTCTGCGAGGCCAAGAAGAGTTGAGATGTAGGGTGTATTCGGTATGGGTTAAAAACATTTTCCAATTTTCTCATGTTCGTTTTGTCAAAAATTTTAGAGAACATTTTCCTCAAAATTGGGGAAATGACTTCCCTAATAAAAGTAGAGAAAACAAGTTCACAAGTTCATTCCACGAACCACTAAACCCCAACCACTCCCAACCCCCCACCCACGCCACCCCATGCCCCCCACCCCCGCCCAAAAATAAATTTTTCTTGAAAAAAAAGTTTTGACATTATTTTTGGTTTTTTGCACCCCCCCCACGCAAACCCTGCACCCTTACCCCCCCCCCCCCCCCAAAAAATTATTTTTTTTGAAAAAAAAAGTTTTAACTTTCTTTTTTGCACCCCCACCCCACGCCACCCTCACCCTACCCCTCCCCCACCCCCGCACCCCCCCCCCCCGGGAAAAAAAAATTAATATTTTTGAAAAAAAGTTTTGACATTTTTTTTGGGTTTTTGCACCCAACCCACCCACGCCGCACCCTACCCCCCCACCCCCGCCCCAAAAAATATTTTTTTTGAAAAAAAAAGTTTTGACATTTGTTTTGGTTTCTTGCACCCCACCCCCGCACCCCCCCCCCCCCCCCCCCGCGCAAAAAAAAAATTAATATTTTTGAAAAAAAAAAGTTTTGACATTTTTTTTTGGTTTTTTGCACACCCTACACCCCCGCCCCCAAATATTTTTTTTTGAAAAAAAAAGTTTTGACATTTGTTTTGGTTTTTTGCAACCACACCCCCCCCCCCCTCCAAAAAAAATTGAAAAAAAGTTGACAATTATAAAAATTGAATGTTTGCATGGTTAAAAATTAAAACTTTTGGAGGGGGTGATGGGGTATTTGGGGCGCGGGGGTGAAAAGATTTTTTTTTTTTTTTGAGGTAGGGGGTGTAGAAACCCGCAAAAGACAATAAAAACTTCAAAAAAAAAATGTTGGGGTGGGGGAGGGGGGGGGAGGGTGTTGGTGTGGTATGGGTTCCATTGAACGGGGGAGGGGGGTGATGGGGGATGCGGTCATGTAGAAAATTCAGAAAAAAATTAAAAACTTTAAAAAAAAAATGCTGTGGGGGGAGGGGTAGGGTGCGGGAGAAAGGGGGTGGTGTATGATTCTGATGAGTGGTTGGGGGTGAGGGTTATGGGGTTGGGTTGGAGTTGGTGAGGGTTGGGGGTGGGGGTGCAAAAAACAAAACAAAAAAATCAAAAGAATTTTTTTTTTTTGGCGTGGGGGGTGGGGGCATAGGTGGGTGGGTGAAAGTGGGGGGTGGGTGGAAGTGAGGGTATGGGGTTAGGTTGGAGTTGGTGAAGCTTGGATGAGTATTTTCCGGAAAACGTTTTATCAATAGCGAATGAGAAAATAAGTAAGAAATTGAAAACTATTTCCAACTTAAACGAACATGAGAAAATAAGTAGAAATTCACTTATTTTCTAGGAAAACATTTTCCTCCATTACCGAACACACCCGTAGTTTCCAAAGAGGGTGGCCCGCTCGGCATTCGTTATTACCGTTTCTAGACACAATTGAAGTATGCCAATGAAAGTGGACCAAGGACAAATACTACTCAGCACGACATAATGTACTTGTATGGTCCTGGGATTTTAGGAGGCCTATTAACTAGCTATACCAAATTTTCCTAAACTGCAATATTTTTATTGACTCAGGGGTCTTTGTTGAAGTAGAGCGTTGACGCGATAACAGAAAAAGAGTTCCTACAATAGTATTCCCTCCCTCCCAATTTATATGATACCATCTAATTGCGCAAAAAATATAATTAAGAATTAAAAAACACAAAAACGGGGAAACAAAAGCAATTTCAAATCATCCAATACATACAGAATTCTTTATCAGCCTGTACAGCTAAGTAGATCTTTGTAGGCATCCCTTTTTATTGCATTTCAGATTTATGTAGTTATATATTGCAAAAGTTTCCGAACCTATCTATGCAGGGAGCACAATTTTATCAATCGCTTAAACACCACTCACGTTATCATGTGAAGCCTATTAGGAATGTGCAATGTGTGCAACCTTCTTTTCTAAACTAGTCTGTACTTTTTCATTTTCATAATCCTTCACACAAGTCTGCAAAACATGAGCTAATGTCCAACTGGTCTCGAATAGCATAAGCAATGATTCTACTACAGCAACGTTTTCTGATAGCTAAATTCACAAAGTTAAAGCAACAAAATGTAACAGCTAATCCATTACATCGATAAAAGATTGATTGATCTTCTCCTACACAAGCAGTAGACTGCAGCAAGCATTTACATTATGATAACACAAGCTCTCCCAGATGCCGAACTGACTCATCTTGACCTCCGAACAGGAGACCTGCTGAAAAATACAAAGAGAAAACGTGAACTAGTGTCACCTACTTACATCAAGTAAGAAATGTTGCTGGACACTTTTAAAGAGTCAAATAGAACAAGAGGAATGTATTTCTATTACCTGCGATACCTTCCATACTCTGGACTCCTGTATCTGTCATATGATGGACCGTTACGAACAGGACTATGACGTCGTCCATAGTCCGGACTAGGTCGTCCATAATCTGGACTAGGTCGGTTCCTGCGATACATTGGGCTAGGTGACCTACGATAAGTAGGGCTATCCCTTTGCCTGCCATAATCTCTTCTAGGGCTGCTGTTATATCTGTCCCCCCTCTCATCATCATCTTTCAACGCATACTCCACTGAAACCACTCTATCCAGGATCTTACTGCAAAATACATTAGTAACTCACTTCTTGTAAGGAAACAAACAGATAGGATATTGCAACTACGGAGAATAGTGCTTTTGGTCCCTCAATTATTGGTTAGTTCTGATTTTGATCCTTGTGATACATGACACATCACATTTAACTTTCAATAAATTATATTTGACCTATTTTCAGAAAAAAATATAGAATAACAGTACACAACATAACATATGGGTAATTAAACGGTGTAACGGTTAATGTCTAAATTTGTAAACATTCATTAGCAAAGGGATCAAAAGTGCACATCTCAAGTAGCTGAAGGTTAAATGTGTTGAGTCAGATATCACAAGGACTAAAGTTCAGAAGGCATCAATAAATGAGGGACCAAAAGTGATATTAACCCTTGCAACTTTAAGCAATAGAACGAAATGTCTTACTAACCTCATGTGTGTACACTCCAAAGCTCTTGTGGCTTCTTCCTGATTTTCAAACTGCACAAACGCAAAATTGCGACGTATGCGAACATGAAGAACTTTGCCATAAGGTTCAAAGTGTTTTTCAATGTCTCGGACCCTAGTACGAATAGGGTCAAAGTTTATGACAAACAATGTTTTTGTTGGCCTCTGGTTTCCACCAGACTTTGGACCATCACTACGATGCCTACCACGTTCCCCCTGTCAAAACAAAACAAAGTTATAATAATTAGATGTTACTTGTTAACAACTTTAGGAAGGATGAAGATGGAAACATTACTTTTGCCCATTCCACTGACAGACGGCGCCTTTCATAACCAAATGGAATGTTGTCAGTCCCACGGATTGCATCTGCTGCATCTCGCTCATCCTCAAAGTAGACAAAAGCAAACCCTGTAGTCGTAAAGACTTCATTATAAGGCTGAAAGAACAGTAAGGTATGCGTCTGAAGTCTTTTCGGTCGAGTATTTATACATCAGCTAAATCAATGTTTGCATCTCCTTTAGAAATTAAATAACATACAACACCTGCAAGTATGTGAGAAGGCTTGAGGAAAGTAAGGAGGTAGAGGCCTTGCATGAACTAGATCAATTTGATGATGATGATGGTCAAGGTGATGAAGGCTTATTAAAGGATTAAAGTCAGGTCTGAGTAGTCATTGCTAAGCATGAATCACCAATTTCACAGCACGATTTCAGAATTGGTAGGCATGGCATGATGAATGGACTGATCTCACCATAGATCATTCTCGTGAAGTAAGCGAATGACAGAAGATCGATGTAAGAAATTCAGAACATTTCCATCTATCAGGAGGAGGAGGAGCAGGCAGGCAGATGGAGTTTCCTTGCATTAGAATTTTTTTGGGTTGAGCCATGAGAAGCTCTTTTTCCTTAGTAGATCATGTGCCTGCGGCAAAATAAACACTTGAATGCGAAGATCTTCTCCAAATGAATATTTGGTTCCACATTATGTCTTGACAATTCACGCATAGCATGCATAGCTATGTAATTTTGTTTAACCAAAAATTAATTATAGTACTATCCTAAGTGGAAAAAGACTGTAACCATGAATGCACCTCAAATGAGAACATAATTACGAGGGTGGATATGATTAAAAAAAGACAATGATTAGATAAGATCCAAGAAAGAAAAGACGTTAATGCTATCGGACAAGCATACAAAAACTATCGTGCAATATCAGTCACTAATTCATAAGTTGAAAATGGAACTCATATAATAACAATTCCATTTCTCTTTTTAGTCACCCAAGGAAATTACTTAAGAAAATGGATCATGATCACATAAGGAAATTACTCCCTCCGTCCCAATTTATATGACATTCTTTCCTTTTTAGCCAGTTCCAAAAAGAATGATATCTTTCTATTGGTAACAATTTAATGATATCTTTCTATTGGTGACAATTTAACTTTAAACTTCTCATTTAACCCCTTAATGAGATGACTTATAGCCATAAAAGTTTTTAGGACTTGTTTTAGACCACAAGTTTCAAAAGTCTTCTTTTTCTCTTAAATTCGTGCGCATTCAAAAATCTTCACATAAATTGGGACGGTGGGAGAGCTAATTGTAGAAAAACATTTTTCACATATAAGTTGTAGACATGTAATTAAAGAAAATGAAACGGAAAGTTTTGGACTGTATATAGAACAGATAATCGGTGGCATACCCAGAAGACCCTACCCAACACATACAGCGCACAGCCGCACACCTCATTTGTAGAGTGTTAGCACTATGAAACTTATAGCCTATAGCCTGTCTAGCCAAACTTCTAAAATATGTTGATTTTTGTCAGAAGTACTTTTGGAGAGCAGCAGTTCGTGTTTGACTAATCAATTTGAAAGCACTTTTGCCAATATTAGAGCAATAACATGTACTGGCTCAAGGTTCCAAAAGTGCTTCTAGGAAAAACTACTTTTTTTAGTTTCTAAAAAGCAACTACTACTACTACTCAAAAGCACTAACTTTTTTCACTAAAAGCTTCGCCGAACACCTCAACCTTATAAAATAAGCACTTTTGGCTTCTCAAAAGCGTGGTCATACAGGCAACTAAACCTCCAAGTTAGCCCAGGTCAGGCGACGCGCGAATTTCAATTTTGCCTTTTTGATGAAGTAATTGTTATCATTAGCATCAGGCATCAAGAAGATGCAAATTACAGGTAAAGTTAGAGCTACCTAGTAGCTTCAAAAAGCAAAAATCACCTTGTTAGCTTTCTACAGTCAAAACAAACTATCTTAAATACAGTGAGCTAACAAAGTCCAAAAAGTTTTCAGGTGAATCTACAGGGGAGACATTTGCCCAACTAAATAAATACAAAAGACAATTTGCTTTCAAGGTTGGTATTGGGGTTGATAATCCATCAAAGCATCTTCTATTCCTCTCCTTCCATATGCTCCAAAAAATTGCAGCAGGTATCATTCTCCAGATGCTCTTGATGGTGTTATCAACCCTCCAGCTGCTCCAGCACTCGATAGCATTCTTGATGGTACGAGGCATAACCCAACTGATTCCAAAAAGTGAACAGAACATGTTCCAAAAATATAATGCAAATCTACAATGCAGAAACAGATGGTTGTTGGTTTCTGCCTTCCCGTGACACATGTAACATCTATTAGCCATATGAATTTCCCTTTTCATAAGGTTGTCCAGGGTCAAGCATGCCTCATAAAGAGCAGTCCAGCTAAAACAGAAAATCTGGTTTTCAATTTTGCCTTTAAAACAAGGCTCAAAAGAAAATCTAAAAGAAATCCGGTAATTGCCCATTGAGAAACTAAATGAGCTAGTCTCAATCCCCAAATACGCAAGTACAACATAAGACAAGTAAGCAAAAATCCCCAACTAGCTAAATCTCAGAAAAAGATAAAATCTTAAGCTATACCAGATTTCATGTCGACTCGCTCTATTCTTCCATACTTGGAAAACAACCGTTCCAGTTCTGACTGGCGAGTATCAAACTCAAAGTTCCCGACGAAAATAGGCTTCATCTTCACCTCCACAGTAAAACCTGAAATGACCGAACAAACACTTTTTATCCAAACAGTTGGAGCCAACACAATAGTAAACAACATACCCAGTATATATCTCAAATAAACCAAGTTTGAAAAAAGAAAATTACAGTAAACCATAGTTCTTAAATGCTTATACTTTTCATATCTTAAATCCTTACCAATTAAACCTTCACACCTTGTTTGGATGGTTGTTACCTATTGTATTGTTAGTTTTAATACAATGTTCGTTTTGATTGCTTCTTAAATCTTATTGTATCGTAACGTTACATCCATCGCTATGTAACAACAAAAAGTCTCATTTTAGGTAACGACTGATTTGGTGTGATCGCGTTATTATTGTATTTTTTTTTTCTCATTCTGTCTTTGCTTTTCATCTAATAATCCTATTTTATCATACAATACAATATAATACATTATGAACGATACGTAACAACTACCCAAACAAAGTATAATGCAACCCTGTTCGTTGGTTGAGCCCTAATTTTAAATGACAAGTTATGAAATAATTCAATGAAATGGGCAAATAGAGCTGAAAAAGTGAAAATAGGGTATTCATTAACCAACCTAACTAATTTGGCATTGAGGCTAGTGGCGGAGCCACACTAGGCCGAGGGTGTTCATCCGAACCCCCTTAGCAGAAAAAAATATTGTTTTTACAAGATTAAAATTATTTTTATGTATATATAGTAGACGTTGAACCCCCTTAGGCTTCTTTGTATGTTTACTTTTTTATATTTTGAACCCCCTGGGCAGAAATCCTGGCTCCGCCACTTATTGAGGCCTAGCTATTTCATTATCATCAGTTCGAAACAATATACCTCAAACATCTATGAAACTAATTACTTTCTCAAAGTAAAAAATAAAATAAAATATATCCATCATTTTAATCAAATAAAATAATAGCAACAATAAAACCCAACATTACAATAATTTTACCAGAAAATCAAAACTTTACCAAAATTAAACACTCCCCCCGTTCCAATTTGTTTGTCTGATTTTGACTTGGCACGGAGTTTAAAAAAATAAAGAACATATGTGAATGTACCAAAATGTCATTTAATCTATGCATGTGAAAAATTGAAATTAAAGAGTTGCAAAAAACGATCAACTTTTCAAACGGACTAAAAAAGAAAAGTAAGACAAACAAATAGAATAGCGGATAATTGAGCAACCAGAAAATCAAAATTTAACCCAAAAAAAAAAAAATACTCAACGTAAAAACCCTATATTATTACAGTAATTATTTCGAATATAGGGGGGAAGAGAAAGGACATTTACCTTTTACACGTACGAGGACGGAAAAACCCTAGAAACCAAAAACAAAAATTGTGTCCGAATGTGACCAATTGATATTAAATAGTGGATTTTATTTGGGCCTGTTTCGGGTCTGTTTGAAACGTATGGTTAAACATCACCAGGCCCATCTGGCATTCCTTTGAATTTTAGAAGAAAAAAATTGATATCACCTGAATTTTAATAAATTTTCCAAAATGGATTTTTACTCGCTCTGTCCTAATTTATATGGCACAATTTGGATTTCGAGAGTTGAACAGATTAATTTTAACCGTGAATTCGGGCATGGAATCTTCAAAAAATTTGAAATGGAATTCACATATTTGAAAACTACGTAAAAAGTGTTATACGTCACGATGATTGACAATTCAAGATATTTAAATATCCAGGAAAAAGTTATGGTTAAAAAAAGACTTATTTGAATTTCAAAATCCGAAAGGTGTCACATAAATTGGGACGGAGAGAGTCTTCCTTTTTCTCCGTGTATCTTTCATCATCCAGCATAAAATCAACTTTTACATGCACGAACAGTCATTAATCAATTTTATACACGATTATTATAAAATAATGTATATTAAATGACTATAAGCTTGTCCTGTTTGTAAATCTTCACTCATGTAAACTAGCACCAATCATAAAAATCTTTTAGACTTTTATTGGCTTGTATTGTAATCTGAGCTAAGTGTTTTGGTAGGATATAGGGTTGTATTTATAGTAACTAAACTTTACTATTTAGCAACAAGAATGATATTAAAAAAAGGAAAACTCACACAAATACAACTTTTTAAAATGGTAATTAAAAAGATTACAACTACTTTATAAAAATTACATAAATACAACTTATTCAAAAATTTAACTTTTTTATTACAAAAATACAACTTCTTACATCCCTAAAATATCAATAATACTCAATTTTAAGAGTTACTACCATTAATGCGTATATTCACTTTTTACTTTTCATTCTTTCAAACCATTTTAAAAATATTTTTTTCTTTCGTTTCCTCCTCTTTTTTTATTTTCACTTGATGAATGCCATTATTTTTTGTGACTTAAAGAAATTCATTTAAATGTATTAATATTAAGAAAAATACATGAAAAGATATGGCATATGGTATAAGAAAGTACATGAAAATATACCTGATATGGTATATGGTATATGAAAATATACCTGATATAGTATATGGTATATGGTATAAGAAAAGTACATGAAAATATACCTGGATATGGTATATGGTATATGGAGATATGGTATATAGTATATCGATGCTCTCATGCACATATATGCATAAATATAGTAGGCTATGTAGTATATTATTTTTAATATATGTTATATTAACACTATCTATGTTTGAAGGCTAAGCTCAAGGGGAAAGTGGAAAAACCTTCAAAAGACGACTTAAAGGTACATGTTTATTATATATGGTATATGTCTATTGTTTATGTCAAGTATACTTAATATTATTGCCTTCATCATATTATTAATTATATTATTAATGGTAGGTAGGAAAAGAGAATTTGCAGGGACAAATAAAGGAAAAAATATATCCTGTATAAATTGGTTACCATATTTAAACTAAATTGACCATATCTAAAGATTTATGTATATTATTTATGTCAATTATGCTTAATATGATTGCCTTCATCATATTATTAATTCTATTATTAACGATAGGTAGGAAAGGAGAATTTGTAGGGACAAATAAAGGAAAAAAATATAACCTGTATAAATTGGTTACCATATTTATACTAAATTGACCATATCTAAAAATTTATGTATATTATTTATGTCACTTATACTTAATATTATTGCCTTCATCATATTATTAATTCTACTATTAATGATAGGTAGGAAAGGAGAATTTGTAGGGACAAATTAAGGAAAAAATATAACCTGTATAAATTTGTTACCATATTTATACTAAATTGACCATATCTAAACATTTTTCCTTTTATCATTTATAGGACATATTTTGTAGATTTTGTAAATTAAAAAATAGTTGTAGGTATTGTAAATAGTTCTATATTTACTAGTATTTTTTTAAGTTCCCCTAAAAAAAATTGTGTCCGAAATACTGGATTGCCCTTTTATTTATTTAAGTATAGAATACAGGATTTGGGCCTACTTCGGGTCTGTTTAAAATGGATGAGTAAACATGACCAGGCCCAGCTGGTATTGCTCGTTTTTTAGAGGCTTTACGGAATGGCTGAACTTAATTCACTCTTGAAGCGCACAGATAGCCGATTTTAGGACCATCATTTAAGCTATGGTCAAAATTATAATTTATTGTATGTTTAAAGTTTAAACATTTGGGAAACGACTTTAGGCATATGAGATTAAAGTTGCGAAAATTCACATCTGGAGTTTGGTGAAATTTTTTGTATTTATAGTAACTAAACTTTATTATTTAGCAACAAGGATGATATAAATGCATGCATGCATGCATACATACATATACATATATATACACACGCACACAGACACTCTCACACCAGTCACGTGAGGCCCGTGCCAAAATCTGAATAAAAATATAATAATATTTTAATTAAGGAAGTATAATTTGTATCATATTTTCTTACCGCATATTAATATATTTCAAACGCACATTAAATATGTTTTGCTAATAAATCTTCATAGTTATTTAAGTTTCTTAGTAACCTAATTAGATAAGTTTTTTATAAAAAAAAAAACTTATAAGGAAGGAAGTTTGGCGGGAAAATTATCAAACACCAAAGGGACACAAGCTACATGACATTCTGTAATGTCACATGATTTAAATTAAATTACAACTCGGTCAAAATCATAAATTAAAATATTAGCATTTTTATGGATTTGTGAGCACATAATTTCTTTATTTATAGATAGAAATAATATTTTTGGTATTTATTGAGTTTTAATCTAACTCATGATATTTCATGTTGCAAGAATTTATGCTAGTCAAGTATGGTGATTTAAGCTTAGTTTTAGACGAAATTAAGGGAAAAAATTAAATTCATTAAATGAACCTCATGAATCGATTTAGTTCTTCATATATAGTTTATGGCTTTATGGTTAAAATATTAATTCTCAGTTAAAATTGTATTTTATAGTACTTTTTATATAGTTTTTAGATAGCTAAATTTTAATTTAAAAATATTAAATTGATCTAATTCAATTTAATTTAGCTTCAAAATTTAGTTAAATTAAATCTCGAAAAATGAAAAGTGTCACATAAATTGAAATGAAGAGAGAGTAATTGGTAAGCTCAAATAAATTCTCCAGTTAGAAATGAAAATGTAGCTCCAAAGTTGCCTAAATTTGACCAAAATGTATAATGACAAATAATGTAAAAGGTAATCTAATACTCAATCCGATTTATATTATATATGCTTCATATTATTTGATGTTTTTAGCTCAGTATACCCCTTAAAAGATTACTTACCCCTAAAAAGTTAAAAGTGTTTTCACTAAATTATTCTTAACTAAATAGTACCAATTTAATACTCTCTCTGTCCCAATTATGTGATACTTTTCGGTTCGCGAGGTTCAAACTGTATGAACTTTGACCAACATTTTAAGCTATATTTTTTCACCAAATTGATATGAGAAAAGTTGTAACTTATAGTACTTTTCATGTAGTTTTAAAATATAAGAATTTTAATCTTAAAATATGGAGTTAATGTAATCAATTTAGCTTCAAAGTTTAGTCAAATTGACTCTCAAAAAGCGAAAAGTATCACATAAATTGGAATGGAGAGAGTATGATTTCTTCGTTACGTAATAAGGGTAAGTTTGAAGGAAAAAGAATCTATTAATATCTTCTTGATAATGTAAAAAATATATTTGTTTTGAACTAAATATAAAAGCTAAAAATATTACTATATAATATAAAACAGAGAGAGTAAAGGGCAAAAAAAGATTCACAAAAAGTTATTACAATACCAATATACAAATTAAAGAGGCACGTCGAATGAACTTAAGAAAAATAATCAGTGTTATGAATTGGGAATTGCCAACTAAAAGGTTTAATTATTGGCCCTGCTACTTATTTAATGAAAATATCTAGGCTTGCTTCACAAGACATACTTTCTGTAACATTTTTATCTTCAGAAACTGAACTTTTCCCTCGCTCGGCATAAATTCTGTAGGAATTAAGTTATGCTACATAAGTTATGTCATATTTTTTAGACTATGTTAAGTGTTGAAAGTTTTGCCTGATCCGACATAATTTGTGTGGATGTTATGATACATATGTTGAGGTTAAACGTAAACTATGCCGAGCAAAATCTAAAATTATGTCGTTTTTCAGATTATGTTGAGTATTGAAAGTTTTGCCTTATCTAGCATAAATTGTGTGGATATTATGATAGATATGCCGAAGTTAAACGTAAACTATGCCTTGCGAAATCTTAACTACGTCGCTCCAAATTAAGATGCTGAAGGACAAAAATTAAAGACCATAAATTTGAGGGGCAAAAATTAAAGACCACCCGGAAATAGGGGCATTTGTGTGGATGACCCAAGTATATATTTTAGTTAATTAACTAGTGAAATTATCCGCGCTCCGCGCGGTAATAAAGTATCAGAACACAACTATATTTTAATTATGCGTTCTACAATAAATAGTAAAATATACAAAAAAAAAAAATATTATCGCATATTTCTAAGACCTTCAATTGGTGATGGGGGTAGTGGTACTTTTTGACGAACTTTAGTTAGTATACTCTTCGGTCGTAACACTTTCAGTTACGCTTTGAAATAAATATTTTTGCAAAGTTAATTGTTCTTTATCAAATATTTAAACCTTATAGTTTTAGAATTTAATGTATAGTATTAAGCACAAAACCAATTCCATGTCACATTTGTATGGAAGTAATATGCATTTATCATGCTTTTCAAAATACAGGGGGATCCTAACAAAATTGCTTCGTTAAACTCGAGCAAGTAATCAAATTTGAAGTTTTTTTTTTTTAATCGAATTTCATACATCTTGCAACACACCTAGTAGTATTTATTGATTTATTTCCAAGGTCATTCTTAGAATCTTTATTTAACAATTACTTCAGGTTTTTTCATTTAGCACTATACAGAGACCAAAACTGAATTAATTAACTTCTTTTCAAATATATCAAATGTAAAAATAGTCCACACAAACTTTAATCGCGTAACGTCGAAAATCGGAAGTAGCTTCATAGTTGTACTAACATTTTATATAAAATTATTTGAAAGCCTGTAAAAATTATTTCAATTTAAATATGAAATTACACATTTAGTTAAGTTTGCATATCTAAATCTGAAAATGAAAATAAAGAAAATTAAGGAAGCCAATGAAACATACAAGTTCAAAAATATAGACACGTACGACTACAACCACCTAAGGCTTAGATAAAGAAATTTAGGATGAACGGAGAATATTGTATATATATATATATATATGGTAAGAAATCATAGTGAGATAGTAAGAGGAAAAGCTAGAATGGTAATAAATTACAAAAGACTTAATGATAACACCCGAACGGATGGATATAAGTTACCGATTAAAACGAAAAGAACTAATAAATAGAATACAAAGTAAAAAAATCTTTAGTAAATTTGATTGTAAATCGGGATATTGGCAGTACGAATGACGTGAAGAAAGTATAGAATGGACGCATTTACATATGCCCCAAGGACATTTCGAATGGTTAGTAATGCCATTTGGATTAAAGACGGCTCCACCAATTTTTCAAAGAAAAATGGATAGTATATTTGGAGACTACAAAAGATTTGTCCTAGTATATGTGGATGATATATTAGTATTTCGTAAAGACATGAAAGAACACTTAGGACACCTCAGGGCAGGTATTTAGATTATTTGTAGAAAATGGAATAATAATTAGCAAGAAAAAGATGGAATTATGTAAAAACCATATAAACTTTTTAGGAGTAGTACTAGGAGATGGCAAAATAAAATTGCAACCGCATATAGCCAAAAAGGCCTTAGAAATGCCAGATAAATTAGATAATGTTAAAGAACTACAAAAATTCTTAGGAATAGTAAATTATGCTAGAAGTTTTATAAAAGATTTAGGAAAAATAGCGAGGGCCATTGTATTCAAAAGCTGGATCAAATGGTCAAAAACACTTTAATACCGAAGATATTAGATTAGTACAAAAATTAAAGAAAAAATAAAGAATATTCCGGACTTAAATATGCCCCAGTAAACGTACTATTTAATTATAGAAATAGATGGAAGCTTTGAAGGATGAGGAGCAGTACTAAAAGCAAAACCCAATAAATATAGTAATAAGAATGAAGAAAAAATATGTGCTTATCAAAGTGGTAAGTATAAAGAAAAAGGAAATATGAGTAGTATAGATGCGAAATTTTAGCCGTAATATATGGATTAAATAGTTTTAGACTATATATTCTAAATAAACCAGAAATACTAGTCAGAACAGACTGTGAAGCTATAGTTAAATTCTACCAAAAGATAAATGACAAAAATAGTAGTAGAAGGCGATGGTTAAATTTCTTAGATACCATTTCAATTTATAATTTAAAATTTGAGCATATAAAAGGAAAGGATAATAATTTAGCAGACCAATTAAGTAGATTAACGATTACTGCTAACTAATTTTTTATTTGAACAGCATGAGACCTTCCAGTTCTCAGACAGCAGACAAGGGGAAAGGCATAGCCTCAACCCAAGACACATACAGACAGACAGTATTAGGTAACCTTCATTTTAGACCTACATCTTTATTAGAAAAAAATACTATGGAAAGAATACAATTCGGAGCCAATAACTTAGTAGCTTACCAGCCATCAAATTGGACTTTTAAAGTATTACCAGAATATGTAATAGATAGACAACAAAGATGCTTAGTGGATAATTTATGGATTTCGCATAATAGAAAAGACGCTAGTCATTTCGTAGCCACTATAAATGCACTTTGTCAATACTTTACAGACCGAAATCTAGACAAAAAATTTATGTCTCGGTCCACATCTATTACCTCACTTAACTGTTGGTTGTTTTCCTCTGGTGTTTTTCTATTTAAAATTCTTGATAGAAAACTATTACCTATTCTATTATCTGAAAAACTTACTCTTGGTCTTGCTTGCCTTTCTATTTCTCCTTCGTTTCTTGATCTAGTTGGAAGAAGGTCCATTTTTGTGCTTTTCTAGTTATTTTGACTTTTTCTTTTTGAGGTGTTATTTCTACCTTTTTTAATTGGTCTATTAATTCTTCAACTTCTTTAGCGGGCTCTTTATTTTCTCTTTTTGTTCACTTAATAATAGAACGCGCTCACTTATTACTTCTAACTTAGGTACTATTATTTCGATTTTCTTTATTATTTCTAAGATTAATGAAATTATAGTAATATTTTGTTGTAGTGTTATTTGATCGATTTAGCGTTAGGTATATAATCTTTATAGTCTCAATTGGTAAAGGTATAGACTTTTCTATTAATTTTGAGGCTTCGTGTTGAGCTAAGGTCGGTTTACTCATGAAAGAGTGATTTCTTTTAGTTCTTCTACTCTGTCTTTTTTAATTCCTTAATATCACTAATTAAAACTTGTATACATTGCGTTATTTTAGAGACTATTTGGGTTGTCTTTAGTTCTATCTCTTTTGGTTTTCTCCGTAATAGCTTTAACTAATTTTTCTATTTCCGTCTTTGTAGGTAATTTTTCTAGATTAAATTTGTTAACTAGAGTCTGGACTTTCCTTTCTAATTCTAATTCTTGTGTTTTTAAGTAATCGAGATTTTGTTCTACTTTTTCGAAAGTTTTCTTAGGGGTTATATATATATATATATATGTGGTTGCTGAAAAGATGTGTAAGATTACCGTTTCTAATGGACATTCATATATTATTTATAGATTGACACATTTATTTGTCGTGAATAAATTAATAGAATTGCTATCTTTATTTTTTTTCCCCACTGTTCTTCCCCTCCTCAACTCCCTTAATTGTTGCTAAATTCATGATCTCTAACCCCTTGGTGACCAACATGCTGCACTGTCAGTTTTTTTTTTTTTTGAAAGGGAGAAATATTGTGTGAATCATCTTCGTAACATTTTTGTCATTGATGGACTATGAAAAATTCCAATTAGTCCACTTGGGAATATATATTGAACTAAAGAAGAAGCACTTTCAGAAAATACCTTTAAATTAGATTTTCATCCGTTCCACAATCATAGCCCATAAGGGAGAGAATATTCCAATACCAGAACATGAATAAAAGTTCACATTCTTAAAAAAAAAGATTGCAAGTGTTCGATAACAGAATAATGACCACAAGAACAAAATAATAGAGCTTTCGCCATTTCATGCAAGAAATTATGGTAAATAGTAATTAGAAACTTCACCTGTTGACAAACTCTTGCCTATGTCCGGGAAAAACAAAATTCTTAATCAACATGGTGTTGCAATATAAGTGAATGTATCTAAAATTTCCTGCAAATATGAAGCAAAATATAAACCCACATCATCCATGAAAATACTACATACTGATCTTCACAGATTAGCATTTGATCTATGTGAAAAACAATTTCATTATTTAGCATATCATTATATTAATGAAATTCCAAATAAAAATGAAACAAAACAAGCTATAAAAAAGGCAAATACAATAAACAACAAACTACATGCCTTTCAAAATTATATCTTTATGGTTGTTAAGAAGAGTATCGTCAAATCTGGAAATGAAAGTACATATTTACCACCTACAAATTCCAAATGACAACTAAAAAAGTACTACTAGTATGCAAGATTACGGATTACCAATTACCAATTGAGGTCAATATATTCATCAAAAATGTAGGCAGAGGGGTGTTTGTCCGCTTCACCGCCTATTATAATCATAGACACGTTCTTGTGCATAAATGTGGACACTTAAGAATGGTTGTAACCGTGACAACCATGATTCAGCCTTCATTTTTATTAATTTGTCTATATTAAAATTATTAATAAAAATGAGATAAAAAGACAAAAAAAGGAGTAAAAAGATAAATAGAATCAGAGAGGTGTCACATACATGCGCTTGTATGCCGTGTACTTTTTTATATTATATATAGATAAGTTTGTTACCGCGGAATATAAAATTGTATAAATTAAGATTGGCAAACTTCTTCTTAATTATAACTAATAATGATTAAAATTTATTTTGAAAAGTTATACTCCCTCCATATTATGGTTACTAAAAATAGTTATCTCAAATTGTTTGTCATATTAGAAGTTCGAGGCACAATTTTACCCTTAGTAGAGTTTTGATTGTTTAATGAAGATCACACATAAGTAGAGTAAATAATTAGTGGAGAGAAATTATAACTTAAACATAAATAAGGGTAAAGTTAATCAAACCCCTTCCTAATTAATATTTCTTAGGGGGGCGTGTAAAATAAAAAAATAACAGATAATTTGAGACGTGTTATAAATATTATTTAATTATGGATGTCTATCTTTAGGAGAAACTTTAGGGTTTGTGACTTTGGCACCAAGTTAACTCTCTCCTATAAATAGAGATGTTCTCTTCATTGTATAGAATCCCTAACAAAAGAAATAAAAGAATTCTCCTCTCTTCTCTCTTTTTCCACAATATTCTTCTTGTTTGCTTTATTATTTTATAACACGTTATCAGCACGAGTCTCTAATATTTTCATTGAAGTTTAGTTCCGCATCAATACTACCTTCCCAGGAAATTTAAGAGAAATTTAGGGAAATTAAATTGATGCTATATTTGTCACGGGCGGAGATATGTTGTATTAACATATTACTCATGGGAGGAGAACGTACAGTTCCCAGTGTATGGTTTGAAGTCTGTTTGCACTTCATGAGGTATGTATCCTTAATAAATCATATTGTATAGTGGCTTGGTATTCCTTTCTAGCATACTGTTTCCTTTCTAAGTTAACAAAGTAATATGATTCCATTATTGGTTGAAACTAACCAAAGGATATGAGAATTCTAAAGTTTTGCACTTTCAGATATTTTCAACACTAATTATTAGTTGAATTGATCAAATAAAAATCTGTAGTGATAAATCAGAATGAATTGTTGTTGGTATTGCTTTTATATTGGATGTCTTTGTCTTCCGCTACTAATGATATACACTTAGTTTGGTTTATTGTATTTGAGGGAACCTAATTGGTTCTGAATTATTTATGCTTCAAATTTGTTCCCGAAGAACAATATTGAGAGATTATGATATTAATTAATATCCCTTAATGGCTAGGAATGAGAGTTTGTAAAAATAAAAATAAAAATATGGTCACCAGAAGTGATAATATTCTCGATGCCCTTGTTGTGGCTAAATTCATTTATGCCTATAACCACCCGAAGTGGTAATATTTTTATAGGCTTGTTGTGATTACAACTGAAGATATGTTAGAGAAATTTTTTCTGCATTATATATATGCATGCCCCAATTTGCTCCTCTTATAGCAACATCATATAAAACAAAAAGGGCTATAAGTTGTTATAATTTGATGTCGTTATGACACGTTCAAATAATTATGTTGCATTCTGAAGGATGAGAGCTTTGAAAAATTTCCATGAAGTATTTAATTTGATTGCTTCGTATATAGCTTAATAATGATTACCTTCTCTTTCATGCAATAAATGAATGTCTTGATATTGTATTTGATATCATTCTTACTTACCGTCAATCAATATACAGAATAATCCTATGACAATTTTATAAATTTCTTATATTTGAACTGTAGTAGAGTTCATAAAAAATTGGCAACCACCAGAAGTGGTTATATATTTCACAATTTTATAAATGTCTTATTTTCGTATGTGAGATATGCTTTATGTGATGCTCATTATTTTCTCACGTTCAAATAAGGATGACAATTTTACGATTAATATATTATTGTACTTGTTACTGGATGACTTCTTTAAAATATTTTACCTGATGACTTTTATCAATCATAGATAAATCAGAAACTAGACATAGTTACTTGGCTAATATGTTATTTACTTGTCATGTTCTTTTAATACTTTGCTCTCTGTGCAATATTCCAAGCATGCCAACTAGTTTTTGTGTGTTATAAGGTTTGATTGTTTGCCAATTCTCTTTATGTATGGCAGGTTACTAAACTTATGTGTGCTATAAAGTTTTTGCAACTTATTGATAGATAACTGATCAATCGATATTGCTATATTTATATTATGGGATTATCATCAATTAATAAAGTTTAGATCACTGTATTGAAACTATGTCAGTCTTGTTTCTTTATGCTATTATCCTAATATTTTCTAACTTGAATATTTTTTTTGGTAGCTCTTCATTGTTCAAATTTATCAAAGTTTGAATTTTTAGCTATTGAAAATTATGTATAAAGCTCATCTAAATGACCAAGTTTTATTCCCTGAAGTGAATGAAGAAATACCACAACACACCTCCTGAAGAGATAAAATAACAAAAGATATAGATGTTATTTTGTGGTATGAAGGTCATTGTTGCACGTACTTGTCGTACGTCAAATTATCTTGGATACTTTTATTATATATCATTCCAAGGCAAATGAAAAAGATTTTATAGAATATTTTCTATTATAACCACATTGATAGCATGATTAGTTGTTATTGATTTCCCTGAAGGAAATAACAAATTCATGTATTTTTCTTGATCGAGGATGTAATATTTCTGTGGTCACCGCTAAGATACAAAATATTCAGACGTTAATAGCAAATCTCCCTGAAGGAGATGTTTGAAATACTGAAGTTTAGAACTTAATGTTTAATCATTTATAAATTGTATTATCTTTAGATGTCCATTTAATTACTGTTTATTTCATGACACCAGCAGTGTCTAACTAAAACTCTTTTATGATACCAGTAGTATCTAAGCAATATTTTGTGGTACAAAAGTAATAATCAAGGTCCAGAAGAACCTAATTGTTTATATACAAGAATCATGACACCAGTAGTGTCCAAATTATCTAATTATGAAAAATAAATTGAAAGCTCCTGAAGAGTTTATTTATTATTATGGCATTCATCCTATCTCCAAAGTTGTTATGATCGAAATACAAGTAGTAAACCCGAAGTTTACTAAAGTAAATGACTATCATATTGTAGCTATTAATGATGGGATGATCAAATATCTACAAAATCATGGTGGGTAATAAATATCTATGTGAAAGGTTACATGCCTTATTTCCAACGTATACTACAATATAACCATGATGAAATCACATGTTACGGTAACCAGAAGTTTATTGGTACAAAGAATAATTCATGTCATAGTAAACCAGAAGTTTACTAAAACAAATAGCACATGGCATGGTAAACTTGAAGTTTACTAGTTTAAATAATTTTATTAGTCGGCATGAGCGGTTCGGCCATCCCGATTCAAAGATGATTGAGTATTTGACATATATTGAAGAACTAGAAGATTCTTCAAGAATTTATCTTTGTTGCTTGTTCTCATGATAAGTTGGTTATACTGGCTAATGTTGGGATTGAATTCCCTAAATTCTGAAAAAAATATATAAAAGGTGAATATGGGCCCGTTCACCTGTTCTGTGATGTCTTAAATAGATGCATCGATAAGACGGTCACATGTATGTTTATTGTCAACCCGCAGTTTGACATATGCAAAGTTACTTGCTCAAAATAATTGAGTTGAGAGCACAATTTTCAGATTATGTAATCAAGATAATTAATCTTGTTAATGCTAGTTTATACCAAGCTGGTTTGACGTTGAATGCCTCCGATAAATAGCTAAACCATTACTTATGAGAACAAAGCTTCATATGCTGGTCTAAGATATGATGTATTGTATACAACATCACTTGTATGCTTCAAACCAATAAATTATGATAAATTCTCTCCTCACAATTGGTTCAAGGTTAGGAACCAAATATTTCCATCTAACAGTTTTTTATGTGTGGTATATGATTAATTAATCTACCATATGCACAAAGATGGATTCCCCCAAAGAAGATGGGATATATGTTAGTTTTTCTAACATAAGGGGGAGAGAATAAGCAGCTGAGGAATATGTTATCAATTATCATTAGTATGATCCTCATTTAAAGGATAATTCAACTCAAATGCTAGAAGCATTTGCTGACCCAAAATTAATTTCTAATTTCAGCTGTAAAATGCTCCTATTAAATTCATGTCCCTGAAGGACAGAGTCTACAGCATGCATGAAGCGTGGTAGACTAATCGGTTCCAAACGCAATAATCATTGAAAAGAAAGAGGAGCAAATGATTAATGATCATTTTAAGGAGGCAATGTGCTCTTAAAGAGCCTACGACATAACACTTCATGAAACCTCATGAGATATTTAGGTACCTAAAAATAATGGAAGTGATGAGATCTCAATAAGTTATGTCATATTGAGAACCGATACAAATGATATATCGTCGACGATATCTTTGGTACAATATAGCGCAATATTGTAAAGGATTGTGAGGATCTAAATTCTATTATGAGGATCTAAATTCTACGTCTATTAAAGCATGCTAACGTAGAAATTATTATCAAGTGAAATGACACATCTGGGTAAGCGTAAAGCTTATTGGACTCCGCTTGTCCGGACACCGAGAAGATGTCACATATTTAAATAGAAATAGATGTTGTCACAGCCTATATGAATTACTTGACAAAATTATATGAAAATTCTGAAGAATTTTAAATGCAGAAGCATATACAAGTTGTAGAAATTTGTTCATAATTCATATATGAATTAAGTGAAGCAAGGTGAACGCGATTTTATCACCTTAATGAATATTTACTGACTAAGGGCACAAATGACTCTATTTATCCTTATGACTTTGTGAAAATCAAATCTGTCATATTGTTGGTGCAAGTTGATTACTTGAATATTATTGAAACTCTTGAAGAGTTTTAAAAAGAAATAGATTATCTGCTTAAAGAAGTTGAAATGAGAAACTTGCAAAAATTTTGGGTCCTGAAGTGCCATATCTTTATGCAATTGATGCATTTATATATTTTGCTATGACTATGAGGGATTATAGTCACACAATGTTGTTCTACATGACAGTCAAATCATATAAACATAACATCTGTTTATAAAGCAAGTCAGGAATGCACTTGGAGTGATTTCAATAATATTATATACCAATACAACTCTATTCAAAGACTGAAGATGCACCAGCATACATTGCCCAACTAAAGAGAGGATTCATAAAAGCACAAGACATGTTTCACCAAAGTTGTTCTTTACACATGAGCTCCAGAAGAATGGTGATATCAACGTGCAAGAGATTTGCTCGAGCGATAATATGACTGATTTATTCACCAAGTCTCTACCAATTGCAACTTTCGAGAAGATGGTGCACAAGATTGAGATGTGAAGATTCAAGTTTTTGGATTGAAGTTCTCATCGGGGGGGGGAGTTAATACGCGTTGTACTCTTTTTCCCTTTCAAGGTTTTTGTCCCACTGGGTTTTTCCTTGTAAGGTTTTTAATGAGGCAACCAAACGGCGTATTATTAGAAATGTGTACTCTTTTTCCTTCACTAGATTTTTTCCCATTGGGTTTTTTTCTAGTAAGGTTTTAACGAGGCACATTATCTACCAAATAGAAGACATCCAAGGGGGAGTGTTATAAATATTATTTAATTATGGATGTCTATCTTTAGGAGAAACTTTAGGGTTTGTGACTTTGGCACCAAGTTAACTCTCTCCTATAAATAGAGATGTTCTCTTCATTGTATAGAATCCCTAACAAAAGAAATAAAAGAATTCTCCTCTCTTCTCTCTTTTTCCACAATATTCTTCTTGTTTGCTTTATTATTTTATAACAAGACGGATAAAGTTAACGCAATTCTTTTTTGTTTTAAAATTTTGTTTCACAAAGAGTTAGTTAGTGGAGATTTGGCAGCAACTGAGAGGCCCCACATTTGCGGGCTTCAGGTTTTGCTCCGTCCCAATTAACAACTTACAAAATAATTAGTGCCAAGAATTTGGAATAGCAAACTAAAACACAACAACCGGAACACAACGTGGTGCAAGCATGACTCGTCAATCGAACATGTGAGGACAACAAAACACGCATATTCTCCCTTATATACATACTAGTTATCTGAGACTCATGCTAAACCCGAGCCCAAACTCAAGATATAAATGCAGTAATATCTTAATTAAAAGTATAATCAATTACATATTTTCTTACCACATACAACAATTCAATGACATTTAAATATGTATTGTCGATAAGCCTTCATTATTGTTAATGTTCTTTAGTCAACTTATTACATAATTTTTAAACAAAAAAATATTTTTGAGGAAGGAAGTTTGACAGAAAAATTATCAAATATCAAAAGGACACAAGCAACTCGACATTCTATAAAATAACATAATTTAAATTATGTAAAATAATTGCAACTCAGTGAAAATCATAAATTGAAAAATATTAACATTTTTAAGAATCTCTGAGCATATAATTTTTGTTTTTTAGATAGAAATAGTTTTTTTATATATATTTATTATGTTTTAATTTCACTCATAATATTTCACGTAACAAGAATTTCTGCTAGCTAAATGTGGTGATTTAATCTTAGTTTTAGACGAAATTAAGGGGAAAAATTCAATTCATTAAATAAACGCCAAGAATCAATTGAGTTCTTCATATATAGTTTACGCTTATAATATTAATTTTAGGTTAAATTTACAATTTATAGTACTTTTTGTATTTTTTAATATCTAAATTTTAATTTAAAATATTAAGTGGATCTAATTCAATTTAGCTTCATAACTTAGTCAAATTGACTCTGGGAAAATGAAAAATGTCACATAAATTAATACAGGGCAAGAGTAATGGGTAAAATCTAATAAATGCTCGAGTTCAAAACGATAATGTGGCTCCATCATTGCCGAAATTTTGCTAATATGTATAATAACAAATAATGTAAAGGGTAATATAATAATCCTTTAGGTTCATATTATATGGTATTTTTAACTTGGGCTAGAAAATAAGAAGTGTTTCACTAAATTACCTTAATTAAATAGTACCAACTTAATATAACTTTTGGTTATGTAAAAATTCACTTATCTAAACAATGAGAAATTTTGTATTAAAAAAAAAACTACTAATAAAGAACAAGAAAATATTCACAAAAAAGTTAATGAACTACAATTCAATGTATACCAATTACATAACACCACATAAAAATTGACTTAAGATAAACAATGATTCAAAAAAATGAGCATAGGCAAGGAAAAGATAAAACAAAGTCACGTCCAACGACAATATAGGATTAAAATTGTTGTGAGAACTATAGATTGCATCCTCCCTTATATATAGTTACAATTTTTTGGTTATGTAATAATTCACTTATATAAATAATGAAAAATTTGGTAAAAAGAACTATTAATTCCTTTTCAAGTATATAAAAAAGTATTTATTCAAATTGAATATAAAAGTTAAAATACCATATAATATGAATCGAAGGAAGTAAAGAGCAATAAAAGATTCAAAAAAAGTTACTACAATTCAATATACAACAATTACACATGCCCACATAAAAATCGACTTAAATTAAAGAATGAGTCCAAAAAATGATAATAGGCAAGAAAAAGACAAAACAAAGCCGAGTGTAACAACACTACAAGATTAAAATTCTTGTGAGGAATACAAAAATTTGGGATCCTCCCTTATATATAGTAGTAATATTGTGTCCGAATGGGACAGAATGAGCTTAAATACTGGATTTTTATGCAAAGAATATTGGATTTGGGCCTATTTCGGGTCTGCTTCAAATTTAGGAGAATAACCTACATATACATAAGAATAAGGTATAGTTATGAAATATGACGATACTTTTCAGTTTACAAAACATACCAATAGATTTCTTACAAAACATATACGAAAATTTTCGCTCAAGGCTTAAAATTTTCACTCAGAATCTTGTATATGAAAAGTGTACGAAATGTGTATATCTCGCTCAAAGTTTAAAACTTTCGCTCAGAATTTGTGTATGAAAAATGTATGAAATGTGTATATCTCACTCAAGGATTAAAAATTTCATTCAAATTTTCATATATAAACAATGAAATATGTATATCTCGCTTAAGAATTAGAATTTCGCTCATATTTTTGTGTATAATTTTCAGTTAGTTTATATACAATATTCATACAAATTTAATACAACAACAAGAACATAGGAAACTTAAAAACAATTTTCTGAAACATAAGTCATGATTCTACCATCATTCATACAGTTTTATGCTTTACATAATTCACGATTCTACCATTATTCATACAATTCATTATCCAACCTCCTAAGAACTAAACTATTAAAAACCATAATAATTAGAAAACTTTTCAGAAACTAATTCAAATCCATGTAAAACTTAAAAATATAAACACAAACTAAATATTCAACATATTCGTCAAATTATCCTTCATGGAATCCAAAACCCCCAACTCTCATTTGAAGCAGCAATAAGTATGAAATGGCCATTTGTTAAAATTGACCCATGACATAGCAGTTTTCATCGGTTCCAGGCTTAACACCGGAGGATCTGGGCCACTACTTCTCTGTTGTGTATGGTGATTCTGATGAAAAAGATAATGATAAACTAGCTCCTTCTGGCAATTGGTCATGTAAAAACCTAATACTTATGTTCTTTGGAAATTATTTAATTTTGGTGTTTCTGAACTGCTCTAAAGGGGAAGAGAGAGAAAAATCTTTTTGATAAAGAAGAGAGGAAGAGCGAGAGAAAAATATTTTTGACAAAGATATTGAAACTGTATCGTACTATCCTTTAGCAAAAAAAAAATGGTACTATCCTATAATTAAGCCAAAAATTAAAATTCAGATTATCTTCCTAAAAAGGGGCCCAAAATCATGAAAAGTCACATTAATCCCAAATCTGGTATGTTTAGTAATTAAGTTGTTATGTTTTGAAAATAAGGAAAAGTGTCCTTACGTTTTATAATATAGAGTCTTAAGTAGTATTATTAGGTCATTTTCCCTCAAATTTATGGGTAAACATGACAAGGCCAAGTTTGCATTGCTCAATTTTGAGAGGCTTTACGTAATGGCCGAACTACTCACTCTTGAAATGCATAGATACCCAATTTTAGGACAACTATTTAAACTATGGTCAAAATTATAATTCCTTCATTTCAATTTGTTTGTCTGGTTTTAATTTGGAATGAATTTTAAGAAAATAAAGAAGATTTTTGAATCTTTTGGTCTTAAACTAAAGATATGTAGAATGTGGAAAGTTGGAATTGAAGAATTGCGAAAAAGGAAAGAGACATTATTTTCTAAAGGGCTAAAATGAAAACTAAGACAAATAAATTGAACAAGAGGGAGTAACTTTTATTATAAGTTTAACCATTTCAAAAACAACTTTAGGCATATGAGCATGAAGTTGCAAAAATTAACCTCTGAAATTTGGCGAAGTTTAGCATGTTAAGGTCAAATTTCAGGCAAGTGCATGTGAAGTTTAGCTTACCAAGATCAAACTTCAAACCTGTATGACTGAGGTCAATCGACTGGGTCATCTCCTCCCAGTGCCACACGGTTTGACCTTATTTTGCTAGCGCAGTTCTTTGCCTTACTAGGATATTCTTTCATGGTGCCCAAATCAACGGTATAACTAATCGCCTACTCCGACACAAGTAGTTTTGCGGTAAATCACGATCCAACCAAGGGTATGAAGAGGTGACTCCCAAAACCTTTCATAAAATTAAGTAGGCGTTCGGCCATGAAAACCAAATATTTTTCACTTTATTTGAAATTTTGAAGTTGGAGTTGAAGATGGAGTTGTGTTTGGTTATAGTTTTTGCAAAAAATATTTGGTTGTTTGAATATACTGAAAGTGGAAAAAAGTGGGGAAAAAAAAAAGTGAAAACATGTTTTGAGGTGTTTTTGAAATTTCCATGGCCAAACATTGATTTCCAAATAAAGTGAAAATGTTTTCCCAAAAAAAGTAAAAAATTCTTATGGCCAAACAGGTCCTAAGAATATCATGACATTCTTCACTTTAATACATAAAGTAAGTTTTTATAGACTTACCTGAATAGACTTCATGACTCTGAATACAATAGGGTCATACCTACTGTTCTACGATCCTATTATGATACTTTCGGAAACTATTCTCTAATCTTGTGGATCACCCTACTTTGGAAAGACTATGATCGTCTACGTCAATATGATTTATCTTAAAAGAAGCTCTACACTCCAACAATGACAATTTGGATGCTTACGACATAATTCCTCTTACGTTACGGCAGACGCGTTTTGAAAAGCAACTGAGCTATATTCTAACTTAACCTCCAACACTCTCCTTCTATTTCTTTTAATCCTTTTGGCCATTGTACTCAGGGGCGGATCCACCCTTTAGGGTGGGGGTGGCATGGCAACCCCTAGATTAATAATTTTTTTTTTATGTACTTATGTTGTAATTTGCTTAAATTAGGTTAAATATTTGATCCTGCTTTTAGGTCGTAAATTAGACAAAGGTGCCGCGCTGTTAGACATAAGTTTGAATCTATCTTGAACATTTTCCGACTCCCATTTTCTTTGTCTTTTTACTTCCTTTGTACCATGTAGGTAATTACTTTCGAACTTTCCCAATTTTTCTATTTATCTTTTTATTATTTATATTGCTTTTCCTCTTTTCTATTATTTTATCTCATGATCTCTATGCAAGAACACATAAAAAAAAACTTCAAAATCCCTTAAACAAAGCATTTCTCTTAATCTCAAATATGTGAGTATTTAAATCGAAAAATTTGGGTCTCAATGGGAATTTTGGATTGAGATCAAAATTCAATTTTTATTTTTTATAATTTCTTTTGTTTATTACTCCCTCCATCCATGTTTACTTGTCTATATTTGACTTGGGACACTCTTAATAAGCAATAAATAAAATGAGAAATGAATTGGAGTACTTAATAATAAGGGTAAAATAGGTATAAATTGGTAAATTATGTCTTGGTTTTTCAAACTATATAACTTACAAGTAAAAGTGGACATATATTTTTATTATATTGGACAAATAAAAATGGACGGAGGGAGTTTATTATAAAAATTTATGCTATTCTATAATTGCTAAATTCAATTTAAATCACTTTACTACTTAAACTGTGATGGAAATTTCGTAATAACCGCTAGAAAAAACATGAAATTTATGATTTATTTTTGAGAACTTGTAGTTTATCTAATTCTACATTTACTTATGGGATGTATTTACCTATTGAAGAGGTTTTCTATTATTTTTCTTATTTTGATTGGTGTAATTCCCTCATTGAAGATGTTATTTTATTTGTGCAAATTCATTTTTTAATATACATAAGAGATGTCCCTTGGTGAAAATGTTGATTTTACTTCTGTTGTTAATGGGTGTTATTTCTTGTTTAAGATGCTAATTATGTTCGTTTCTTGATTTTTGAAATATAATTTAATATTTGCAAATAAAAAAAAAGCCTATTAAATTGACCCGAATAAACTAAAAAAAGATGGACCCAACCCAAATACACGTTCCTAACAAGATGTACATTGTAGAAAATTGTAGTACCCGCCACCTTCAAATCCTAAATGCGCCTCTGATTGTACTCACATAGCTTGATTCCAAATCATGCTTTAATATGTGTCAACTCAACACTAGGACTTAGAAGTAAAGGTGTCAACCGGTTCCAACCGGAACCGGTTATGGAACCGGTTAAGGAACCAGCCGGTTCCCTTTAAAAAACCGGAACCGCTTAACCGGTTCCGGTTCTGGGTTTAAACTCCAAACCGAACCGGTCCGGTTTGGAGTGTTTAAAATATGTTTTGTTTTTGTTTTTTGTATTATATATATATATATTATAGTATTTATTTGTATATTGTAGGTATATTTACATATGTTATACAACTTTATAATTAAATTTTAAATATTTTCGACTAACGACCTAACGAAGTCGGCAATACGAATAGTGTTTTTCGTATACATATATATATATAACTTACATATACTTATATATATATAACTTAATATATATAGTATATATACTTATATACTACATATACTTATATATATATATAATATATATATATATATATATGTATAACTTAATATATATACTAAATATATGTATAACTTAATATATATACATATATACTATATATATAATATATATACTAAATATGTGGATAACTTAATATATATACTATATATACTTATATATAGGTATAACTTAATATATATACTATATATACATATATACTATATATACTATATATACTTAATATATATACTAAATATATGTATAACTTACATATACTTATATATATGTATAACTTATATATATATATACTTATATACTATATATACTTATATATATGTATAACTTAATATATATATATATATATATATAACTTAATATATATATAAATATATGTATAACTTAATATATATACATATATACTATATATACTATATATACTTAATATATATACTAAATATGTGTATAACTATATATATACTTAATATATATACTAAATATATGTATATATATATATATATATATATATATATGTATAACTTACATATACTTATATATATGTATAACTTAATATATATACTATATATACATATATACTATATATACTTAATATATATACTAAATATATGTATAACTTAATATATATACTATATATACTTACTTATATACTATATATACTTATATATAGTATATATATATATACTTATATATGTTTAAGTATACTATATAACTTAATATACTTATAAGTATATTCTTAGTATATTTTAGGTATATTCCTAACTTAATAAAAGTAAAAATATGAACACAAGTAAATAGAAGTAAGCTCAATGAGCCATATTTTTATTCATTCTTGGATAACATTTATTTGCAAGTTGTATTTTTTTTAACTTGCAAATAATACATGAGTTGTACAAAAATAGTAGAATAATAAAATCACCAATTTTGAACCATTTCGTTAATTTCCCCACATCATATTCGGTCATGGAAATATCTTCAAAGTCTTCCATTTGGTCCGGTCCACTAGCTATCAAATCTTCAATTTCTTCCTCTTCGCCTTCCTCCGCTTCTTGAGTTTTGGTTGCGTCGCCCGATCTAATCCAATCTCGAATGCACACTAGTACTTGCAAGCTAAAGCCGGATAATGAATGTCTATGGTCTCCAATTTGCTGTCTTCCTTGGCTAAATGCGCTCTCGGCCACGGTTGATACTTGAACCGTAAGGATATCTCGAGCCATTCTTGAAAGTACGGATAGCTTGCCTTGTACTTCTTCCACCATGCTAAGACGTCCACCTCATCCGGTTGGTTGATATCTACATTTGGGTGCATCAAATAAAAGTTATATTCATCAAAGTTTGCAGTAGAAGAAGAAGTTGGCTGTGAATGTAAAACTTTTAAACCCGACAAGCCCTTTTTGCTACTTTGAGAAGTAGTAGGGCGTGGAGCAACGGGTGCTGCACGTTCTTCCAAACTAGAATAATGAGTAAAAACTTTTCTAAACTCATCATCAATAGCGAGTTCGGCTTCAGCTAAAGATGGTTGAGTTCCCGCTTCAATTTCTAAAAATGTATAAATTTGACTAACCAAATTTTTAGTATAAGACAGTTTTAAACAAGGATTTAAAAGGGAACCCAATATAAATAAAGTTGGGATGGGAAAAAAATACTTCTTAAATTTGATTATCATTTCAAAAATAGCCACTTGATAATCGGGTTTATGTTTATACTCTTGTAAAACTCTAGCTATTTCCGCTAAGTAGGCTAAAATACCGGTTACCGTGGGATAAAATTGTCTAGAAAAAGCAAGAGTTGCATTATTAAAATTTTCTAAGAGTTCAATACATTCTTTAACATCTTCCCAATGCATAAAATTTAACCAATCCACTATCGGTATTATATTTGTTGTGAACTTGTTGTATGGGAATCTATACTCATATGCTTGTTGTAGCATAATGTAAGTGTAGTTCCACCTAGTCTCAATTTCTATTTGAATTTTCCTAGGTCTAAGGTTATTTTCCACACAAGCATTCTTAAAATCTCTAATTCTTCCCCTATTAGCATTACAAAAAAAAACGCAACAAAGCATTTCTAACTTTTGAACGAATCATCAAAATGCTCAAGACCATCTTTAACAATTAAATTTAAAATGTGACAACTACATCTTACATGAAAAATATTTTTTAGAAGAGGGTTTATTTCTTTTTTTAAAAGACCAAGCGCCTTTGTATTATTAGAAGCATTATCTAAAGCAATACAAAGTGTTTTTCTATAAATGTTAAAAAATCTCATAATAGTAGACATTGAATCGGCTAAAATTTTTCCATCGTGACGACCTTTTCCTTCGTCATATAAAAAAGCTATAATTCTTTTTTGCATAACCCAGTTGTCATCAACCCAATGACATGTAATAGCAAAAAAATCTAAATGGTTAATACTAAGACCCAAATCAGCGGTAAGACAAACATTACAATTTAAAGAATTAAATACGTGGCGCAAATAAAATCTATATTTTTTAAACAAATCTATAACATCGGCTCTACAAGTACTTCTAGCAATACCCTCAAATAACGGATTATAACAACGTTGAATGTAAGTAACAAACCCCAAACCCGAGGGAAAGGAAAATGGTAAACAATCATAAGCTACCATTTTAGCTATTTCTACGCGTTCTTTTTCTTGTCATACTTAAAATTTCTACCGGTTCGTGGGTCTATCGTCATTTGAATCCCCCCACATTTGAACCCGTTTGCTCTCCCCAAGCATCCATATGTTTGGTTCTCATATGAGAATTTAGTGTACCCGTTCCACCATCCTTACCAGTTCCTTGCTTAAAACTAAATACTTGTCCACATATGTTACATGTAGCTGATTGGCTTTCCCTATTCTTAGTCATAAATTTCCAAATTTTAGCTGTTGGCTTACGAGTTCTAGGCGGTTTGTCTTGTGTATGTGATTGTGCAGGACATGTATCTCCTATGGGATTTTCAGGGGGTTGTGTTTCATCATCATCATTTAAGTCTTCATTAAAAGTGTCGGTAAAATGTTGTTGCATTGCCTCATGACCTAAAAGTGGATTATTTCCACCAACATCAATACCTACATTAGGTGTTTCTTCCACAAATGTTTCCTCATTAAGCGCACCTCTAACAATACGACTACTACTACTGCACCACGTCTTAATCTCTTTGACATTATTAAATAGAATTAATTTAAATCACAATCAAATAAATCACAAGAAAATAAATTACAACAAATTAAATTGCGTAAATTAAATTGCGTAAATTAAATTGCTAGAATTAATTGAAAAATAAAGATAGAGTTGGAGCGAAGGTACCAAATTGCCGGATTAATTTCCAGCAAAGTCAAGGCGGCTAGAATTGCAAATCCACCAAAGCTACTTCGGATTGTTGCAAAATCACCAACTCCACCAACAATATTATAATTGCAAAATTAATAATTGAAAGTTGAAACTATAATAAGACTTTGTGGCTAGTTATTGCAAAATAATTATAATTGAGAGATTGAGATTTGAGAGAAAGATGAAGAAGAGTGAATTGGTGTGAATTAAAATGAAAATGAAGAAGGGTTTATATAGGGGTGGGGATGAGTTAAAGTGTTAAAAAAAATAAATTTGGGGGCCAAAAATTAACAAAATGGCCGTTTGCCATTTTTGGCCATTTTTGCAAATGGACCGTTGCCGGTCCATTAATCATTTGCCAACGCTCTTTGCTTTTTTTTTTTTTTTTTTTTTAATTTTCACAGGTTTAACGGTTTAACGTCCGTTCGGTTTTTCGGTTTAACGATTCCGGTTCCTAAAATATTGAGCCAGGACCGGTATACAATTAAACGATTAACGGAAGCCACGGATTTAGCAAGTTCTTCGATTCCGGTTCCGATTCTTCCGGTTTTCTTTCTTTCCATTCTGCTTCAGTTAACTGAACCCGGTTGACACCTTTACTTAGAAGTCAACCTACTGTATAATTTTCATCGAATATGTGTGTTGTGAAACACCCTGACGACATAAGGGTCTATGGGCCACAAGTAGTAAACAAGACGAACCTAGTTGAGACTGTTGGGCCAAGTAAAATGTTAGAGTGCTTTATTTGGGATCCAGACCCAAATAACAATCGATTAAAAGGGACTAACGGTTAAAGAGAATAGTTGATGCGTATTGTGGAAGAAATTTTCTGTTCCTCTAATCCCCTTGTCAGAATCGAACTTTTCATCCCCATTCTTATCTCTACCCTTAGTTACTCGTTATTTCAGTATTTTCTATTGTAATACAATGGTTTTAGTGTTGTAGTTGTAATTTGCTATTAGTAAGTATATGAATTTGTGTTGAGAATTCAGTTTGTTTCATTGGTGCTTTTATCCAGAGGTCTTCAATGAAGGAGCAAAATATTTCGAACGATGGACGATTCAATTAAGGTCCTGAAGGATTCATGGTGGAACGATATTGCAGAGATTCGATGTATGTTAGAAGAGGTGGTAGGGAAAGTGTCTCTAACCTCTTCTCGGTTACCCTTTGGTTCGCATTCGTCCATGCAGACTACGTCCGTGAACATACCAAGATTCAGCGGTGATGACCCTGCGGCATGGGTATTTCAGGTAGAGCAGTATTTCGTTCACTATAAGATTTTTTCAGATCATAAACTGTCTTTGGCTTCTTCATATTTTGCATGGCGAAGCTTGGGATTGGTATTGCTGGTTATTTCGAAACGAATAACTTGCGGGTTGGGATTGTTTCGTAGACAAATTGTTTATTCGTTTTCGATGTCGGAAAGCACCTGACAATCATTTAGCCTTTCTCCGCCAGTTTACCATATTGGACGATTATTCCACACGGGTTTCATCTATTCTGTCATGGAGCACCATTGCTACCTCACCCTTGCATCACTCTTGGAATGCATAGCCGGACTTCAACAAATTGAACTTTGCCCGCCAGATGTTTGGTGAAAAGTCAAATAGGAAAACTGAAATTGTTGTAGATTTTGAAACAACATTCCATCACCACATACCATGAATCCAATTCCTGAAATTGTTGTAGATTTTGAAACAACATTTCCATCACCACATACCATGAATCCAATTCCAGAGGGTTGTGACGAGAATGAACCAGTACCAATTAACAACGATGGTGTTGAAATTTTGGCAACTCAAGCGAAAGAGGAGATCTGTCACTCTGTTTTGGATGAAACCAAAGAGGAGGAGGCGCACTTCCCTTTGCCTCAATACTCTATTGAGCCACCTGTATCCAACAGCAACGAGGCACACAAGTTGTTCGATGAATTTTTCGACTGGTCTAAAGATGCTATCTTGGAGCCAAACAAGGTGCGTTCGATGGCCACGTCTACTATGGAGGCACGCCTAGCTATTGATCCTAATATATCTGGTATTCTTTCAACTTGCACATACGACCAGCTTAAAAACAGAGATGTAACTGATCATTTCCGCGGACTTGGTCATGCTGCACTTAACTTAACTTTGCATTTATCTCCACCTGATCAATTCGGGTTAGAGTTTCCATTTGATCCCGGCTCTAGTTTACTTAATATGTTCCTTAGAGTTACGGGAAATTGTGTGTTTTGTGCTGCTTCGGGCGACTTAGATCATGATAAGTTCATTATGTCAACCTTGTGGATTCTTGCAATTGGATTGATACTGGGCAAGAGGGAAATCTTCCTGGTTTCTTGTTGGCTAAATCGAGAGAGCTTGGTAGGGAGGAGAAAATACAGAGGGTGCTCGAGGCATTTGTTGCACGATATTTGGAGCAGTTGCCATATATTTTGGTCAGCAAAGATGATGTGCTCTTGTTTGCTACGTTTGGTGTAGTTCATATATCAAAGCCAACTTCGTCGTATATTGTCTTTGATCCTGGTACTTATCTTGATTATGATGCTATATTGCCTGGTCCTTTAGTAGATTCCATTTCTGTTGTTTTTCATACAACGAGGAGAAAGAGGATGTTTGGAGAATATGTATCAATGGACTCTTTTATAAGGAAAATTTTGGGACGTCCATTGGAACTGACTGTCATGCAATGGATGATGCGAGTGTAATGGTCAAAGCGAATGGTATGGCTGTCGCTGGAGCCAACATGGTGAACGCAACCTCATGTTTGAAGGTTCCTCTTAAATACAATGGACAAGAGCTTGACATCGACTTAGCGCCTAATGTGTTCGAATCAATGTTTGCGAAACTTTGTGGTTTTCAAATGCCTTTGTTTGCAGGATTGCTGGACTCGAACCTTGAGAACAAGGTTCTTTTTGAGGATGGGAGTATTGTTGTGAACCAACCTGACTCCATAAGGGTCTATGGGCCAAAAGTGGTAAACAAGACGAAATAATTGATGCGTATTGTGGAAGAAATTGTCTGTTCCTCTCATCCCCTTCTCAGAATCTAACTTCTCATCCCCATTCTTGTCTCTATCCTTAGTTACTCGTTATTTCAGTATTTTCCATTGTAATACAATAGTTTGAGTGTTGTAGTTGTAATTTACTATCAGTAATTATATGAATTTGTGTTGAGAATTCGGTTTGTTTCAATGTGTCAACTCAAGACTTGAGAAATTCTTAAAATAGTCAGGCCTCCACACATCTTGCTTTCCTTTGATATACTATTGTGATTCATGCAATTGATGTTAGGGGTGGGCGTTCGGGCCATCATATTGGATATGAAAATTTCGGTTTGGATTTTCGATTTTCGGATTGAAGAAATTACAATCCAAATCCAATCCTAATAAGCTCGGATCGGATTGATTTTTTTAAGTTCGGTTTGGGGTTAATCGGTTTGGATATTTCGGATTTTCGATTTTGACTTTTGAGCCTTTAAGACAGGCTTATTAGGAACGAAATTAATGTACTCCAGTTACCAAGTTACAAGTCTTAGCATAATGTAAAACCAAATATGTAAATCCAATAGAGAGTTGTTATCACTAAACCAAAAGGTATCAAGTCACATGTTTCAGTTCTACATTATTCTCTCTGTTTCATTGGAAGTTTCCTTATTCTTAAAGTATTGAAGTAAACTCCAGCTTTGCAAGCTATATGTATTTAATTTGATAGAAAATTCTATATTGGATTTAATATTATAATGGCTAAGACCGTAGGGTACTAATCTATTGGACCTTTGGACTAATTAGTATTGGACACATATAATATTGGTAGGGCTAAATATAGAGTATACAAATTTTGAATTTTCGGGTATCCGAAAATCTAAAGTACTAAATCCAATATCCAAAAATTTTAAAAATAAAATCCGAAGTCCAATCTATAATCTAAAAATCCAAACCAAATATTCAAAAAATTCGGATTTCGGTTTGGATTTCGGGTTGGCCCAAACTATGCCCACCCTAATTGATGTATCAAGATTTATCAATCAGCGCTACTGATTATAAACTAACAGCAATGATAGTCAAATTTTCTTTTAATTTCATGAAAAGAAATTCAACATTCCTAAGTTTGTGAAAATCGGATCGAGTAGTTATGTGAAGGAAGAAGCAATGAGACCAAATACAAGCTTGAAAATTGTTGTACATCTATGCCTCGCTTTAATCAGCAAGAATTAAGGAGCAATTTTTTTTCCAGTCAATGTCCAATATCTGTATTAGAGCCCCAATTAATTCGAATTTGCACTGCATAAAACTCATTTAAAAAGAAGCGCTCCCTAAAAGGATTTTTTTTCTTGTCAAGAGCAGTTCACTGCGTTGACGACTTGCACTCTGCTGATAGAGGAGTTTGGGCCGTCGAATATGTGATCCAAAAATATATTGGTGCAGGCCCATTAGCATAATTCTTGAACATTTTTTTGCGCGGATTGCCCTTCTTTTGGGGTGGTCTTTAAATTTTGCCCCTCAAATTTGTGGTCTTTAAATTTTGTCCCTCATATTTGTGGTCTTTAAGATGTGCCCTTCGCTTGGAAAGGTGGGCGAATACATGAAGTTCTGGGTTCGAATCCCCGCCCAAGCATAAAATAAAAAAATAATTTCGCAAGGTAGGACTGGGGGAGTGTATGCTAGATCCGGCATACAATCTTTAAGGAAAAGCTAAAGTTATATATCCGTTATAACTAAAATCGCCCCATATATGCAGAATTTTTTAAGACATAGTTTAGTTATACCTTATGGGCGGAGTAATTTTAGTTAAGGCATAACAAAATTATGCCCCATAAGGCAAGAACTTTCCTTAAGGCATAGACTTTGCCTTATAAGGCAAAGTTTAAGTTATGCCTTAAGGAAAAGTTCCGCCATGGGCATACTTTTAGTTATGTCTTTGGGCATACTTTTTAGTTAAGGCATAACTAAAAGTTTATCTTGAAAAGTAAAAAAAAAAAAAAAAAAATAAATATATGTATATATATATATATATATATATATATATGGGCAAGTCTGCGTACTTTTAGTTAAATATAACTAAAAGTCACGGAGGGGGCATATAAAATTTAAACTTTGTCTTATAAGGCAAACTTTTAGTTATGCCTTAAGGAAAACTTACGTCTTATGGGACATACTTTTAGTTATGTTTTATGGGACACACTTTTAGTTAAGGCATTACTAAAAGTTTACCTTGAAAGTTAAAAAAAATACATATATATGCTTTCATAGAAATCGCCCCCTCCGCGTACTTTTAGTTATGTTTAACTAAAAGTTTGGGAGTGGGGGCATACTTTTAATGGGCAAACTTTTATGCCGGACCCGGCATAACTTGTGAAGGAATTATCAAAGTTATGCCGACCGCATACTTGCCAAGTACCCATAAGGCATACAGTATCGGGGTCCGCATAACTTTGGTAATTCCTTCACAAGTGTATTGCCGACGGGGGCATAGCGAATTTTAAACTCGCCTACGAATTTTTTTTTAAAATTTTGACCGTGTGTGGATTCGACACTTAACCTATAATTTTAACGGAAGAAAATTTAAAGATTTAAATGAGAAGCGAAAATTTAAAATCACCCTTTAAAGAAGGGCAATTCTGCGAATTGCCCATTCTTGAATTGGGTCAGTTGCACTTTCATCTCTTCTTTGTGCTAGTCTTTAATTTCTGTCCTTCAAATGGGTTGGTGCAGAATTGCCAATTCTTGAATTGGGTCAGTTGCACTTTCGTCTCTCCTTTGTGCTAGTCTTTAATTTCTGTCCTTCAAATGGGTTGGTCTTTAATTTTTGCCTTTTAAAATCGAATTTATGCCTGGAGAGCCATAAGTTACGCATCAAAATATCCACAAGTTATGTCAGCTCTTTTAAAGAATTTATGTGCTGCTACGCATAAGTTTAATTTTGAAGCGCAAAATTAAAGACTAGCCCGTTTGAAGAGCGAAAATTACAGACCAGTTCATTCGAAGGGAAAACCGTGCAATCACTTGAATTCTTTCTTCTTTGCTAGAGAATGAAAATTCATTTTCTTAAATGTGGTCTCAACGAGTAGTCCTTTTAAAAGATTTTGTAAAGTTCTTTAAACATGCAAAAAAATTTCTAAAAGACATCGAATTCTTTACGGGGCTGGCATAACTATAAGAAATTTGCGTCGATAGTGTAAGTGAATAAAATATTGACCCATATTTGTCGTCTACTGGCTACTTTGAAACTCGAAATTGTTATCGCACCACTTACATTTCAAGTCACGGACACAGGAATTTATGACTTTAGGAACATATAATCGTCAATCTTGATCAAGATAATATGATCCTAATTTATTTACTAACCCGGGGGATAGAATTAAAAGAGACTTTTGAGTCATCTATTTGAGGATTTAGGACACAAGTTTTAAAATTTGGGTAAAAGGGACTCTAGTATAATTAGGTATTAATGGGGTTATGCTCATTTAAAAAAGAATATTTTTATACACCCCAAAGTTTTGCTATTTACAACCAGGCCCAACATATAAGAGAGTTTTTTAGC
>NC_081345.1:52360357-52465487 GCF_029784015.1 Lycium ferocissimum | reverse complement strand
AATTAACCCCTAATTAAATGTTTATAACAAAAGAAAAGGAAAAAGAAATAGAAATCCCCTATCCTTCATTCCACACTCAAAGAACCCTTTTAGCTCATTTTCCCTACTAACCCCAACGTTTTTTAAAATTTTAATTTTCCAAAGATTTTGTTCATCTCCCAAAAACATAGTTACAGGTGATTTGAAACATACTAAGCTGAAAGTTATCTCAAACTGCCTATTACATTTGAGATGAGATAAATGCCTAAGCTTGGTAATCTAGAAAGATAATAACCAGCTAAACCACAACAATACCAAAACAAGAATTCCAGGAGAGTCGACCAAATCAACCCTAGGAATCTCAATAATGAGCTGTCCAGTATTTTTGCTTTCGTGGTGACTCGAACTTCCAAAATTATAGTTGAAATTCGAGTCAATATCTCAGATAGTCACTAAATTATCTGTGTTTCACTTAGAAAGTTACTCGATTTTGTTTTCGAACCAGAAAGTCACTCAACTATGGGTGTTTCACTCAGAAATTCACTCAATTATGGATTTTCACTTAGAAAGTCACTCAACTATTGATCTTTCACCTAAAAAGTCACTCAACCTATTTAGGTGATTTTTAATTACATTGTGCTAATTTTTGTCTAAAGTCAAAATTGTAAGAAATAAACAAGTACCCATTTTAACTATTTTATTGACCCGATCCACTAAAAATATATTGACCAAGGTAAATGATTTTAGATATATATGAAACCAAGTCAATACTGGAAGAAAAATAAATGATTTGAGATTAAAAAAAAAGAAAAAAAAAAAAGAGAGGAAAAAGCTCGATATTTTAGATATATATAAAACCACAATTTATTCTCATTCAAGTTTTTTTTAATAAAGAACATCATATATAGAATCTATCAGAATCCATTGCAAATTAGGATCCTTCTTTTATCGTCCGAGATTTACATGGACAAAATTATGGTAAGTTTGAAAGTTATATCACACAAAATGTTGACAAACAATATTTTAATAAATTTGAAGTCCTAAATATTAGAAAACTTATTAAATGACAATTATATTCAATGCACAATTAGAGTTATAAAAAACATACAACTTTACCTTACACTTAGAACTTTAAATGTATTAGATATTTCCTTTATATTTGGGCTTTTCCTCTTTCTTCATCTGTAGTATAATAATTAATGATTATTATTAGAGTATTGTTATAAAAATAATAGAGTAAGCAAGAACAAAAGATTGTAGACAAAGAGAGGAGAGGAATACTTTTATTTCTCTTGTTAAGGATGTAATACAATGAAGGGAACATCTCTATTTATAGGAGAAAATTGACTTGGTCCCAAAGTTACTAGCCCTAAATTTTCCCCTAAAGATAGACATCCACAATAATAAATAATATTTATAACACTCCCCCTTGGATATCTATTTGATAGATAATGTGGCTCGTTAAAACTTTACTAGAAAAAACCCAGTGGGAAAAAAATTATAGTGAAGAAGAAAGAGTACACATTTCTAATAATACGCCCTTTGGCTGCCTCATTAAAAACCTTACCAGGAAAACCCAATTGGGACAAAACCTTGGCTAAGGGAAAAAGAGTACAACACGTATTAACTCCCCCTGATAGGTACATCACTCCAAAACTTGAATCTTCGCATTCCAATCTTGTGCACCATCTTCTTGAAAGTTGTAGTTTATAGAGATTTGGTGAACAAATCAACCATATTATCACTTGAACCAATCTGTTGCACATTGATATCACCATTCTTTTGGAGATCGTGTGTGAAAAAACTTTGGTGAAATGTGCCTTGTTCTTTTATGAATCCTCTATTTAGTTGGGCTATGTATCCTGCTGCATCTTCAGTTTTTGGATAGAGTTGCATCGGCATATAATATTGTTGAAATCACTCCAAGTGCATTCCTGACTTGCTTTATAAACAGATGTTATCTTTATATGATTTGACTATCATGTAGAACAACATCGTATGACTGTTTAATGCATCAATTGCATAAAGATATGACACTTCAGGACCAAAGAATTCTGCAAGTTTCTCATTTTAACTTCTTTCAGCAGATAATCTATTTCTTTTGAAAACTCTTCAAGAGTTTCAATAATACTCAAGTTATCAACTTGCACCAACAATATGACAGATTTTGATTTCCACCAAGACGTAGGGATAAATACACCCTTAATCATTAAATATTCATGAAGGTGATTAAATCGCATTCACCTTGCTTGATTTAATTCATATACGAATAATGAACAAACTTCTAGATCTTGTATATGCTTCAGGCGTTTAAAATTCTTTAAGAATTTTCATATAAATTTTGTTAAGTGACAATATCCATTAATATCTCAATGAGTGAAATTTTTTGTTGTCTGGATTGCAGGTCCAATAAGCTTGAAACTTACCAAAATGTATCATTTCACTTGGTAATAATGACTATGTTAGCATGCTTTATATACGTAGAATTCAGATCCTCACAATCTTTTACAATACTGCGCTATCACTACTAAAAAACTGTTGATTTCCGACTTACTAAAAGCGACCTCAATTGAGGTCGGAAAAAAACCGACCTCATGAAGTCAGTAAAAGCCTCATATTTTTTTTTTTAAATAAACCGACCTCATGAGGTCGGTAATATAATACAAAAATCCGTAGCGAATATATATCGACCTCACGATGACGCAAATTTATTTGAAAGTGAATATTATAAGTTATTTTTAATAAGCCGACCTCGTGAGGTCGGTAATATTTAAAATTTAAATAAAAATAATTTTTAGTACCGACCACATGAGGTCGCTTAATTTTATTAAAAATATTCTATAGAATTATTTTTTAGAAAGCGACCTTGTGAGGTCGCTGTTTTTTAAAATTTGAAAAATAATTATTTAAGATACCGACCTCATGAGGTCGGTAAATTTTTAATGTCAAAAATAATAATTTAAGTTACCGACTTCACGAGGTCGGTAATTTTAATAAAAATCTGAACCCGTCTTTTACCCCCCATTTTTAAGTTTGCCCCCAAAATCTAAAACCCTTGTCTCTATTTCCCTTTTACCACCATCGTGTGTACCCTCGCTCCTTTTATTTATCATCTCTAGTCTATTACTTTCTTATGTGAGTTATGGTTGTGCGCGAATTTAGAAGTAGCACCTTGATTTATTCAAAGGTTGTGAACTAGAAACCCACATCCCTTCTCAAACGTGGGAGGTTCTTAGGCGCCGGCGTCCAGTCCGCCGCCACCACCATCTATTCAAGGTATTCTTTTTAATTGCTTGGGCTCTAGTTTAGGGTTCTTCAAGACACATTTACTTTTTTGCTTATTTTGTGGGTTTCTCACTAATTTGGTTTTATGGGTTTGTGTATTTGGCTGATTATAGCTGGAAAGGTTAATTGTGCGTTGGTTTTTGCTCCCTTGTTTGTGGGTTTGGTTGATTAATCTGGGTTATAGTTAAACGAAATTAATAGTAGTGACAAGTGATTACATATGGATGGATTTGCAAGCATTAATTGAAGAAAAGATAAAGCTCATTAGTAGAAATTGTTGTTTATTGATTTGAGTCAAACTTAATACCCAATACTGGATAGGGGATATATTGTTATTAATGTTGCTTTTCAAATTTCCCTTTTGGGTTAAGTAGTTTGCAATTAGCATTACTGAGAAACATCAATGATTATTATAGCCTTTTGTTGTGGTTAAAACTTCTTTGCACTTGGTAGAAATGAGCAAGCGTTTTCTTAATTTCTTCCAACCTACATTGGTTTTGTAGGATATTTTACTGATTTTTTTTTTTTTTGATGAAATAATTGTTATCATTAGCATCAGGCATCAAGAAGATGCAAATTACAGGTAAAGTTAGAGCTACCTAGTAGCTTCAAAAAGCAAAAATCACCTTGTTAGCTTTCTACAGTCAAAACAAACTATCTTAAATACAGTGAGCTAACAAAGTCCAAAAAGTTTTCAGGTGAATCTACAGGGGAGACATTTGCCCAACTAAATAAATACAAAAGACAGTTTGCTTTCAAGGTTGGTGTTGGGGTTGATAATCCATCAAAGCATCTTCTATTCCTCTCCTTTAACTATCAATTATTGATGGATATCTTTTCGGTTTATTCGATTCATTACATTTTTCTACATGAATATGAATATTATTTAGTAGCCCATATTGCATAAATTGTAGCTTCATTTTTTATTTTGGAATTTTTAACTTTCTGAAGCTGAAATCCAAGATATTATGGGGGTGTATTCTCTAATTCTCTATTTTTTTTTTTAATAGATTTATGGGTAAAGTGATAAGAATGATGTTTGATTCCTGTTTTCAAATTGTTGAGATTTGGGGTTGTGTATGCAGGAGGTCTTATCCTGTGCAGGAGTGCAAGCTCAAATTTGTTATTGTTCGGAAAATTTGAGGTATTATTTATCCCGACGATTAGGACACTTGTACAGTAGGCATAAATGCTAATGCTAAATATTCAAATCTAAAGTTGCAGGTCACATCTCAATTATGTTGACCTCGATAGGTTTCTATACAGTGTTTTGACGAAAAATGATGAACTGACTACAGTAGCAACTGTAAGGTTGCAGGCTACTTCGGTTCGGTTTAAACCACGGCCTTCGCTTTATTTTTGTGTTCTGGTTAGTACTCGACCCTTCCTAATTTTGTTCTTGATAAGGAATTTAATGGATGTGTTAGTAAAAGTAGTTCGATGTCTGTTCAATTGCCTATGATGGTATTTTCAGAGTGAGAAAGGATGTATGTTGATTGATTAGTCATGAATTTAATCTAAATCTTTGATTTGTTATTTGCTAAATAATCCCTTTCTGAAATTCAAATTTGAGCTTGATTTTAAAGCCCAGTTAGCATTTTTCTCGAATCAGTTAATCACATTTAAGCTCTTCTCGAAATATTTTTCTTCTTTTTTTTTTTTTCTTCCTAATTTAACTCAATATTTTGTGGTATACAATAGTTCAGGATGCTTAGTTTCCTCTGAAATTTCATCTTGGAGAATGCTTGCTCATCCTTTTGATAGCTTCTTGGTGGAGGAAATAACAGAGAAATGCTAGAACAAAATTCTAATAATTCATATCTTAAATAGAGGAAATGTGTAACTTTTTAGACCATTATTCTATATATAAAATAAAGTGGTAGTTATGTTATAGTTTCTAGTTAGTCCTTCAAATAAATAAATAAATAGGATTCGCAAAGAATCTATGTGAATTGGGCTGTCTATGATACTCAACCAAAATATTGTAGGACAAGGTATCACATGCCACTTCTGCAGCACATATTTGTTTGTTATAAACTTTCGAAGAGGAGTTGTACTATTGTATGAAAGGGGTGAAACCAGAAATTAACAATGTCAACGAAATTGTCAATTATGCTTAGAGAATGGCGTATCATATAACATCAATAAATCATTTTTTGTAATATTAAGGTTGAGTTTGTCTACGCTTTGGAAATATTAAGGTGAAGAATACTTTGAAAATATTACTGCAAGGTTATTTAGGTTGGAGCTTGCTCATTTAGTCATACTATTCTATATACTGACCTTATCTTTTTAGCTCGCAATTTTTCTATAAGGAGCATTTATTGATCTCACTCATGAGATGAATAACTAAAATGGATTAATACAACCTTTCATCTTTCTCTTCTGAGGGAAAGATGTGGTAATCTATTTGACACTTATCAATTCTCTCAAATTTCAAAGTTATTTTAATTTGGCGAATGTAATAGTTATGAAAGTTCTTGCACCTATAGTGTTAAAGGATGTCTGTTTGGTTGTATCTGAGATTTAAGATTAGATCTTTGGCTCTCCGTTCTATCTTGTCCTGCGCTATTGTCTGCTGTACATGAAAACAAATCTATTCGTTAACTGCTAGACTGAAGATATCAAAACAGAGGACAGTTCTTTAACTGAACTAATAACAACTGTCTAATGTTACGGCATGCGATAGCCTGAGTGGTTTAGTGTTTTTTTTCTTTTTCTTGTTTCTATGAATCAATTCAAATTGCAAGTGCACTAGAGCTATTCCGCAAATTTGTCTATATTTTTTGAATTCGTGTTTTTCTATAACTCATGTTTTGAAGATTGATTTTTATTGGGCTTTGCAGGTTTGCCTTTTATACTTGGTCCATGGAGCATTTAACACTATTGGTTAGCGCCGTTACTGTCCAATTTTGTTTATACCATATGAATTCTGAGGAGATATGAAGCTCAGGAAGCAGATGACCAGCCATAGTATTGGTCAACATGATAGACTTATAGTTAAGCAAATAATAAAGTTCAGTTAGATAGAAACCAATATAATAAAGTTCATGTTAGATAGAAACCAATATAATAAAGTTCATGTTAGATAGAAACCAATATAATAAAGTTCACTTTCCTACCCAAATATGTTTCTCTTGTGGCTCTATAGTCAAATTACTCAAGGCTGCACACATAGAGAAAGTTTGCCAAAGATATGAGATATGGGCTGTCTTTGACAGTTGAAAGCGCAGAATGCATCAAAATAGGACAGGGGCCAGAAAGGAAAGAGCCTTTCTTTTGCTTATTACTAACTAAATATGCTACTGGTAGATGCCGAACAAAGAAAATTGGAGTATAAATAAATAAAATTTCACTAATAAAGAATCTAGGATATTAAACATAGAGTTTTCTTAGGCTGAAGAGACCAGTGCTCCTTTGGTAAAATCCGGTTCAATTATTTATGGATTTGCAGACATGCTGTCTTTAATCAAAGGCACATCTTGAGGAATTAACTTTTGGTTGTATCTGATATCTCTTCCGGGTAATGTAGTTAATTATGGCATTACTTAACGATTTATCAATTGAATAGAAAATTTCACATGGGTTCAGGTAGGTTTTTTGGTCTGAGTTCATGGAAATGGAGATCCATGTGAGCTAAATGATTGGTTTTGATTGGTAGAAACCAGTATTTTAATATGCTTTTCTTAGTCGATGCAGATATGGTTCGCTTTTCCCCTTTTGTTCTTTCTTGGCCTTAAACTTTCACCTTAGATTTGTTTTCCTCGTGAGAATTCACTTTCACTTATGGCTATGGATACTCTGAGTACATTGATACCGACACTAAGAAAGGGAAATATTTGATAGTTAAGTAAACTGGAAAAGTATAGTTGAGGTTAATTAGTTTGTTTTATGTTCCTTCTAATTCAATAAGGTTGTTTCTTGCCATTTCAAAGCATAGTGGATTACTCAAATCTCATTAACTTTGTCAAATGTGGGATCACAATTTTTGGCATCCTCCAGAATGATTCCTAAGAAGGTGGGCAAAGCTATTGCTTCTTTGTTGATTTCTTTTGTATTTATTTAAATTTTAAATCCGGTAAGAGTTATAGATTCTAATCTCAATTTTTGTTTCAGGTTCATTATACAAGCAACACACTCGCACGCTTTAAGGAAGAAAGCAAGAAAGTAAATGAGGTCATTCTATCTACTACTAGGTAGTAAACTATTAATTTTTTCTGTGCATGTTTACAATACATTTTACACAACAGAGTTGTTACTAAAATGAATATATACACCAACTTGAGTTCAATTCATTTTGTTTGACATGATTATCCTTTTGGACAAAAAATATAATTCCGGATTAAATGCTTAATAGTTTTGGAATTTTTGGTCGATGTAAATAGCTCCCCGTTTTTCTGTTGATTATGTTTTGAGTTGCATATAATTGAAGCACAAGGTTAAAAAATATTTCAATTATGATCAAAGACCATGCCTTTGTAATTATTTATATGATTTGGGTTTTTTCCCTACACAATTCAATATACAAGATAACAGACTCAAATTTTCTCTTATATTCTGCCTTGTACATTTAAATTTTGATGGCCAGAACACCATGTAAAAGCCTTGTAAAATTTGCATGTTATGTACATATGTAGCAAAGGTTATTAATGGAATGACTTGGCCCCATATAACCTTGGCCCAAGTTGTAAACCAAAGGTTTCATTTGGCTGCTTTAGTGGCTTCAAATTTAGAAACAAAATATCGGACTAATGGCATGGGCACACATCATCTAGTGTATATATATATATATATATATATATGATTCTCATTGGATTGATATTTGCTCTTATTATTCAATCACTTGCTGCTAATCTTGGAGTAAGCACTAGTAAGTTAGTCAAAACATTATTACATTAAACACTCACATTATATTATGTATTGCATGTTTCCTATGGAATTTTATTTTAACTCTTTTAACCCATTTTTGTTTTGCAGGCAAACATTTATCAGAATTATGCAGGGTTGAATACCCATGGTTTGTTAAATACTGTTTGTGGTTGCTAGCTGAAGTTGTTGTTATAGCTGCAGATATTCCTGAAGGCAAGACTTTCTATCCTTCTAACTAATTATTAATTAAACATACCTTTGTAAAAATGTAAAAGTGTTTTGTGGATGTTTTGTAAATGTTGAAGTACTTTAATATTGTAGACTAGGTCAATGTTTTGTGGATGTTTGTAAAGGTTGGAGTAGTTTAATGTCTTTTGTGAATGTTTTAATGACGTTTTGATTCAATATTCACCTTTTTTATTTTATTTTCAGAATTTTGGAAATTCAATCCCAACATTAGCTAGTATAATCAACTTATCATGGGAACAAGCAACAAAAATAAATACTTGAAGAATTTTTTAGTTCTTCAATATATGTCAAATACTCAACTTGCACATCATATTTGAATCGGAATGGCCAAACTGCTCATGCCGGCTAATAAAATTATTTATACTAGTAACTTCAAGTTTACCATGCCATGTGCTATTTGTTTTAGTAAACTTCTGATTTACTATGATATGAATTCATTTTTGTATCAATAAACTTCTGGTTTATCATGGCATGTGATTTCATCATGCTTATATTTGTGTAGTACAATTTGGAGAATAAAGAGAGTAACTTTTCCCATATATATATATTTCTTACCTACTATGATTTTGAAGATATTTAATCTTCCAATCATCTATAGCTTCAATATGATAGTCATTTACTTTAGTAAACTTCGGGTTTACTATAACTTGTGTTTCGATCATAACAACTTCGTATATTACAATCTAGAACGAATGACATAATACTATCTAAGCTCTTCAGGAGCTTTTAATTTATTCTCCATAATCACCTATTGTTTGGACACTATTAGTGCCATGATCTTCTAGATAAATAGTTAGCTCTTTTGGAGACCTTGATCATTAATTTTGTACTACCAAATATTGCTTAGATACTGCTGGTATCATAAAAGAGTTTTAGTTAGACACTGCTGGTGTCATGAAATAAACATTAAGTTCTAAACTTCAGTATTTCAAACATCTCCTTCAGGGAGATTTGCTATTAATGTCTGAATATCTTAGCGGTGACCACATAAAAATTACATCCTTGATCAAGAAAAAAAATATGAATTTGTTATTTCCTTCAGGGAAATCAATAACAACTAATCATACTATATCAATGTGGTTATAATAGAAAATATTCTACAAAATCTAATTCATTTGCCTTGGAATGACACATAATGAAAGTATCTAAGATGATTTGACGTACGTCAGGCACGTGTAGCAATGACCTTCATACCACAAAATAACATCTGTATCTTTTGCTATTTTATCTCTTCAGGAGGTGTGTTGTGGTATTTCTAAATTCACTTCGGAGAATGAAACTTGATCATTTAGATGAGCTTAATACATAATTTTCAATAGCTCATTATTTCTCTCAAGCATAGGAAGACGCCGCTTCAATATATTTCTCAAAGTTTTTCCGCTTCAGGAGAAGATTTCACTATTTTACTACTTTGGGGTTCCAAGTTCTATTACTTCGAGAATAGATTTCAGAATTTACTACTTTCGGAGTAAATCACATAATTTTTTATATTATTTCTTCTAATTGTTCTACCTCTTCTGGAGATAAATCGTGATATTTTCATAATCAAGTGCACGTTCGTATTATAAGTTTTACTAAATATTGTCACATTCACTTAACGGGAATGGATCTGTGTTTATAACATTTATCAAAAGTTTTCATTCTTCGGGAATGAAACATATTTGAACGTGCCTTAATAATATTAAATAATGATAGCTTCAAGCTTATTATAAGATATGCTACTTCAGAAGCAAATCAAGACACATATAAATGATACATAAAAGTTTTCTCTAACACATCTTTAATTGTAATCACAACAAACCTATTACTAATATTACCACTCTGAGGGATTATAGGCATAAATGAAAAATTATCATGTAAAAGCATGAAATAAATAATTTGAAGTATTCATGGCATTCTAACCTCCCTGCTACAGAATATTGGTACTATGCTTTTGCCGACTTTGGTATCAAAACACAAAGGATATTGAAGTGTATAATATACATTTAATTTTCACATTTAAATAGGACACATTGTACCTACGGTGATGTCCAGTAATGAAATCTCCTTTATGGACACGTATGAATACAGATAGTAGTTGTATCCAAAAAGCCTTAAAGCAACTCATTGTAATGGAAATCTTGAAGTCCTTGAATGCGTAGCAACATAAGCAATAAAATTTACTACACCTATTTGAGGTACATATAGCAATAAAATTACGAGACACAAACATACTTACTTTTAACAATAATTCAAACATTATTTAAATTCGAAATGTTACTACTTCAGGAGTAAAGTTCACGTCTGCTTCAAGAGTAAAGTTTAAAGTCTAGATATTAAAATTCTACTACTTCAGGAGTAAAGTTCAACGTCTTACTACTTCAAGAGTAAAGTTTAAAGTCTAGATATTAAATATCTACTACTTCAGGAGTAAACTTTAGAATTTTACTACTTCATCAATAAATTCAAATTCTTACTACTTCGGGAGTAAATTTCAGAGTTACTACTTCAAGCATAAAGTTTAAAGTCTAGATATTAAAGTTCTACTACTTCAGGAGTAAAGTTCAACGTCTTACTACTTCAAGAGTAAAGTTTAAAGTCTAGATATTAAATTTTTACTACTTCAGGAGTAAACTTTAGAATTTTATTACTTCATCAATAAATTCAAATTCTTATTACTTCGGGAGTAAATTTCAGAGTTACTACTTCAAGCATAAAGTTTAAAGTGTAGATATTAAAGTTCTACTACTTCAGGAGTAACGTTCAACGTCTTACTACTTCAAGAGTAAAGTTTAAAGTCTAGATATTAAATTTCTACTACTTCAGGAGTAAACTTTAGAATTTTACTACTTCATCAATAAATTCAAAGTCTTATTACTTCGGGAGTAAATTTCAGAGTTACTACTTCAAGCATAAATTTTAGATTTACTACTTCCAGAGTAAGTTTAAAGTAGTCAGAAGCAAATAGTGAGGGCCGTATGCTGGTGATATACCCTTGCACGGGCTCATCTTTGTTATAATTCTCAATTTACAAAAGTCTTTTCCTTTTCAAAGCTTGAAAATGATCATTCACTTTAGAACCAAGATACATGATTAATAATACAAATCATACCTGTAGGTTTAGAGATGACACGAAGACTTACAATCAACTTCAAGAATTATTATCCAATTTTTCAATTGGTTAGAGTCTCGTGCTGATAACGTGTTATAAAATAATAGAGTAAGCAAGAACAGCATTGTAGACAAAAAGAGAAGAGAGGAATTCTTTTATTTCTCTTGTTAAGGATGTAATACAATGAAGGGAACATCTCTATTTATAGGAGAAAATTAACTTGGTCCCAAAGTTACTAGCCCTAAATTTTCCCCTAAAGATAACATCCACAATAATAAATAATATCTATAACAAGTATTAAATAAACACACAATTCTACCCTATGTTTAGGACTTTAATTAAATGTGTAATATCTCTTAGATTTTTTTCAACCTTTGTAAAATCTAGTAAGATATCTCAGCACATGAATAAAAAATTTCTTAACCGCATTATATGTTTATAAACTTAAACAAGTTTTAGTAGAATTAAAATAAAAGGTCTTGGTCATTATATTTTTTGTGGGTCGGATTAAGTGGGCGGGTCAATAAAATGGTTAAAATGGGTACTTGTTTATTTTTGAGATAAGGGTCAAAAACACACCCTAACTATCACTTTTTTTTGATTCATACCTAAACTATTATAAGGTTGAGAAAACTACCTAAACTATCACTATCTAGTTTGCAAAACACACCTGAACTAAATGTGTGAACTCACTCTCCAAAAGGTAAGTGAAGCTGAAATTTTCTCAAAAAAATTGTCCACATGGCATAAGTAATGCTATGGTGGCACCTACACGGAACTTAAAACATAATATTTTTTTATAAAAAAACTGTATATATTTTTTTTTTTTAAACTGCATATAAAAAAGAATCTGGATTTAAAAAACATATATGAAAAAAAAAAAAAATTTTGTAAAAAAAATCAAAAAATTTAGAAAATCAGAAAAAAAAAAAGATTTTAAAAAAAGGAAAAGTTGATTTTTTTTTTAAAATGTGAAAACTAAATAATCAGTTTTCTTATTTTTTTTTTAAAAATAACTTTTCCATTTTTTAAACTATTTTTTTTATTTTCTATAATTTTGATTTTTTTACAAAAATTATTATTTTTCAGTTTGTTTTTTAAAACAAATAGTTTTTTTTATCATCATATCATCATATATAATTTCGACGAAAACAGATGAATAGAACGCGCGAGCCTTTTTAAGACCGTCTCCGACCATGGTCGGCCACCTCCTTCCCGTAGGTGTTCAACCCATCCCTACCCATATTATATCTAATGATCCTGATCCTCAGCCAAACCATCTTATCTGAGAAGTTCTTGTCCGCAAGCTCTAAAGGTCTGGCTAAAATATAGATCGCCGGAAATCGTCAAGGGCAAACCGATTTTTTCTTCTCCCTGGAAGAGGAGGAGCGGCCAAAGCGTGCAGATTCACTTTATTGGGGAAATTTTCTCATGGAAGAGCCACGATTGACGAGATCCGTCGGGATTTCAAAGCTAGGTTTCCGACTAGGGGCCCGATGACGATTGGTCACTACAGTTCAAAGCTAATTTTCATGGATTTCACTGACGAGGCAGATTTTTGCAACATCTATTTCAGAGAAAAACTTTTTTATTATGGGGGATCTGATGAGGATCCTTAGATGGACCAAAGATTTCGTCCTGGAAGAGGAGACCACTGTAGCACCGGTTTGGATCTATCTCCCAGGTTTGAAATGGCATTACTATAACTGGGATGCTCTTCAGCGTATTACTGAACCGATTGGAAATCTCCTGGTGGTGGACAAAGCGACAACCACAAAATCCAGACCTAATTGTGCAAAGGTAAAGGTCGAAATCGATTTGGCTATTCAAAGGAGAAATTCGGTATGGATTGGGATCAAGGATGAAGGAGGTACTGAAATAGGTGGTTTTTGGCAGATGATTGAGTACGACTCTGTTCCTGAGTATCACTTCAACTGTATGCACCAGGGACACTCCGAGGCGGTATGCCTTCGCGGGACAGAAATTTCGACACACAGTGATAAAAGGGCAATTTTGCAGAACTCAAGGGATTTCTCTGAAGCTCCTCCTATTGCTAATGATTTTGCTAAACCCAGCAGGAACTTTAATCATCCGGTAGCTGGGGTCAATGTCGATAGGGCAATGAACAAAGAATCCAATCTTAGGAAGGAAGGTTTCCCAAAAATAAAAGGCCATCAAAAGAGATTGTTAATGCCAAGGGTAAGAGCAAGAGGAATATCAAGAAAAGATTTCACAGAGGAGACAAACCAATTCTTTCTAACTGGATGCCTAAACCAGTTTCTAATGTTCTTGACCAGCCTAATACTTTTATTGAGCAGAAGGATACTCATGAGCCTTTAAAAGCTGTATCTGTGGTTGATCCTCCTTTAAATGATATTGCCCAAGACCAACGTGGTGAATTCTATTGAGCCTGCTCAGATGGCTGCAGAGGAGACCCTTGTGAAAGTGAATAATATGTTTCATCACTTGGAGAATTTTGTGGATGCTGTGAGCAACCCTCTTGGGTTTGACTCTGAAGAGGCAGACATGGTTCCTAACACCCCCTCCTCCCAAATTATCCTTGTCCTAATGGCCAAATCGGTTCAAGCAAAATCCTCACTTGATAATTCTCAGCCTCTGAGGATTTCATCTTCAGCCCCTACTATTAAAGGTGTCTTTTCCCCTTTCCAAGGATGCTTTTGAGCCTTCTTTGCCTCGCACGTCGTCTTCTTCTGATGAAAGGGCTCGTGAACCATCTATTATGCATATTGGTGAAGGTCACTCTAACAGGGTGGTTGTTGCTAATGATCCTATGGGGATAAATTTCACTGTTGATATTTGGAATTCAAATGATATGACTAAAGTAAGCCATGATCTGCGATCCAATGTTGTTGAGGAGGATCCTTTTATTCCTGATGATGTTGATACAGGTGAATATGAATCGGAGGATAGTGAAGATAAAGCGAGTGATGTAGAAAGGGAGGATGCTGAGGAGTTTGAAGAATGTAATTCCTCGGATGAGGATAATCTTATAAAAGCCTTTGCCCCGAGAACTGCTTGGCACGAAGGGAAGACTATTAATGCAACTGACCAGCATAAGAATCAAATGATTCTCAAAGGAAACCTCTCTCCAAGACTCAAAGGGAAAAGAAAAGAAGCTGATAAAGTTGACTTTGACCTTAGTCCTGTTACTAGGGCCAAGGGTAAAGCTACTCAAATTGGTTCCACCTCTCAATTGTTTTAATGTTTAATTCCTTTATTTGGAATATTAGGGAGGTAAGATCTAGGGGAGCTTTTGACATGCTAAAGTTCCTCACAAAGCTTTATAAAATCCATTTTATCGCTCTCCAAGAGCCCTTTGTGGAACAAACAAAAATTGAAGATTTCAAAAGAGGTTTATTTTTGATGGATGTCACTCTAGTAGTAATGGAAAAATTTGGGCATTCTGGAATATCTCTATCTCTGCTTCTGTTTTTAAAGAGGATGACCAACAGGTGACCTTTAAACTATCTTTTAAAGGCTCAGACGAGGTTTTCTGGTTGTACGTTTGTCTATGCTAAGACCAAGACTCATCTCAGGCTCCCTTTGTGGGAAAGTTTGAAGAATTGCAATCAGGAAATTAATGGTCCTTGGTGGATAGCAGGGGACTTCAATGCTATATGGGAGGCTGATGAAAAGAAAGGTGGAAGACCACATATAATGGAAAAAAGTTGGGGTTTTCTAGCTTGTAGTGAAGAATGTGGTATGGTGAATGCGGGTTTCTCTGGCCCCAGATTTACTTGGAGCAATGCTAGGGGCTTTGGCCAGAGGATTTGGAAGAGGCTCGACAGGGTTCTCATCAACAGATGACTGCTAAGTTTCATAGGTGTGAGGTAGAACATCTTGCTAGCACTGATTCTGATCATACACCTATGCTAGCAAGGTGTTCTATGACAGATTCAAACCATATCAAGTATTTTAAATTTCTTAATTTTTGAGTTGATCAATCCGACTACTTAGATGTGGTAAGACAGGCATGGGAACTGGAGGTATAAGGGAATATCATGTGGAGACTTCAACAAAGATTGAAACACACTGCTAGATCTTTGAGTAGCTGGTCCAGAAATCAGGTCGGGGATGTTTCAAGAAAGTAAAGGAGTGGGAAGAAAAAATGGCCCAGATGGAAATTTAATACATTGATGATGATGATGATGATGATGATGTGAACAGTAGAGCTGAGATCCACCGAGCTCAGGCTGAACACACAAGATGGCTTAAATGCGAGGAATCCATTTTGAGTCAAAAAGCAAATGTGAAATGGTTGGAAGATGGGGACTCTAATAGTAAGTTCTTTCATGCTTTTATAAATAAAAAAAGGAGAAGACTCACCTTACAAAAAATTCAAAAGGAGGATGGCCAATGGATTTCTAGAGATCACGATATTGGAGAAGAAGCGGTATTTTTCCTTCACCAGTTCACTAAAGGGGGTCGCATATAGTCTTCGATCATATTAATTGTATTGAGAATGTGTTGTGTCAGAGAGATAATGATAAATTGTGCTCTTTGCCCGATGAGGCGGAAATAAGGCAAGCTGTTTTTGATCTCGACAAAAACAGTGCCCCGGGGCTTGATGGATTTGGGGGCTATTTCTTTCGAACCAGTTGGGATATCATCAAGAATGACATAGTGGATTTTGTTCAAGGCTTCTTCAAGGGTGGAAATCTAACCAAGTTCTACACAAGTACTTGTCTCGTGCTTATCCCAAAGGTTGAACCTCTTGTCTCTTTCACAGAATTTAGGCCAATAAGCTTGAACAACTTCACCAACAAGATCCTTTCTAAGATTTTGAGCACTAGATTATCTCCAATGCTTAAAGTTTTAATCTCAGAAAATCAGAGTGGGTTCATACCGGGCAGGTTGATCACGGAGAATATTCTCCTTGCTCAAGAAGTGATTCATGATATAAGAAAGAGTAATATTGGGGGAAATGTAGTTTTGAAGTTAGATATGTCCAAGGCATATGACAAAGTTGATTGGGATTTTCTTAAGAATGTTCTTAGAAGATTCGGTTTTTCTGACATTTGGATCAATATGGTGTTGAGACTTGTCTCTGGGAACTGGTACTCCATCTTGATTAATGGCCACAGGAGGGGCTTCTTTCATTCTACCAGAGGCTTAAAACAAGGGGATCCTTTATCCCCATCTCTTTTTCTGTTAGGTGCTGAGGTTCTTTCCAAGATGTTAAACAAACTCCCTTTGCATCCCCAATTCTCCGGTTTTCAAATGTAGCCTCATGGTCCTCAGATTACTCATCTTGCTTATGCATATGATATGATCATTTTCACATCAGGAACTTAGTCTTATATTGAGCTTGTCCTTCAACAGCTTAGGCTCTATGAGGAGTGCTCGGGTTAGCTGATCATTGCCAACAAGAGTTGTTTTTTAGTGGCTCCTGATACTGTTGATAATCTAATCCGGACCCTCAAACTCTCTACTGGATACAAACATTGTGACTTTCCTATAGCTTATCTGGGGTGTCCCCTTTATGTGGGAAGAAAGAAGATTGTTTTCTTCAATGAAGTGGTGTCCAAAATTGTAAGGAAAACCAATGGTTGGCAAGGTAAAATTTTATCTCTAGGGGGAAGGGCAGTACTCATCAAACATGTTTTGCAATCCCAACCCCTTCATCTTTTGGCTGCTATTAACCCCCCCAAGACTTTCGTAAAATAAATTGAAGCTTACTTGGCCAACTTTTGTTGGGGATCCTCTGATGGGAAAAATAGATACCACTGGTCTTCATGGGAAAAATTATGCTTCCCTACAAAGGAAGGAGGGTTGGGGTTTAGAAGAATTATGGACATATCAGAGAGTTTGCTTACAAAAGATGGTGAAGATTTCGATCGTCCAGAATCGTATGGTCAGAATTCCTACTTGCCAAATATTGCAGAAGAGTTGGACCAGTTGAGAGAAAATATCAGTTTGGGCAGTCTCATTTCGGAAGAAACTCATGGAGATAAAAGTAGAAGCTGAAAAAAATATCCTTTGGAGGATTAATAGGGGATATATTAGTTTATGGTGGGACAACTGGACCGGTCAAGGGGCGTTAGCACTTATGGTCGAGACAGAAGGGGCAAATTTAAAGCTGCTAGCGAAAGATGCCAGAGTCGATGGAGAATGGGCCTTCCCTGAGCTGCATCAACTTCCTGAATATATTATTGAACTCATTGGCTCCATTGAGGTTGGTGATCCTGATATTCCAGATCTTGCTATTTGGATGCCTTCAGTGTTAGGTAAGTTTACTACTAAATCTGCTTGGAACATGTTGAGACAGTCCAAAAATAACATGCACACCCTTGTTAAGCTTTGGCATAAATTTCTTCCCTTTAAAATTTCCTTCCTAATATGGAGAGCTCTCAAAAGAAAGTTGCCTTTCGATGACACTTTATTGCGATTCAACATTTCACTTGTTTCTAGATGTCATCTTTGTTTTATGCCACAAAGAGAGACTATGCTACATGTTTTTGTAAATGGGGATTGTGCAACTAAAGTTTGGAAATTTTTTGGCTCCACTCGGGATCATTTGGGAGGATGTTTCTATTATTGCTATGTTGTTGAAATGGTGGAGTGCCAAGCATTTTAGCTCTGTTCACAAGGAAATTCTAACAGTCTTACCAATGATCATTATTTGGGAGTTGTGGAAGTCTAGGTGTGCCGCTAAATTCGGTGAGAAAAAGATGTATGTTTCCAGAATTGTCTATCAAATTCTCTATCATCTCAAATGGATCCTGGCTAAATATGATTTGAACATCAACTGGAATTCTAGCTGGCCAGAGATTTGCAATACTCTCATGAATTCTCAAGATAAGTTCAAATGTACCATTATTAAATGGGAAAGGCCCGAACTGAATTGGGTAAAATTAAATACGGATGGAAGTAAGTAGAGCGATGGTCGCACAGGGGCAGGTGGTGTTATCAGGGATTTCGCTAGCCATATGTATATGGCTTTTGCAAAGAGTTTAGATATGGGCAGCCACAACTAGGCTGAGACAAAGGCTGCCCTCCTTGGGCTTCAATGGTGCAAGGAGAATGGGTTGCAAAATGTCATTTTAGAGTGTGATTCTAAGGTTGTCGTAGATATGCTGAATTATGCCTGTGCTGTCCCTTGGAAACTGTACCATATTATTGAGGAGACTAGAAAAATTATTTCTCAGATAAATGTGGTGACACAACACTGTTTTAGGGAAGGGAATGAAGTAGCGGATGCCATGGCTAAAGTGAGCACATGGGGACAGGATATGATCGTCTACAACTGTAATAACCTCCCAAAAGAGGCTCTGGACCCCTTCAAACTTGATTTAATCCAAATGCCATCGTTCAGGCGCAAGCATGTTAAGATACAATTTAGAAGCCGCTAAGGATGGTTCTTCTGTATAGTGCTTATTCTTTTCCTACATAAGCCTCCTTCATCTCTATTCTCTTTGTTCTTATAGGAAGGGACATATGATTCTTTTGTTGTCACTTTTCGGGTAATGAGGAATTTTTTGTAAGCCCGTTTAACCCCAGGAAGGGTGGTAGCTAAGCTCCCCTTACCTCTTTGCTGTACTATATGACTTTATCAATACAAGGGAGACGCCACCTATGGCGGAAAATTCAAAAAAAAAAAATAGTTTTTTTTTTTTTAATTTCCATGTAGGTGCCATTATTTTGGCCACATGGACAACACTTGGCAACATTTTTATATAAAATGGAGAGTGTAGATCACCTGTCATTTAAGAATAATTTGAGGTGTGTTTTGCAAACTAGATAGTGATAGTTTAGGTAGTTTTCTCAACCTTCTGATAGTTTAGGTATGAAACTAAAAAAAAAGTGATAGTTGGGGTGTGTTTTTGACCCTTATCTCTTTATTTTCTTACAATTTTGGCTTTAAATAAAAATCATCAAAATGTAAATAAAAAATCACTTCCACTAGTGGATGTGATGCAACAGATGGGGCTGCTCCTCTCTTACCCAGAAGTCTCAGGTTCAAACCTTGGATATGGAGAAATCCTTGGTAGGGAGCGCTTCCCCCCGAATAGGGCCCGATGCGGTGAGAATCCGAATTTAGTCGGGCTCCAATGGGGGTCCCGGACACCGGGTGGGAAATAAATAAAAATCACTTAAATAGGTTAAGTGACTTTGTAGGTGAAACACCAATAGTTGAGTGACATTATGGTTAGAAAACAAAGCTGAGTGAAACACCTATAGTTGGGTGACTTTTTGAGTGAAACACCTATAGTTGAGTGACTTTCTGGTTATAAAACAAAGTTAAGTGACTTTCTAAGTGAAAGACTCATAGTTAAGTGACTTTCTAAGTGAAAGATTCATAGTTAAGTGACCATCTGAGATATTAACTCGTTGAAATTGTTGAGAGTTAGGTGCTATGATCACTAAAGCAGTAATCACTCGTCAGGTAAATAAGATATCCTATTTCAATTCTGGAAGGGTACCCTAAACTGGTGAAGAAAAACAAAAATTAGGATCGCAAAATTAAGATGAAATTGGGGTCATTTGCACGATTGCCCTACAAAGGCATTGGTCTTTAATTTTTGCCACTCAAATTGTTGATCTTTAAATTTTGTCCTTCACCTAATGCCCCGAGGTTATGCGTTCGAACCCTGGCTTAGTTAAAAAAAAAAAAAAAATTCTCAAGGCAGAGGTTTGTAGTAAAATTAGGCCTATTCGGGCAAAAGTTAGGTCTTAAGGCAGAGGTTTGCCTTAAGGCAAACTTTTGCCCAAACTCTGCCTTGTGAATTTGTTGACTGAGCGGGGGTTTGAACCTGGAACCCATGAATTTTAGGCGAAGGACCAAAATTAAAGACTAACAATTTAAAGGCAAAAGTCATGCAAACTTGTAGGATGTTATGGTGCAAAAATATAAACTTATGCCCTCGGAAAATTATCTGTTATGAGGGAAAAAATTAAAGACCAGCACAAAATAGGAACAAAAGTGCAGATGACCCCAAAATTAGTCCACTGAAATATGATTATCCAAGTTTGGGGCGGGTTAGTCACACGCCATTTATTAATTCAGCCCGTCTTGACTTGTCCAAATTCAACACATCTAAAAGTTGAGTTGATTTGGGGTAAGTATGTAGTTTTTTTTTTTTTTTTTTTTTTTTTTTTTTTTTGTTTGTTTGTTTAATTCATCCATCTTCAAGAGTGGATGCCTTTCATTAATCAAAAGATAATATACACAGCAACAGAGATATCACTCCTGCGCACCTACTTAATTGGAACAGACTCCAATTATAGCACAAGTAGGATTTCTTATCAGCTTTCAAAAAATGAGTTGATTTTCAATGAAAATCAAGCTTCAAGGGACATCAAAAGAGTAAGTTCTATACATGCTCCTATTCAGAGAGAAGGAGTTTCTAATAATTTTGGTCCTAAAGGAAGGGAAGTTCATTTTGTCCATTTTGAGAGCTCCTCTTGCCTCCTTAGGCAAAAGAGATGAAACTGAAATATCCAAGTTGTATTGTTGCAACGCAGTCCCCAATTAGCCAGAACATCAGCCACTTTATTCCCTTCTCTATAGCAGTGTATTATACTCCATTCCTCCATTTTTTCAAGCATCGCATTCGATCGCATTATGGAGTCCCAAGCATTCCACGGAACATCTGCAGTTTCTTTTATCCAGTCCACTAGCATTTTTGAATCAACCTCAATTTCCAGCCTGCTGTATCCATTGTCCTTGCACCAAGCAATTCCAATTTCAACAGCTAAAACTTCTGCCATATTATTAGTAATATGGCCAAGGAATTTCCCATATGCAGTAACTAAATTTCCTTGCTCATCTCTAATGATTCCCCCAGCTCCACTAGGCCCTGGGTTTCCTTTTGCACAACCATCAGAATTCAGCTTTACAAATCCAGTCTTCGGTCTTTCCCATTTCACCATTATGTGGTTAATCTTCTGTGTAGCGTTATCTTTCATCTGAAATAATTCTTCTCCTTTCAGGTATGGACTGATCATATTGTATTGTTTGTGAACTGTCATAGCGACTTGTGTATTGATGTTGTATTTGATGTTGTTTAAGTCCATCTTTTTGTTGTCGTATCTCTGCTTGCATCTTGATTTCCAAATCTGCCAAATAATAATCCCTGGAAGTATTTGTAGGAGCATTTTCTGTAATGGATTTTCAGCTTTAGCTAACCACCATGAAATTATTTGTTGTCTTAAGCATCCATTTCCCTGCAAAATTCCAAAAATTTTGTTATAATATATCCATAGTTCTTGAGCAATCATACCTTTGTGAAACAGATGCTCTTCCTCCTCTTGATCAGGATTTATACAGCAAGAGCATCTTGAAGGAAGGTGGACTTTGAATCTGATCAAGTTGTTATCGACAGCCACACTATGTCTCATCAATTTCCATAGAAAAAACGCAATTTTGAAAGGAAGTTTTTTGTGCCAGGTCATTTTGTTGGCTATGGTAACTATCTGCTTCTTTCTCAATATTTCCCATGCATTGTTGCAACTGAAAATTCCATTATTGCTATTAGTCCATATAGGCTGATCATCTTCTACGGATGTATGTATTTGCACTTCTTTGATTGAGTTAGCAATGTTCGAAGGTAGTATCTGTCTAATCTTGCTCATGTTCCATTGAGCCCCCTCAATAAAATCAGAAACTTTGATCTTGATAGAAGTAGATGCTTGCCCAAATTGGCTCAAATTACCAAGACCTGACCAGTTGTCCCACCAGAAGTTGCTGCTGCCATTGTTGATTCTCCATAAAATATAATGATCAACCTTGTCTTTTATCTTCCATAGCCTTCTCCAAGTATGCGAGTGCTTATAACTCCATTTTCTAGCCATCGAATGGATTCTTTTCGAGTACTTGGCTTTCATAAACTGAGTCCAAATATTGTTTTTGGTTCTAAATTGCCACCATAATTTGGCCCCAAAGATCTCGGTAATATTTTGCAGAGATCTCACTCCTATTCCCCCTTCCTCCTTTGGAAAGCACATTTTGTGCCAAGCCACCCAGTGAAATTTGGGTTTCCCGTTATAATTACCCCATAGAAAGTTGGCAAACATCCCTTCCATCTGCTTTAAAATGGTTTTGGGGGGCTGACATATAGACAGTAAGTGCACAGGCATGGCACTTAAAACATGCTTTATTAGTATAATCCTTCCTCCTGTAGAAAGTTGCTTGCTTTGCCAGGAGTTCATTCTTTTCAGGATCTTAGTAGCCATTGCCGCAAAGTATTGAATTCTTTTCCTACCTGCAAACAAAGGACACCCCAAGTAAGTCATGGGAAATACTTCTCTTCTAACCTGTAGAATTTCAGAAACTATTCTAATTCTTTTTGAGGAGGTATCTTCCTTCATAACAAAGCAACTCTTATTCCTGTTTATTAGATGCCCAGAGTTTTCTTCATATATTTTTAGACAATCCATAACAAGGTTCAAGGTATGAGATTTTCCTGAACAGAAAATTATCAGGTCATCTGCATAAGCTAAATGATTAACCTTAGGGCCAATCGCATTCATACTAAAACCATTGAAATCCTTCTTATTATATAGATTATTCAGAAGTGATGATAAACATTCAGAAGCAATAATAAATAAAGAAGGTGAAATAGGGTCTCCCTGTTTAACTCCTCTTTCTGATTTGAAGAATCCGTGTCTTTTTCCATTTATGACCACTGTGTACCACATGTTGGATAATAGGTTCCAGATGATGTGAATCCACCTCTCATCAAATCCCATTTTTCTCATTACAAAGCAAATAAAGTGCCAAGAGATCCTATCATAGGCTTTATTCATATCTATTTTGAATACGACGTTTCCCCCTTTATTGTACTGCTTCATATCGTGAATCATTTCCTGTGCCAGTAGAACATTTTCTCCAATAGCTCTTCCTTTTATAAATCCACTTTGGTTATGAGAAATTATTCTAGGTAACAGATAAGCAAGCCTGCAGTTTAAGACTTTTGATATGATCTTCTGAGTAACATTGCTTAAACTAATGGGCCTAAATTCTGAAAAATTCTGAGGATCATCCACTTTAGGAATAAGAATAAGGCAGGTGTTAGTGTAGTATCTTGTAAGCTGGTCTCCGTTGAAGACTGCCTGCACTAGGTCAGTGATATCCTTCCCAATTATCTCCCAAGTTTTCTGAAAAAATAAACCACTGAAACCATCTGGACCTGGGGCACTATTTGGGTTGATGTCCATAATCGCTTTGAAAATTTCTTCTTCATTAGGACTGCTTAGAAGCATCTGATTGTCCCTATCATTAATACTCTTAGGAATCTGGTCCATTATGCTCAAATCAATACATTGCCCCTGTTGAGAAAACAAATTCCTATAAAAGTTCTCCGCAGCAGTCCCAATCTCATCTTCTCCTTCCACCCATACATCATTTTCCAGGATTCTGTGGACATGGAGATGATTTCTTCTTCCTTTTACAATGGAGTGAAAATATTTGGTATTCTCATCTCCCTCGAGGTTCCATTTCAAATTAGCCTTTTGTTTCCAAAATTCATTCACTTTCTTATGATGAGAAATCAGTTCTGCTTTGGCTTTATTCAGCTGCATTCTATCATGAGAAACCATACTCTCACTATATCTTTGTTCTAGCTCACTAATTCTGCTTTCCATGTCTTGAGTATTCTTAAAAATATCTCCAACAGTATTCTTAGACCAACTACTAAGCGCAGAACTAGTGTTCTTTAGTTTTTGTTGAACTTCCCAAAAGATGTTACCTTTAGTGTGAGATTTCCAACTAGATTTGACAACTTCCTGGAAGCCTTCACATTCAACCCAGAGATTAAGGAATCTAAAATACTTGACATAAGAATTTTGAGGGTTATCCATGGTAATATATATGGGGCAATGATCAGATCCAACTCTAGAAAGATGTTGCACATTAGTACTTGAGAAAAGATCATCCCATTCTTCATTATGCACCATTCTATCTAATCTTTTCCAGATTACATTCTTTTCTTTTCTTTCATTGCACCAGGTAAAAATATGCCCGGTATATCCACTATCTCTTAGACCACAATCACTAAGGCATTCCATGAATGGAATACTCTTGCTTAGTTTATGGGGATTTCCCCCTATTTTTTCTTCACCATCAAGTATGCTGTTAAAATCCCCAGCAACAGCCCAAGGTGCCTTAATAGTCGAGGCAAAGATTCTCATATGGTTCCATAATTCTTCTCTCCCCTTACTAGAAGATTTGGCATAGACTATTGAAATATATAACTCCTTATCATTATCAATAATCTTACAAGTGACCATTTGCTCCTCATTAGCATAGATAGAGCATTTAAGGCTCGTAGTCCAGAAAATCCAAATTTTGTTACTGCAGTTGGAAAAACATTCCTGCATATTCAATTCCTTTTTGTATCTCTCAATTTTATCTTCCTTTATGAAAGGCTCTTGTATAGCAATAAGCTGAATTCTATGAGAAGCAATTAAAAACTTCACCCTTTCTGTAGAGGCATGGGATTTCATGCCTCTAATATTCCAATTAAGAAACTTGATCATTTAAACCTCTTTTGGAGTGATCTTGTGATTTCTTCATTTGTCTCCTTGTCTTAGGAGGTTCATTCTGATTCACTTCCTTTTCTCCCTTCTGTTCTTTCATAGCAAACTTGTTATTCTTAGCAGATATATCATGTTTTTCTATATGCTTCTGAAGCTCCTCCTGCTCACTGTAATACGATTCCTCCTCTTCGTCACTATCACTTTCCATGTCTTCAGTGTCATCTGATGTATTCTCTTCATCAGAGGACTCTTTATCAGCCCATTCATCGTTTTCATCTATGTTAGTCTTATTGGCACTGATTATTTCCTCTGTTGTTTTACTATTATCAGCCTCAGATTTGTTAGCACTGTAATTTTCATCTTCTTGCATAAGTTCATCAAAGCTATTCTGGGTAATCATGATGTTGTCTTTTTCATTGTTCCCATTTTTCCTTGGGGTTCTTCTCTTCTTGCCTGATCTGTTTTTCGATTTCTTGCTCCCATATTCCTGCCATTTACCTTCGAACAAATCAACCGTGAGTTCATTTGGACTATTGATCATAACAGTCTGCCTCAAAGGTTGATCTTCTTGCTGATCTTTCTCTGTGATATCAGGATTGTCACCCTTTTCTTTTGGACTTCCTTGACATTCTATTTCTTTTTGTTGACTCTCCATATTCTGCCCAGTCTGCTCAACTGTCTCTTCATGGTTAGAATCATCTTGGTTCTTTTGCTCCATCCCAACCAGTTTACGATCAATATTCTTATCATTCTGATCCTTCCTTATATTCTGTTTTTTTTCCGATATAGGCATAGGCTTGTCAATACCAAATACAGCACCCGTAGGCTTAAAAACCTTAGGAGGCTCACTTCTACCCCTTCGTCTATTCCTGATCAGGTCTGGAAAGGGCCTTTGATCTCTTCCCCTGTTCTGAACCTCATATTTCCCATCTGGAATAATTTCTTTACCATCTGTTTTAGGCACATCCTCTTTTGGATTGGTGTGTTGTTTCATCCTTTCCACTTCTTTCTTTTCATTCTCTTTTTTCCTTGCTAACACACGACATTCCGTCAGATTGTGTCCTAATTTCTTACAATGCTTACAATACTTAGGAATATTTTCATATTCAATTTTTTGAGCGTAGCCTTTAAGAGGTTCATTGTCATCCTCAGTACCAATCCAGATATTATGAATTAAAGGCTTCATTAAATCAATTTCAACTCGAATCTTAGCCATACTTGGTCTATTCATCGTTTTAGTAGCCATATCGATTTCAATAGGCGTACCAAGCTAACCGCAAAGAACAATTTGTTTAGTATAATGCCATGTGTGCATATGAAAAGGCAAACCTGGTAACAGTACCCACACTGGCACAATCGGTAAATCCTCCTCCGGCTTGAAGTTAGGAGTCCATTTTTGCAACCAAATTTGAAAACCTTCAATCTCAATCACTCTCTTATATAGAATGCCATTGAAGTCTGCTTCATTGTTGAAGGTCATAAATATGTTGAAATTATCAAAAACCCCAATTTTGACAGATCTCTTCATAGCGAATTTCTCATCGAATTTTGACCTAATCGTGTCAATTTGGGGCCTTGATTTCAGAAATCTTCCCACAATTGTCCATCTGCAAGGATTTGTCATTACCCCATGGTAATGTCGATGTCTAAATACCAAGGCTGGCATCCCGTTGTGAGTCGTTCTTCTTGCAATTATCTGATTCGGGTCATTTCGATTTGTAAAGTTTGGAGGTTCCGATAGAGTGGCAGCATATGAACTACCTACTATGGGTTCCTTGTTAGCAAGTTGTTCTTGGACTAGGGGGAATTGTTGCTGTGTGGCCGACTGAGGGTCACCTGCCGGCGACCCCATCGATTTGGTGGAGGAGATGCTTTGGTGGTAACAGATTTTTATTTTAACGGCTAAATAATTTTCTAGAGAGAAGTTGGACCTTCTCTCTCCAAAGTTGTTTTTTTACTTTTAAATTGATTCTTGTTTAAAGGGGGGGTAAGTATGTAGTTCAAACTAACCAACGAGAAATTATGTCAAATGATTTAACTAATTTTCTATTTGATATTTATATATAACTATATTATATTAAAGAAGAAAAAAGTATAATTAATTTTATTTGGTAATTAAACAAATCAGGAGTATTATTTGGTAATTAAACAAATCAGGAGTATAAGGAAACAAATAAAGAAACCTTGTTGAGCTATGACCTACTGTTTAGTTCATATTGACCTAACTCACTCAGTTCAACTTGCTTTTGAGGAGTGATTCAGTCAATTTACCTAGTAATCGACATTCTAGAAGCAACTTTTTAGTAATTCAATTCATTTTGACTTGTCTAAATTCAATTAAACGGTCGATTTGCCACCCCCAAGAAAAATATGTGACAGTTCAAACTATCTTTGTGTGGATCAATGTGTTACAAAAAGTTTTGACTATGAACAAGATAAAGATTATAGCATGGACAGAAAAAGGCTAGATCACAAAAAAGATATGGCTCTTATAAACTGTGTCGTGCACTCATAACCAATCCAAATGGAACAAGCGACTTTATAGAAATGATTGGGTCATCAAAGCCACTATCTATACAAATAGTTAGGTGAAAATTTGACCCTGGCCTTTTGGCTAAAGACCACCTTTCAAACGATTAAGACATGTCTCCTACATCCTTTCTTGCAAATAATAGCTCAAAAGAAGATATAACAAACGTGGCTTGCCTGTTGGGTAAAGGGATATGACCCCTTTGCTAGCTAGCAAGCTAGGCATTATTGACCATCTTTTGGGAAAAATCATATAGGTCATCGGATTCTCAAAGAATTTATCCAAGAAACCAAGTGATCGACAGTTGATTAGGTCGATTCGCTCGGATGTAAGACTCCCGCCGCTGACAGATGTCCCATGTCACGAGAATGAATTGTGATATAGCGACGAATAAGCCAAAACTCTATTCCCAAATCGACATTTACAAAGGACTTTAATGGAAATAAAATCGGGAGGCCTATACCATGCATCCTGTTGCGTTGGGACGATAGTAGCACGGCCAAAATGGAGGTAGAAAGCCCTTGTATATGTTAGGCGCTAGCTAAAATTCTGGTGTATACCATTGATCTGCTAAATGTAACATGCTAAAATGCGGATTCAATCTACATTATGAGGATGCAAGGATCAAGAGAAGTACTTGTTTTATATTGTGCGTCGGGATTCTTCTTATTGCATTTGCCAGCAGGCGAGCTAGGGATTATTGACTATCTTTTGGGAAAATCATATAGGTCATCGGATTCTCAAAGCAATTTAATTTATTCCAAGAAACCAAGTAATCGACACTCGATTAGGTTGATACTGTTTAAGAAAAGTTCTGATGTATATACACCATTGACTCTAACATATAACACACTAAAATGCGAATCCAATCTACATTATCAGGATGCAATGGATCAAGAGAACTTGTTCTATGTTGTGGTCCCCTCCTTCAATATCATGATTGAGTCGATCAGATCATGAGTAAGTAGAAAAGAAAATGTAAATAGCTGTCTAGCTGAAACACTTGGAATACTTCTAAGTAAAAAACCTAATTTTACTATGGTTGAGAACCGGTCTTTTCTTAAGCATTGGGATTCTTCCTATTGCATTCACAGCTAGAATTGATAATGGAAGATAGGAGTAAGTGAAAGAGACCAAAAGGGACCAAAACTTGCCCACCAGATAGAAACATGACAAGTTGATAGCTGAGATTTTGAGAGAATCCAAAGCAAACTTAGTCATAAAAAGGCCTAGAGGGGAAGAGGTGGGGATTGTTCTCTCCTTTAACTTTACCTTTGGCTACAATCAGACATGCCACTAGCTGTCAAACGATTACAGCACAGTGTTTTACCCTACATAGGCTTCATATGTACACTTAAATGTGGCTGTAGTTCCGCAAATGTGTATTATCTCAAAGAGAGGCGGGACATGTATAATCATTGAGTGAAAGAATTTAAATTCTCTCAAAACCTAACGGGGTAATTTGCCATCGTAGGACCTTTTCTACCTATATAGATTACACTATTGTCAAGGAGCTAATTTGTTCAGAACTCAATTGACTACTTCTATAAAGAAGGTGACTCGTCAGCAATATGGCACTTGAGCCTTCAATAATACTACATAGGACACTTCACTAACTCAAAAGAGACCCACTACAAATTAAATAAAGGACCACTTTATTCCTAAGACTAGGGTAGGGACTCAATGGCGGAGCCAGGATTCATATTAAGAGGTGTCAAAAAATGTAGAAATGTCATGACCTAGGTTTGAACCCATGATTTTAAAGACATTTTGCAACCCCTTAACCGCTACGCTAAGTCTTCAACTTGCGTTAAGGGGTGTCAATAGTAGTATACATACCTATAAAATCAAAATTTCACCTATATATACAATGTAATTTTCCGGCGAAGGGGTGTCGCTTGACACCCCTCAAGCCAAGGTGGCTCCGCCCATGGTAGGGTGTACCAATATCAAAAAAAGATTTCTAACTAAACCAATTTGGGTGATTCAGATCATATGATTTGTTGCTTTCAAACCTAGTTGCCAGGAGTTACAGAGTCAAATCTACTTTAGAAAACTTCCTTTCTTTTTGTCCAATTGAGAGGATGATTCTAGCGGATAGGGCTGAGCCAGAGAATGCACAAATACATGTACGTTTGATTCCTCATCTGGTTCCTAAATAAATTGCATTAATTTAAGGATGTAATTATTTCTTAATCTAAGTTTAACTTTTGTATATGTCTAACAATTGTTATAAGATTTTATTGTTAACTAAAGCAGTAAACAATGAAAAAAAGGGGTAAAGATTGCAATCACAGTTTTTATACTGATTCGGAAAGCCTATATATACACATTGAATCTTCCTTTAATTAAGGGGTTCCACTATGATCAATTACTAGTTATACTCAAAGAAAAGGTAACAAGTGTTTATTTCACTAATTAGAACATTGGGACTTCAACTCAGTAAAGAGAATGAAAATGGTTTTCTACCCTCAATAAATTAGGTTAGATTGCTATTAATTGAAAATGAGAATTTTGAGCACCCTTCAATCTTGTACAACTTGTATCCTTGCATTGGTAGTTATTTTGAATTCTTTCAACTGTTTTTGGTGCTTTGGTTGAGTATATAAGGAATATTTATACCGCTTAGTCCATCCAAAATATTTAGGGATAATTACACCCTAGCTAGTCCATCCAAAATATTTAGGAATAATTACACCGTAGTCCATCCAAAATATTTAGGAATAATTACAGTACCCTACCTAGTCCATCCGAAATATTTAGGAATAATTACACCATAGTCCATCCAAAATATTTAGGAATAATTACACCGTAGTGCATCCAAAATATTTAGGAATAATTACACCATAGTCCATCCAAAATATTTAGGAATAATTACACCGTAGTCCATCCAAAATATTTAGGAATAATTACACCATAATCCATCCAAAATATTTACGAATGATTACACCCTAGTCCGTCCAAAATATTTAGCAATTAATTCCTTTTACAGCTTGAGATTACTTGTGTAATTCTAGCTTTGATTACTTGTGTAATTCTAGCTTTTAAGCCCTTGAAAATTCGAATGACAATTTCTTCATAGCATTGATCATTTGTGCTTATTCTTTCTTGAGAATTTCAACCTTTTGTGCCATCTTTCCAAAGGTATTTTGACTTCACCTTGTCACTTGAATAAGTCATTTTTCCTTGAGTAGCTCTCCTCAGTTTTTTTCCCAGTGTCTTTGATCAATTTTTTGGTATAGAATCTTCTTAGTATACTTTAATATTCTATATAGCATATCGTCTCCTCGAATAAAACTGATATATATATATATATATATATTACTATATTATATAAGAGCAAATGTGAGGACTTTTGTAGTCCTCACAATAATTTCCCAATTTTTTAAAACTTTTTAATTAATTACTTTTATGTCCTAATCTTATTTATTTAAGTCATTCTTTTTTTGTTTTTTGTTTTTAAAGTCTACTTTTCAAAAGTTATCGAACGCGGGACTTTTGTAGTCTTCACAATAATTTTCAAATTTTTTTAAAACTTTTTAATTAATTACTTTTAGGTCCTAATCTTATTTATTTAAGTCAATTTTTTGTTTTTGTTTTTAAAGTCTACTTTTCAAAAAGTATCGAACCTCCTACCTCATTTTTCACGTTCTTTGATTTTCTTCGATTGGTGCTCGATATCCGCATTTGAGCCCAATTAATCCGTATAATTAGCATCGCATCGCGCCTATTCGGGGAGCGCTTCCTCCAAAGATTTTTTTCCATATCCATGTTCGAACCCCTAATGCCGATAAGAGAGGAGCTCCATCTCGCTCCACAAGTTAAATTATGTATTTATCTTAAAAGTTCATTAACTATGTATAGATTATTTATTTAGAACTAAATAACTTCAAAAATTAGGATACATAAGTTATAATGTCAAATTCCCGGTTCCAAATTTGATTTGAATTAAATAATTTCATCAAAATGGAAGTTAAAATATTAAAGGAGTGGAATGAAAATTTTGCTTTCATAAAACTACCCACTTGTGACTACAATGGGTATATGGTTGTTGTTGACACTTGTACTAACACAAATTATATTTCTTTAGTTAAAATATCTACTTTTATATTCAGTTTGGTAGCCCATAGCCTAGACGCCCTTCACATAACTAGTATATATATAAAAGTGAGTTTAATTTACACAAAATGACCATTCTATTACACTTAATTAATATTCAATTCTGGAACTTCGTTATCAATAATATTGTAGGTAAGTAGTAAACGTTTGGCTAATTAACAGTAACCTAAACAAAGTGCAGAGAAGTGCTTTACCAAATTAGTCAATGTCCACACTAAGAAGGTACATCAAATCATATAATGGTCGGGTTTATGAGGTGAAAATAACTAGTTAATGTGGCCACCCTCGCAAAAAGGCACATGACATCGATGCATTGGTGGGATACATGTCTTCTTTTCTATTCCATTTGCATGTGCTTTCGAGGTACAAAGTTTATAACCAACTTTTGGTCATGATAGATACCTATCTCGAAAGACACTGCTTAGATACACTCATCATCATTTTATTAGGTTAACGTTCCCTTTGAATAATAGTATAATTCATGTTGCTTTTAGTGTGAGTTCAACTTTTATATACTTTACAATACGTCACTATCAAATCATTTCAAACATACTTATGGATAACTATATATTCTTAATAACTAAGGGTAGCTAGAACCTAAAAAATAAGATAAGTGAACTTTTTATAGCAAAGTTAATTACTTAAATTGCGTTAATAACGTAAATATTTTATTGTACTGTTAGTGAATCGGAAGAAAAGGACAAAAGCCAGCAAATGTGTAATTATAAAAATGGTTCTTTTCCATTCGGTCAATTCTCATCTGATTGCTTTCCCGGAATATTATTACCATATATCATTGCTAGTTGCATAGCATTTAAACCAAATGTTGCACATACAAGATATGCCTAGACATACACAAAAACGAAAAATAGAAAAGAAAAAGAAAAACGGATATCGGGAGGAAAAAAGTTTAGAAAGTTGCATACATATGTAAATTACTTCATTTCATTTAGTGTGATGGTGTTTGATTAAGTACAAAATTTAAGAAATAAATGATTTTTTTTGAAACTTGTGATTTTTAAAATGCTATGATATCATTGTAGCTATAAAATCATGTTCCATTAAGGTAAAATGTGAAATCTACAGTTAAATTATTTTCAAATATACAAATGTACATTTTACTTTTGAAAAGAAACTCAAAATAGAAGAGCGTGACGTAACATAAGGAAAATAAAGACAAGGGGTACGTTTTCTGTGCTGCCCGTTTAATGGGATGTAGTCAGCAAGTTATACATGTTTGTAAGAAATATTCTAGCACCAATAAGGTCAACTGTTAAACAATGAGTTGTAAGCATTTCATTAAATTGTAACTCTCTCTCTCTCTCTATATATATATCATGTTAAAGGCGATAAATACGCAACAAATTAAAGATTGAACGGTGAAGATATATATACATATGTATATGGCTATGTAAATATATGTATGCCATGATCGGTGTGAATTGTCTCTCATGGCGCTGACAATTAGACATCCAACCCGTACTCGCAACGACCCAATTGCAAGAGCGGAGCTCTACCAACTGAGCTATATCCCCCTATCACGAGCAGCCTCGCTCCTTGATCGGCGGGGAGGAGCATCTCAAAGTATGGGGCAAAGAATGTTGCGTTTTGACTTTGTCTCCGATCCACCACAAAGGTGGGTTTGAGAGCCGTGTGATGGGTGACTATCCAAAGACGGTTCGGAGAGCACTTTTAGTCTGCGCTGGTGAATGGAAGCCCCCCCTATCAAGCAGATGCTATACTCAATGCTCTGATTGCTCGTGTGTCCAGGGAAAAATCCTATTTGAAATCGATGGCATGTGTTTGTCAAATGTTCGACAAGCCGCTACACTAGCGACGCATAGTTCGTCAACCAAATTCTGCATTTTGATACATGCCAAAGACTTTCATTTCGCCGGATTGAAAGAGCCAGTAGGTGGCGTGGAATTGACTTATAATTGCAATTTACATGAACACTTCATATCAAAGCTCAATATAGTTAGTTGGAAAACAGAGGAATAATTTATTATAGGAATTTTTACATTACATAGCAATTCAAAAAAGTTCACTACAAAAAATTATAACCTTAATTTTTTGTTTTACAAATTCTAGCCAGTATATATATAACGCTTATTATATACTATCATACATCAACGACTGCTACAAAACTGCGACGGCTAAGCTGGTAAAATATTTTTTAGTCGGTTGGCTAAAAGTTCCAATATTATAATTTATAACCAATTAAATTATACTGACAGTGTAATTTTTCTTGCCATATGGCCTATGAATATACATATAAGTTAAATTGTTTCTCAAATATCTTGTTAAAGGTTTGCGATTATGAAAGTTAAAGAGTACTGTTGAAGAGAGGGCATGAATGTCATTTGGAGACACTTCGGCACCATCGATGAAGCCATAGAGATAAACGTCGTAATATTTTGATGAAACATGCCATGCCATGCAATATCCAAACATTGCCTATACTTATAGGGGCCCCGCTCACTTCCCCATACATGTGTCAATCACTCAAACCATCTACCAAATATGACCCCTCTCTCCCCATATTTTCTTGGCCAATTGGCATTAGTTATTCACTGTGTCACTTAACATTTCCAACCTCAGTCAACGGACAAAATTCCCGCTACTCAATTGATCAACAAATCCCAAAAAAAAAGGAAATGAAGGTACAAATTTCAAATTTAATTATAGGTTTTAAACCTCACAAGGTTGTTCATTGTTCTTTCTTTCCTTTAATTTCCTTCCCCTTTGAGTTCTTAACTTCTATTTCACCTTTTTCTTTTTTTGGCTGTAGATCTTCAATTGGGTGCATCGCAAGTTTCAGCAGAAAGGTGATGCTATTTCTTTTTTCTTAAACGGAATATAAAATATTACTCCACTTCACTACAAAAAATATTTGAATTTAGCTACGAATTTCATTGCTAATTCGTCTAAATTGCTCGTAGCCAACAAATTTGTTTGATAATCTGTTGCTAATTAGTATTAGTGACGGATTTTCGCTAATTTCTATTTTTTTGGTGGTGGTTTTTTCCCAAAAATAAAGTACTATTGTTTTAAATTTGACAGATGGAAATAAGAAAGATATTGAGTTCAAAATCAGCAATGAAATTATTGGTCATGATACGCAAGTTCTTCTTCAAGATGCCTCATTTGCACACATGTTAGATATTTGGAAAGGAGGATCAATCCTCACAATTGGCACATTTGGATTTGATCCACTGAAAAATGTGCAAAGTGATATAGACATTGAACAAGAAGAAATATCCCTAGAGGAAGAAGAAGAGTACTACTCAGTGGGAAATGATATTCAAGAATGTAATGAGACTACAGTTGCTGATGAGGGAAATGAAGAATTGTATCCCTTAATATATGCAAATATTGGAGTTCATGAAGTGATTAATGAGGAAGCTCCAAAAGAAAATTTGACACTATTGGCTATTGATTCAAATAAGATGATGAAAAAAGAAAGGATCACTCTGGCTGACTTGTTCTCTGCTGATTCTGATCATCACCATAAGGCAGATAGTCCAGAAAAAAGTATAGAGCCAGAAATTTTCACTAAGAAGTCTAATTCGTCTCCACAATTGAAGAATGGACTTTCTTTCACCAAGAAACTCATTCGAAGGGTCAAGGACGAGCAGCGCCCGATCCAAAAGCTACAAAAAGTGAGTCTAAAGAGTTCCTCTCCTTCACTGTTTTGTTAAACTTAGTTTAACTTTCTTATACTGACAGCATAAAAAAATTCTTTATACTATTTTATTAAAAGATAACTAGTTTAATTAACTTTAAATTTTTTACTCTATCATGTCAGCTAAAAGATAAGTGCACGTAACCATTCATAAAAAGTAGTACTATTTGTAACAACCAAAAAAAAAAAAAAAAGTGTTTAACTGTGTGTGACAAGTTAAACTGTACATATTGTGAGAAAATTGTTGGCACGATCGTTATATATGAGTTAAATCCAAAGATAATTACATGTGACTTTTTAAAAAGAAGTGCAATTTGTAATTTAAAAATGACAAATTTTCTGCTACAACAGATGAATAAATGATAATAGTGCAAAGTATTTTTGCCTAATCAATGTATGTAAGTTAAATTCCATTTTACTTTTGTGTGCATGCATGCAATCAGGGGCGGAGTCAAATTGCAAGTTACCGGTTTTGGCAGAAATAATACTTTGGCTTGAACTTTGTATTTGTGAAAATTTCATTTGATCTACATAAATAATTTGTTCAGAATCTGGTGATTAAAACAAATTATGATTCAAAACTTATAAAGTGAAAATTCTGGCACCGCACCTGCATGCAACATGCTTGTAGCTAGTAAATTTTAATCAATTTGGAGATCTCTTTGCATTATAGATTAGATTAATTGTGACAAATATTTTGTGCTTGTGGTGTGCAGTTGATGACGAAAGTGTTGAAAAGAAAGGTTCATCCAGATATTGAAACCAAAATTGGCAAGAACAACAGTCAGGTGAAAGCAGCTAGCATGCTTGGTCTTTCCTGCGTTAAACACTTCAGAGTTGAATCATCTGTTTCCCTTCTCCAGACTGACCAAGGTACACACATTTTTGCCATTTGCATACATATTTTTTTTATTCCCTCCATTTTAATTTTTTTTTTTGATACGTTGAAATTTAAGAAAGTAAAGAAGACTTTTGAATCTTGTGATTTTAAGCTAAAGATATGTCAAATGTATCAAAATGCCCTTTAATCTTATGGTCTTAAATATGTCACGTGGAAAGTTAGAATTAAAGAGTTGTCAAAAAAGGAACGAAACATTCTTTTTTAAACGGTCGAAAAAGAAAAGTAAGATATACAAATTGAAACGGAGGGAGTATATCGTTAGGCGTTGTTTGGTTGGTGGAATAATGCATTATAATTCCGATATAAATTGTTGAATTATTTTATCTCATATTCGATATAATTTTGGGATTTGTAATATCCTGATTGTTTGTACTACAATTATGATATTATTTTTATGTCACTCTAATCAAGATAATAATTCCAGGATTATTAGTCTCGGGATAAAACAATAAAATGACAAACTTGTCTTTCTCCAAAGCTTTTCGCCCAAAACTTTTAAGAAAGACAAGGTTAAGATTGAAAATAGTAATTCATCCCAGTTTATCTAATTTAAGCCAAACACATATTTTATATTATACTAATATTTTATTTTTAGTCTAATAAACCAAACATCTATCAATAAACATATACGGATTCACTAATTCGTGTGACTTATCTGATCCCCATATAATAGTTTCAATTTTCAAAATAACTTATTATCCAACCAAATGACCTTTTAGTGCACAAAAACTTATGCCTGTTGGAGGAAGCTAATAGTGTCTAGCTATAACGAAGCTAAAGGGTTGAAAGAAGGTTTCCATTTCACATGAAAAGGTTACATTATATAGAATAAGGTGGTCTAGTTTTAAGTCAAATCCCTCGCTTCCTGTTATTGATAGGCATCGCTTCAAAAGCAAGAATTGAGATAGCTCTTTAACTAATTGCTGCCTAATTTATAATTTGCATGTTGGACGACTTCGTCAAACTGATAGTACATAAAGTAACACATTTTTTGCTGTAACTCCTTCTTTCTTGTTTTCTTTTATCTGTTTGTGCACCTCTAATAGGACATTTTTGGAATCTTTTTTTTTTTCGATTGTATTTCCCCTTTTATATAATGCTAGACCAAGGTTCGAAAAAAGGTGCCTGGATGAGAGACGTTTTTCAAGAATGTGATCCTACAATTTCCTGCTACTATTAATTCCCTACTGGATGACCCCCACCCCCTCTAAATAGCATATAAGGTGTTTCCAACTATATGTTGTCGAATAATATGTAGTGCGTTTGGTAAGATTCAAAATATCTTTTCAAAAACTATTTTGTTTTCACTGGATTAATACATATGTAATTCTTTGATATTTCGTTGTCCCTGTGTATATTTTCTTCTACTTTCCTTAAATTAACTTGTTTTCTAACTTGTTCGAACCAAGCAAAAGTCTAAGTTAAAAGTATATATGAGTTGGTATTATACCAACTTATCAGTAAGTCATTTTACTTCACAAGTATTTTAACTCCTAATTTCATATATGTCATTACTTATACTAACACTCAAGTCACTATTATCAATTTGTTAATATTTAAAAATCTCATGAGTACACTATCCTTCCCAGACCCCATTTGTGGGATTACACTGGGTATGTTGTTGTTATCAATACACTATCCGATTTCTTAATTATACCATTACCAATCTTTACTAAATGACTTTTTTCTAAAAAATATTTTCATTTTCCAGCCAAATATTGGCAATCATTTTAGAGAAGAATAATTTTCTGAGAAAATCAGTCATTTCATATAATACTACTTCTCTGTTTCAAGCGGATTACTCTTTAAGTTTTCTACAGTAGTCTTTTAGTAGGAATATTATCCCTATCCAAAAGGGGAGGAAGTCAAAAAAAAAAAAAAAGTATGATTGTCCAGGGAATATCTCTATTTTTTGCTAACGCGTTTGTAATGATCATATATTTCTATAGCAATGATGTATTTTTTTTCTTCATTTCATTTGCAGATATCACGGTCTAAGCTGACCTATTCCAGTTTAATTACTTTCTTCCATTTGCTTGGGAATGAAATGGGTTATATGTTTGTAAAATTATTGTTTTGATTGTTTGTACACTTTTCCTATTGCGAACAGCTAGATCATGTGATCCTATTAATTATGTCATGGCTTTTTGCCTTTGTCTTGTGTGACAAAAAGGTTTTATGGTGTTGAATTTTAGGGCTTTGATTCGACTGATTGGTTTTATTTGCAAGTGATTATGCACTTTATAGTCCAAATGCGTCGCAACTTAATTAAGATCAACAGGCACATCAAACAGAATGATTCTTATCCAAATTACAAACAATGATTATATGTACTTGCATTGGTTACTCCAAGTGATTATTGTTGTTTCTTGTTTTTCAATATGGATGTGTTGGGTAGGGAGGAAAACATTTTTCAATCTCATGTTCGTTTAGTCAAAAATTTTGCAAAATATTTTTTTTTAGGAAAAAACAAGAATGGGAAAAATGACTTCCCTAATAAAAGTAGGGAAAACAAGTCCACAAGTGCGTTCCACCAACCACCCAACCCACCCCCAACCGCTCCCACCGCTCCCACCCCACCCCTGCCCCCACCCCTCCCCCCCAAAAAAATAATAATTTTGTTTTGAAAAAAAAGTTTTGATTTTTTGCACCACCCACCCCCTACCCCCACGCCCACCCCAACTACAAAACCCCAACCACTTCCGCAACCATGCACCACCCCACCCCCCAACCACTCCAGGCACCCATGCACCACTCCCCCCATGCCGCACCCTACCCCTACGCCCCACCCCCCTCTAATTTTTTTTAAACAAAATTTTCTTTTGGGTTTACACACCACCAAATCCCTCCCCCCACTCCCCCCTCAACCCCACCCCAACCACTCCCCACGCCCCGCACCCTACCCCCACCCACCCCCAATTTTTTTTTCTTTTTTTCTTAAAAAAAGTTTTAAATTTTTTTTACCCCCCCCCCCCCGGCCGCACCCCCTACCCCTCCCGAATTTCTATTTCCTAGTTAATTTTACCTTTATTAAAAAATTATAAAAATTGAAAGTTTGCGTAGTTATTGGAGGGGGTCGTCGGGGTGGGTGGTGTAAAAATCCGAAAAAAATAACTTTTTAAAACTTTTTTTAAGAATTTTTTTGGGGGCGGGGGTGGTTGTGGTGGTGTAGAAAACGAAGAAAAGAAAATTTAAAACTTCAAAAAAAAAAATTTAGGCGGGGTGGGTGGGATTAAAAACTTCAAAAAAATAAAATAAATAGGGGTGGGGGTTGGTGTGGTATGGGGTGATGGGGTTGGGTTGGAGTTGTGGGGTTTGGGTGTGTAGCGGAAAATAAGTGAATTTCTACTTATTTAAATTTTTTTTTTTGGGGGAGGTGGGGGGGGGGGGGGGTGGGATTAAAAACTTCAAAAAAAAAAAAAAAATTGGGGGTGGGGGTTGGTGTGGTATGGGTTGATGGGGTTGGGGTGGAGTTATGGGGCTTGGGTAGGTATTTTCCTAAAAATATTTTCTACCAACGAAACGAAAATGAGAAAATAAGTAGAAATTCACTTATTTTTCATGAACACATTTTGCAGGAAAACATTTTCCTTGAAAAACATTTTCCTCCATACCGAACACACCCTATATCTATACTGTATATCTCCCATTACTTGGCTTATAGTCCAAATATTGTCAGATTTGGCCCTCATCAAATGTGTAACTGTAAGGTTTCACAACAGATTTAAATGGTACTAGACTAGCTCATTGCCTTAAAGGGTCGTTTGATTTGTGGGACAAGAGATTATATTCCCGGAATGATTGAGATTTGTTATAAAACTATATAATTGGAATAAATAAGAGAAGCAAACTAATAGATTTGTAGAGAGGAGGGAGAGATTGTGTTTCACTTGTCGATGATGTTACAAATGAGAAGGCAAATGTCTCTATTTATAGAAAAATTTTGCCCCTCAATCTACAATATTCATTTTGTGCAAGTTGATTTAGAATTTGCTACAACTAAGATACAACTAGCAAGTGCAAGTTATATTTATCACTTTATGAGCAAGTGGTACAAGTTACTTGTCACGATCCAATTTCACTAAGTCGTGCGGGCACCTACCTTTCCCACCTCGGTAAGCGAACCCTTATCCCAACAATCATAAAACATAAATAAAGCGGAAGATGATAGAAAAGCGTAAGTCTCATGGCAATAATATAAAGAAATGCAGAAGTAATTAGAATCCAACCCCAGTATTTGATCTGGTCATACAAGAGCATCTACCAAATACTACATGTCTGAATAATACATAATATATCAAAAGATGTTTCGAAATGGAAATAAGACATAAATAGTAAGAAGAGTCTTCGGGCAGCGAACGTCCTCATGCTCACCTTGAATAGACTCGGCAGCAACCTCGATAATCAGCCACGAGGGGTAGAAGTAGATTCAACCTGGTACTCTGCATTCATAAAAGAATGCAGCAAGTGCAGTCAATACAAACAACAAGTATTGGTAGGTATCATAGGCTGACTAAGACTAGCTAACGTATATAAAAACAACAAAGCAAGATAAACACGTAAAACAACAAGGTACAAGTCAACAATAATCCATAACCACAGTACAAGTCATCACCTATGTTATAGCATCTAAACCCAACTGTGCTAAGTCTTAGTGTAGCCAATCCAAACCAAAGATATCACAATCATATCACAACAAGTCATCACCTATGTTATAGCATTTAAACCCAACTATGCCTAATCTCAGTATAACTATTCCGAACCAAAGATATCACAACAAGTTATCACCTATGTTATATCATCTAAACCCAACTGTGCCAAATCTCAGGATAACTATTTCGAACCAGTATATCACAATCGTATCACAACCGTATCACAGAAAACCAAGAGGTACAATGCAATGAAATAATGTATGAATGATGAATGTAATGCATATGCACCGTACACATGTACTCGACTGATGGAACATTATACCTTGGCAGCACAACCCATGGGGGACCCGTGAAGTCCATGTACCAGTCACCCTGCACACAGCCCAGAGATGACTCCATTCTCACCTATACGCCTCATATCAGTTATTCCGCACACAACCTAGAGATGACTCGATATACAATGTGTTTCAATGCATCAGTATTTCCGTCTCACTTTCCATCATCAGTACTATAACAATGCAATATCAATGTATCATGGAAATGAGTATGAATATGATGAAATGTAATAAAGTCAAACCTCTCTATAATTGCCATTCGTTATAACATCATTTCAGTATAACAACCTGATTTTTTGCGGAACCGATTTTTCAAGTTATATTTTACTTCTCTATAACATCATTCTACCTATAACAGTAGTGACATTTATTATAGCGGTACACTCTTTGTAAAATTACCTCTCTATAACGGTCATACTCAAATGTTGTGTCATAATATTTTATAAGAATGGATTATGTATATAAGATATTGAAATATTTATGGTAATCATCATTAATGTCATGCACATAGTAAATTTCAAGTACGAATATCTAAAAGAAAAAAATTATAGCCCAAATCCCATCTCATAAAACCAATCAACAAAGGATGCTACCACTTATATGGAGTTTGATGCAACACTTCCAATCGATGAAGAGATTATTGCACGAGTCAGTGGAGTGAAAGAACAAGAGATACGGATGCAGAAGGTGACAATGAAAGTGATGATAACGAGCCTCAACCTACTGATACTTGGGTGAGATAGAACAGTCAATGGTTAAGCTCTTAGACAAAAGCCAACGCTATATGTGTTTTTTTTGTTTCTACTTTCAGAAAATCTCAATTTGGCTATTTGGGTATATTTTAGTACTATTATTGCTTGATAAAAAAGAAGCTCTTAGACAACCTTCAATGGAAAGCTATTGAGTTCCCTTTTGCTGAAAGTTTGGACAAAAATCTAAGTCAGTTCAAGAATTATATTATCAAAAAGAGAACGAAAATTATGAAACAACCTACAATTGTAGAATTCTTACATCAAAATTTAAATATTAAAACTTTTAATTAATTTCAAATACATGTGTTCCATAGATTATAATCTTTTATCGGTATGGTACAACTAGTTATGAATTTATGAGTAATTTATTAGTCTTTTTAATTTTTAATTAATGAACTATCAAAATCAATTAAGATTTTAAAATTAACAAGCATTTCTTTTCATTTATAACATAAAAGATACAAAAAATAGTTTTTTTTTGCGTATTTTTATTTATGACAGCTAAATGAGATCTGAACATGAAATACCAGTATACATATATAACCACACCTCACTATAGTAGCCATGAATTCTCGGACAAACGCTGCCATTATAGAGAGGTTTGACTGTATCAATAACCAATTCAATCCCAAACAGTACCACACATGGCAAAAAAGTAATATCAATAATAAGGCTACAAAATAAGCCACAATGGAATCAGAATTCTCATCTCAATATCAAATCAAGTAAAGTACCGCAATATCATAGTCATGATACATCACTAATCACCAATATCCAATGTCTCAACGTGGCAACGAGCTAATAAGTAAATAGAACAAGATAAGTCAACAACGCAAAGGGGTGGCTAGCTCCCAAATCATTCAACAAGGCCCAACCTAAGGCAATATCCAACTTAACTTCATACCCGAAGGTTTACATGCAATTTCTCGACAATATCATCTAAACATACGTTTCGCTAATCGAAGTCTCACCATAAGGTAAACTGTAACCTACCTGTAAAACCGAACAACAAATCTCCAATAGTCAAACCTTAGTCTTGACCTTCCTTTGAGCCTCGAGATAATGGAAGTCTAATCATATCCGAATTATGAAATTATAATCAAGAAGAAACATCATTCAACCTTTACTTCTATTCAAGACCCAAATCTGTAACGACCCGTTTGGTCGTTATTGCGTTTTTGACCCTTTTGATCTGTTTTCGAGCTTTATTAGCTCATATATTGACCCGCGAGGACCGTTGGCACGCTTATTAGGTCATCGGAGTTGATTTAGGTAAGTTTTGGGGAAATTCTGACTTAAAGCCAAAAATGGTTGACTCAAAATTGACTTTTGGGTAAACAAAACTTTTTTGGGAATCCGTCAATTCCGAGAGGTCTGGATGGTTTTTTAGAACTTGTGTGCATATTCGGTTTGGTTCCCAATGCACTCAGCTGCATTTTGGGACTTGGGTTGGGAAGTTAGTTTTGAAGGATCGGGGGTTGACTCAGTCAACGGGACCCCGATGGGAATTCTGAGGCACGAGTACGTTCGTAGCGTGTTTTTATGTATTTCTACATATTTGGTTTGTGAACAGATGGTCTCGGGTGATAGTCGAGATTTCGGGCTGAATTGTGAAACTTGGTTTTGGGATTCTGGTGTCTGGTGTCCGCTATGGCGACACCAGAACCGCTATAACGGCACCGCAACTCCGCAAAAGCGGCAAAATAGGAAACTGGGTTGACCGCCATAGCGGTCTGAGAATTCGCTGTAGCGGAACCGTCGTAGCGGTCCCGATGCCGCAGAAGTGGTAACGACTAGATCTGTGTCTTAAAAGTGATTAAAAACCCCAACCTCTTGTCATTATTTCATATTCATATCTTGAGGCTTGGGAGGCGATTTTTAGAAGGTTTTGGCTATTTCTTCACAAAGGTAACTTCCTCGGTCTTAGAATCCTCCATTTACTTCCATTAATCATTAATCTAAGGCTAGAATCCATAGAATCTAGAGGAATCAACTTGGGTTTCATGAAAGTTCATAAAAATGGTTTACAACCTCTAAGTTGATTATGTTGATGAAAATTGGTTGGGTTATTATAGAATTTGATATATCTAATGTTGTTAACTATTATCTTCCATTATTAGAGGTCAATTCTTCAATTGGGAAGTTAGGGTTCATACCCAAATTTGGGGGTTTTGCCTAGAACCCGAATTTAAGTGATTTGTTAGTTCTCCTAGCTTATAATTAATGGGAATTGATCACCTAGAATATTAATTTCATGTTGGGACCTATAGATTTCTAATTTCATCTTTCTAGTTCACAAACCCCATTCTATAGGTTGGGATTTGGGTCTTGAATAGAAGTAGGGTTTGATTGATGTGCTTCTTATTTCTGATTACATATCTCGGATATGATTAGACTTCCATTATCACAAGGCTCAAAGGAAAGGAAAGACTAAGGTGTGATTGTTGGAGACTTTGGCCTTCCAGGTAGATTACGGTTTACCCTATGGTGAGACTTGGATTAGCGAAGCATATATTTAGACGATATTGTCGGAGAATTCTTGTAACCCTTCGGGTATGAAGTTGGGTTGGCTATTGCCTTAGGTTGGGCCTTGTTGTATAATTTGGGGGCTAGCCACCTCATTGTGTTGTGACTTATCTTGTTCTATTTATTGTTCGCTCGTTGCCTCGTGAGATATTAGATATAGGTGACTAGTGATATATCTTGATAATGATATTGTAGCACCTTACTTGTTGATGTTGAGACGAGAATTGTGATTCTATTATGGCTTATTGTGTAGCCTTTTATTGATATTGTTAGTGTGCCCGCGTGTGGTACTGTTTGAGACCGATTTGATTATTGATATTGCACTCATTCCTTGCACGCATTTTTTTTCTTTCATGATATACTGCTGATACAATGATGATATATAAGGAAAAACTTTTATGAGCTGGGCTCAGTTGGATGAGAATGACGTGAGGACTAATGTCCGATGATTATCTCGAAATCGAGGTATGAGTGTTGGTAGCGATTACTGAGGTCTTTGCCACAATTGTGAGGGTATATAGACTTCACGGGTCCCTCATGTAATGACCCGTTTGGTCATTATTGCATTTTCGACCCTTTCCCGAGCTTGGTTAGCTCCCTTTTGACCCAAGGGGACCATTGACAAGCTTCTAGAGGTGTCTAGATTTGATTCAGACGACTATTTGTGAAATTTGGGCTTAAAGTGAAAAAGGGTTGACTTAAAGTTGACTTTTGGGTAAACAGGCCTTTTTCGAAAATTTGTCGATTCTGAGAGGTTCGGATGGTCGTTTAGAACTTGCGTGTATATCTGGTTCGTTTCCCAATGCACTCGGATGCATTTTGGGACTTGGGTTGAGAAGTTGGAATTGAGGTATCAGGATTGATTCGGTCAACGAGACCTCTGTTGGGAATTTCGAGGCCACAGGTGCATTCGTAGCACGTTTTTGTATAGGTCTGTGTAGGTGGTTTGTGAGCAGATGGCCTCGGGAGTTGGTCGGGCTTTCGGTTGAGACTTGAAAAAATATTTGGGAATTCTGTACACCGATGTCCGCACGGTGGCGCGACAATCCCCATGGCAGACCGCCGTGGGGTGGGATGGCCGCTGGGGTGGCCAAGCTTGTTTTGTCCTTACCGCGCCGACGGTCTGAGTGGACGTCAAGGCAGTGGTGCCGTGGCGGTCCAGATGCCGCCGTAATGGTATCGGGCCTGTTATTTTCATTAAGTGTGTGTTAAAAGCCCTTAGTCTATCATTTATTACCATTACGAAAATTGAGCTCTTGGGAACTATTCTAGAAGATTCTTGGGGGAAATTCTTGGTGGTAAGTCCTGCTAATCTCCTTACTAATTCATTATTCCTAATCATCTTAGAATCCCTCTTTCCTTGTTAGTTCCTTAGTAATGGAAGATAAAAAATGGATTTAATGGATATTCTACCTAGGCTTTTAAATGATGAAATTGATTGGGTTTATGCTAGATTATGATGTATTTAAGGTTGTTAATCATATATCTTCCATTATTAATGTTGAATCCTTGAATCTAAGAGTTAGGGTTTATACCCAAAATTGAGGGTTTTTCTTGGATTTCAAAATTGTATGAATCCTTGAGTTAATTTAGCAATTAGTTGATGGGTTTTAATCACAATTTAGCAATTAGTTGATGGGTTTTGATCACCTAGTGTTTAATTGGATATTTTACCCCCGAATTTCCCGTTTTGACCTCGTGGGCCCCGTTTTCCCAAATTCTAGGGTTGGTTTTAACCTTATTTGAATGATAGAAATATAGGTATCGATCTTCATGATTTCTAATCTAGATTTCAAATATGCCCAGGCTTTCTTGATCTTGAGGCTCAGCGGAAGGGCAAGGCTAAGGAATGATTGTTAGTGTATTACTGTTCGGCCATGCAGGTAGGTGATGGCTTACCCTATGGTGAGACTTCGTTTAGCGAAGCATATAATTATATGATATTGTCGAAGAAATCATGTAAACCTTTGGGTATGAAGTTGGGTTGGATTTTGACTTTGGTTGGGCCCTGTTGTATGATTGGGGTTAGCCAACCCATTGTGTTGTGACTTGATTGTTCTATCGTTGTTGGCTTGATGCCACGTGTTGATAGTAGATATTGGGGACTGTTGTTCCATCATGATTGTGATATTGTAGTACCTTACTTGTTGATGTTGATACGAGGATAGAGTGATAGTTGGCATGACTTCCTAGGCATCGTGGGCTTTAGAATGTTTTCTAGAAAAATTTGGCTTTAAGCGAAAATCGTTTGAGCGGGAGTTGACTTTTGAGCAAACAGACTTTTTTCGGAAATCCGTCAATTTTGAGAGGTCTGGATGACCATTTGTGATTGATTGGTGGGTTTGGTTCGGTTCCTAATGCACTCGGTTGTGTTTTGAGACTTGGGTTGGAAAGTTGATATTTAGGCCATCAAGGTTTGACTTGGTCAACGAAGCCTCCGTTGGAAATTCCGAGACCACGAGTACATTTGTAGGGCGTTTTTATATATATATCTGGATATTTGGTTTGTGTTCGGGAGGTTCCGGGTGTCATTTTCAAGTTTGGAAGACACCAGATTTTTGGGTGTACGTGTGACCGCCCGAGTAAGGATGACCACCGGTAAAGGGTGATCGGCGGTAACCGCTGGAGCGGTAAGGGCGACCGCCGTAGCGGTCGACGAGCAGTTTTTATGTTTTAAAGCCTCCAAAAACCCTTATTTCCTCCCATAACTTCTATTATATTTTCTTACCACCTTGGAGGCGACTTGAGGGGCTAATGGTCAGATTTCTCTTGGAAGTAAGTTCCCTAATCCTAATCTCTTCCATTTCCCTTCCTAAGTAAGAATCCATGCTAGAAATTCCTAGAAGCTTAAGACTAAAAGAGGGTTTATGGGGGGTTTTCTTGAAAAGGTTCTCAAAACGAAATGGCTTCCTAGATTGTGAATAAATGATGTTAATGTTGCTATTTATGCTAGATAATGATATATCTAGGCTTGTTAACCAATAATCTTCCATTCTAGAGTTGAAATTCTTGAATCAAAGTTAGGGTTCTTAGACCCAAATTTGGGGGTTTTCATATAAATGATGATTTTGAGAATTAATTGAGTATTCCTATGATTAAAGTAATGGGTTTTGACCTTTTAGTATTGAATTTGGTATTTTGGTCATAAAATTCCCATTTTGCCCTTGGAGCCCGTTTTTCCTAAATTAAGGGTTGGAATTTGACCCGAATAGAAAGTAGCCAATATGGATATCATTATTCATGGTTTCTTACATAGAATTCATATGTGATAGAGTTTGATTATTTGGAGACGCTTCGAAAGACAAGGCAACGTGTGGGTTCGTGGCACCTATTCGGCAGCCAGGTAGGTTATGGCTTTCCCTTCGGTAGACTACGGTTAGTTTGCCATATTTTTGTATTAGAAGGAACGGAGAATGCATGTGTAGATAATTGGAGATTTTGGATGGAATCCTACGATGATATTGTTGTGTGACTTGTTTGTTTGGGCTTGTGGCCTTTAGATTCCTTAGGTTGTTTGATGTGGGTTTTCTTGAATATTGGTTGATTTATGTGACTTGGGAGTAGCGGATGAAACTTATTTTTGTGCCTAATGATGAAAATTTCCCGTAATATGTGATTACTTGTGTTATGCCATTAAAAGTGAATCTAGTGGATAAATGGGAGGATAAAATGTACCAATGATTGTGATTGAGTCCAAAATGAGTTGTGACGAGGGATTTTGAGTGTAGGGTGAGATTCGTGTTCTAATTTAAGGAAGTGGCAATAATGTATATCGATTGGTTGATTGACCTATTGTGTGTGGGACTAGCCACCCTGTTGTGTTGTGTTTACAATTCTATTGTGTTGGCTTGATGCCATGTGTAGTTGTAGATATCGAATTTATTTTGTCATCAGATTGGGATAGATTTGACATACCCACTGTTGGTATTGTGATATGATATATTTTTGGCATACCAACTATTGGTATTGTGATATAGATACATTGTTGGCATACCCATTGTTGGTATTGTGATATTGATATATTGTTGGCATACCCACTGTTGGTATTGTGATATGATACGTTGTTGGCGTATTCTTTGGTATTGTGATATTGATATATTGTTGGCATACCATTGTTGGTATTGTGATATGATACATTGTTGGCGTACCCCATTGTTGGTACTTGTGATGTTGAACTTGATTGTTGATGATTGACATATGCATTGCACGCATTCTCTCATATTCATGATGCATGGCCGATACCCGGTGATGATCCGGTATCGTTGATTGAGCGAAACTGATATTTGATAAACTCTTTTACTTGAGTGATTGTGAAAAGGTCGATGTCCGAAGATCCATTTCAGAATCGTTGATTATATGAAACTGGTGTTTGACAAACTCTTTTACTTGAGTGATTGTGAGAAGGCCGATGTCCGAGGTTCAATTCCGGAATCGTTGACATATGCATTGCATACATTCTCTCATATTCATGATGCATGGCCGATACCCGGTGATGATCCGGTATCGTTGATTGAGCGAAACTGATATTTTGATAAACTCTTTACTTGAGTGACTGTGAGGTGGCCGATGTCGGATGAGCTATTCCGGCATCGTTGTTGCATGGCCGATTCCGATGTTATCCCGGAATCGTTGTTAGTGCATGGACTCCGCGGGTCCCCCAGAGTGGTGCCGGTGAGACTCCCCCTGTGAGCAATTAGCCAGGGTCCCGTCTGTCTGTTGGGCAAAGATCCGGGACGGGTGGCACTTAGACTTCGCGAGTCACACTGGGTTGTGCTACCGAGACGTCGATATTTCCGTCCGGAGTACATGTGTACACCTCATTTGCATGGCATGGCATTGCATTCATACATCTTGCATTGCATTGCATTGCATTGATACATCTTGCATTGCATTGCATTGCATTATGGCTTGTTTGAGATGATTTGGTGTTTACTTGTGATGAATGGATTCGGATTGATTTATTCAGACTTGGCACATTTGGGATTAGATGCTTTACTTAGGCAATGACATGTACTTGGATCTGGATTTATTGATTGAACTTGTTGAGGTATCCCACAGACCGTCCGTAAGATTAGTTATATGTTTGGTCTCTATGTGATGTAGGATAATGAGTATCTTAGCGAGGAGTTGACTACTAGACTGAAACGATCGATTTAATGATATGTGAGTTCCGAGATCGTTGTGAGCTTGACAAGTGAATTATTAGAGTGAATTTAATGCTTAAAGGTATTGATATACAGTGTGTGGTAGATAGACGTATGACTTGATTGGGTTGTTATCATGTTTATCTATGAATTCTTTTACTGATATGTGTTACTAACCATTGTCGGCCTATGATACTTACTCAGTACGCGTGGTTTGTACTGATATTGCACTTGCTACACCCTTTTTGGGGTGTAGATTGTTTCAGGTGATTGATCGAAGCATATGTGGAAATACGCGGTGCCTATCTGGAAGGCCTCCTCCCATTTCATTCCGGGATGGAGGTTGAGTTTTAGAATGTAGTGGTAATCTGAAGTCATTAGTCGCACTTGTACTAGTCTAGACCAGTCATGAGAAGATGGATTGAGTCTTTAATCATGTATTTGTTAGAATCATATGAACACTTGAGTTTATTACAAAAATATTATGATATTCCGCTGTTATTTCTAAATATCTATTGGTTTAAATGAATCGTCCTTATTTAATTGATGTGTATTCAATGAGAGGGTTCGCCTATCGAGGTGGGAAAGGTAGGTGCCCGCGCGACCCCGAATTGGGTCGTGACAAGTTGGTATCAGAGCTTAGGTTACCGGTCTACTAGGTACAAGAGCAATGTGTAGTAGAGTCTCGTGAAATGGTACGGAGACGTCTGTACCCATCCGCGAGAGGCTATGAGGCATCTTAGGAAAAACTCCCTTCATTCCTTCTATTCGTGCTACTTTGGTCAAATTGGTATCTCGACGGGTCCAATTGGTATCTAGGCGATTCCAATTGGTATTTATGTAGTCTTGTTGTATTCTCCCTCGAATGGCAGAAACCCGTTCTAATTTCTGTGTGATCGATTTCGTATGTCAGGTTGCGATATTATATGAGATGTGCCATCTTGATTTGGACGCTTGACCAAGTTCAGCTTTAGTTATTGCTTGAGTTTTCGTTGCGGGAATTTGGTTAAGACTATTTCATTGTTGGTTCCTCGAGAGATGGGGAGTTGGTAATAAGAGCCGAAGGATATCTGTGATCCTAGTGGTCGGTTGCTCGAAAAGTGGTTAATGCATTATGTGGGGTAGTAAGAGGTGATCATCTTGTTAATGAATTGGTTTTGGGAAAAAGAAGGGTTTCGACTTCGATGAGGTTTGTGATAGTATGCGTGGCACGTGTGAATCTATGGTAGGTTAATGATTCTTTAATGGTTAAGTTTTTAGTATTGGTATGCGAGAGAGAGAGTGAGTTCGCTAGGGATTACCAGATTCGACGAGTATAGTGATTGCGTGTGGTAGATAAGAGAAGTTGAGAGTAAGTACTAACATGACGATATTGTGAGAGAGCATAGAGAATCCGAATTCTTAAGGGGATTGGTATTGGTACTTGTTGTGTACATGGAATTGAGTCGTGATAAAGAGGATTTGGATAGAAAATTCTTGAGCACTAAGAAGGAAATAATTGGTATCTGGCATGCTTATGAGAATGTGTTTGTGATGTTACGAGAGTGAGATTCTAGTAACCAAGCAACTGTTAGGAGTTATGTCCAGTATCGGATTGAGGCTGAGAGCCTTTGTACTTGTTGTGTGGCTTCGGTGAGTTTTGTTATTTATCGATGTTGTTATCCTATTGAGTTGATGGTATAGTCGCTTGAATGGTTAGGTGTGTTTAGGTTCGACAATGGAGACGTTCTAATTTAGTGAATCAGAGATGAGGCTTAAACCTATTTGAGTTATATGGATCATTTTGGAATTCAAAAAAAATAAGGAATGGAATAAGGGAACCTTGGTAGAGGAAAGTGGGTCATTGTAGACCAAGTATGTGCTTCGTTGGATTTGGAGTTTAGTCCGGTTAGACTCGATACGTTGAAAGGTAACTCTAATGTGTAAAGTGTGTGGTGATTCTATCCCAAGGTTGGTTCGGTAGTGTGCAAGACTTATGATTTGCGGTAATTGATTTAGTGGCTTCGAGAATTGGTTAGTGTTAGTCGAGAGTGGCAAGAATTAGGTGCGCCCTTGGGAGTACTTGAATCTATTTGAATGGTGGTATTGTTGTCTAGTATGGAATAGACGAGCTTGTGATTGTTGTGTGATTTTGAGAAAGTAAGTTTACGAAATGGGTAAGTGATAAGAAGTTGTGACCAGTGGCTGAGTGAGAAGTGAGATTTCAGATAACCGACATGTTGGGTTTATAGGAAGTGGCTTGTGTGGTACCCATTTGGATAGTCTTGCAGTACTTTGCAGTGAATGAGTTAGTGTGTGTTTAATGGAAAGGATTTGTCGAAATTCTTAGTATGTTATGGTTATCAGTGTTTCTGAGATGGAATCGTGTTGTGCTAAGTGTTTCATGTTATGAACAATATTGACGGAATGACTTCGGATATTATGGGTCCGAAATGATTATGCTTGTTAGCGCAAGGGGTTATGAGATTTTGATGCTTTTGGAAGTATTATGGGTTATTGAGGTATTACAATGGAAAGTTTAATAGTTAAAAGATTTATTTATGATACATATGTCTTTAGTGTCGAAAATTCGGTTTGATATGTATTGGGTAATGTTAAGGAATTTGAGGTTGCATGCAAGATTTAGTTATCCGGTACCTTGAGAACAATTTGGATAAGTTTCGGTTTTAGAGCGAGAGCGGTAACTTATGGTTTGCTATGCGCAGTAAGAGTGTGATGGGTTTCGAATCTTAGAATCAGTTGTGTGATTACTAATATATTCTGAAATGGTGCGTTCATTGTGGATCATTATGGTTTGAATGGAACCGGTTAAATCGAGGTTGTAACTCCAAGAGAACTTATGGGTTCCAAGTAAATCAGTTTATGGATGTGATAAGGAACGCCTGATTTTTGAGGTTTGTTATTAGTAGTCCTTGTGGTATCTCACCAGAGTCAACCTTTGGTTAGTACAATGGGTTGTAATGATAATGGTTGTGCTTCGGAGAGATTCTAGGATTGTGATAAGGCTCCGTTCTGATCATTGGATGTTGGCAGATCTTGCTCTATGCGGTACTCGATGGTAAGTTCCTAGATAAGTGATTTGAAGAGCTAAGAAGACTTAAGACTGACCAAGTTGGCTACGAGAAAGATAAGTTTCGATGAAATAGCTTAGAGTTTTTCGGAAGGTTTAGGATTCTCTTTTGGGGAAGAGTAAGTCATGGTTTCGGTTTGTATTGTGTACTTCTAAGAAATTATGATTCAAGGAACGACTTGGAAAAAGGGTGAATCAAAAGGATTAGCTAGCTCGGAATATCTTACCAAATCAGAGTGTTTTATGATTTAGTTATGCCTAAAGGTTCGTGCCATTTGATTTATGTATATGAGATCCTTGTTTGTTTTAGAGGTATGGTAATTGGGTCTTTCGGCTGAGTGCGAGCGAGTTGCGGTTTGGTTTTGCTTCTTGTTGTAAGAGCTTCGTGTTGATTGGGATATGATTTCCTTGGTTATCGTAAGCTTGTCCTACTCTCGTTCTTCGCTCGAGGACGAGCGATTGTTTAATTGGTATCTGATGTAACGACCCGTTTTGTCGTTATCGTGATTATTCCATTTTTGCCCTCGTTGACCAGTTCCTGAGTCTCGTTAGAACTATTTGGACCCGAGGAGATAGTTGGCATGACTTCCTAGGCATCGTTTTGGGCTTTAGAATGTTTTCTAGAAAAATTTGGCTTTAAGCGAAAACCGTTTGACCGGGAGTTGACTTTTGGGCAAACGGATTTTTTCGAAAATTCTTCAATTCTGAGAGGTCCGGATAACCATTTGTGATTGATTGGTGGATTTGGTTCGGTTCCTAATGCACTCGGTTGCGTTTTGAGACTTGGGTTGGAAAGTTGATATTTAGGCCATCGGGGGTTGACTTGGTCAACGAAGCCTCCGTTGGAAATTTCGAGACCACGAGTGCGTTCGTAGAGCGTTTTTATGTATATTTGCATATTTGGTTTGTGTTCGGGAGGTTCCGGGATTGTTCCGGGTGTCGTTTTCAAGTTTGGAAGACACCAGATTTTTTAGGTGTACGGTGTGACCGCCGTGAAAAGGTGATGACCGCCATAGCGATACCGCCGCAGCGGTAAAGGTGACCGCTGGGGCGGTAACCGCTGGAGCGGTAAGGGCGACCGCCGTAGCGATCGACGAGCAGTTTTTATGTTTTAAAGCCTCCAAAAACCCTTATTTCCTCCCATAACTTCTATTATATTTTCTTACCACTTTGGAGGCGACTTGAGGGGCTAATGGTCAGATTTCTCTTGGAAGTAAGTTCCCTAATTCTAATCTCTTCCATTTCCTTCTAAGTAAGAATCCATGCTAGAAATTCCTAGAATTAAGACTAAAGAGGGTTTATGGGGGTTTTCTTGAAAAGGTTCTCAAAACGAAATGGCTTCCTAGATTGTGAATAAATGATGTTAATGTTGCTATTTATGCTAGATAATGATATATCTAGGCTTGTTAACCAATAATCTTCCATTCTAGAGTTGAAATTCTTGAATCAAAGTTAGGGTTCTTAGACCCAAATTTGGGGTTTTCATATAAATGATGATTTTGAGAATTAATTGAGTATTCCTATGATTAAAGTAATGGGTTTTGACCTTTTAGTATTGAATTTGGTATTTTGGTCATAAAATCCCCGTTTTGCCCTTGGGGCCCGTTTTTCCTAAATTAAGGGTTGGAATTTGACCCGAATAGAAAGTAGCCAATATGGATATCATTATTCATGGTTTCTTACATAGAATTCATATGTGATAGAGTTTTATTATTTGGAGACGCTTCGAAAGACAAGGCAACGTGTGGGTTCGTGGCACTTGTTCGGCTGCCAGGTAGGTTATGGCTTCCCTTTCGGTAGACTCCGGTTAGTTTTCCATATTTTTGTATTAGAAGGAACGGAGAATGCATGTGTAGGAATTGGAGATTTGGGATGGAATCCTAGGATGGTATTGATGTGTGATTGTGTGTTCGGGCTTGTGGCCTGTAGATTCTTTAGGACGTGTGATGTGGCTTTCTTCAAATCGGTGAATTTATGTGACTTGGGAGTAGTGGACGAAACTTATTTTTGTGCCTCATGATGAAAATTGTACGTAATATGTGATTACTTGTGTTATGCCATTAAAAGTGAATCTAGTGGATAAATGGGAGGATAAAATGTACCAATGATTGTGATTGAGTCCAAAATGAGTTGTGACGAGGGATTTTGAGTGTAGGGTGAGATTCGTGTTCCTAATTTAAGGAAGTGGCAAAAATGTATATCGATTGGTTGACCTATTGTGTGTGGGACTAGCCACCCTGTTGTGTTGTGTTTGACTGTTCTATTGTGTTGGCTTGATGCCGTATGTAGTTGGTAGATATCGAATTCTATTTTGTCGTCCAGATTGGGATAGATTTGACATACCCACTGTTGGTATTGTCATATAGATACATTGTTGGCATACCCACCGTTGGTATTGTGATATTGATATATTGTTGGCATACCCACCGTTGGTATTGTGATATTGATATATTGTTGGCATACCCACTGCTGGTATTGTGATATGATACGTTGTTGCGTACCATTGTTGGTATTGTGCTATTGATATATTGTTGGCATACCATTGTTGGTACTATAATATGGTACATTGTTGGCATTATAATATGGTACATTTTGGCGTACCCCATTGTTGGTACTTGTGATGGTGAACTTGATTGTTGATGATTGACATATGCATTGCACGCATTCTCTCATATTCATGATGCATGGCCGATACCCGGTGATGATCCGGTATCGTTGATTGAGCAGAACTGATATTTGCCAAACTCTTTTACTTGAGTGATTGTGAAAAGGCCGATGTCCGAAGATCCATTCCAGAATCATTGATTTTATGAAACTGGTGTTTGACAAACTCTTTTACTTGAGTGATTGTGAGAAGGCCGATGTTCGAGGTTCAATTCCGGAATCGTTGACATATGCATTGCATACATTCTCTCATATTCATATATCCGGTGATGATCCGGTATCGTTGATTGAGCGAAACTAGTGGTTTGATAAACTCTTTATTTGAGTGACTGTGAGGAGGCCGATGTCCGATGAGCTATTTCGGGCATCGTTGTTGCATGGCCGATTTCGATGTTATCCCAAAATCGTTGTTAGTGCATGGACTCCGCGGGTCCCCCAGAGTGGTGCCGGTGAGACTCCCCCTGTGAGCAATTAGCCAGGGTCCCGTCTGTCTGTTGGACAAAGATCCGGGACGGGTGGCACTTAGACTTCGCGAGTCACACTGGGTTGTGCTACCGAGACGTCGATATTTCCGTCCGGAGTACATGTGTACACCTCATTTGCATGGCATGGCATTGCATTCATACATCTTGCATTGCATTGCATTGATACATCTTGCATTGCATTGCATTATGGCTTGTTTGAGATGATTTGGTGTTTACTTGTGATGAATGGATTCGGATTGATTTATTCAGACTTGACACATTTGGGATTAGATGCTTTACTTAGGCAATGACATGTACTTGGATCTGGATTTATTGATTGAACTTGTTGAGGTATCCCATAGACCGTCCGTAAGATTAGTTATATGTTTGGTCTCTATGTGATGTAGGATAACGGGTGTCTTAATGATGAGTTGACTACTAGACTGAAACGATCGATTTAATGATATGTGAGTTTCGAGATCGTTGTGAGCTTGACTGGTGAATTATTAGAGTGAATTTAATGCTTAAAGGTATTGATATACAATGTGTGGTAGATAGACGTATGACTTGATTGGGTTGTTATCCTATTTATCTATGAATTCTTTTACTGATATGTGTTACTAACCATTGTCGGCCTATGATACTTACTCAGTACGCGTGGTTTGTACTGATATTGCACTTGCTACACCCTTTTGGGGTGTAGATTGTTTCAGGTGATTGATCGAAGCATATGTGGAAATACGCGGTGCCTATCTGGAAGGCCTCCTCCCATTTCATTCCGGGACGGAGGTTGAGTTTTAGAATGTAGTGGTAATCTGAAGTCATTAGTCGCTCTTGTACTAGTCTAGACCGGTCATGGGAAGATGGATTGAGTCTGTAATCATGTATTTGTTCTAATCATATGAACACTTGAGTTTATTACATAAATATTATGATATTCCTCTGTTATTTCTAAATATCTATTATTTTAAATGAATCGTCTGTATTTAATTGATATGTATTCAATGAGAGGGTTCACCTATCGAGGTGGGAAAGGTCGGTGTCCGCGCGACCCCGAACTGCACTTCGCATTCTTTTATGAATGCAAAATTTCAGGTTGGATCTACTTCTGTTTCTCGTGGTTGATAGTCGCTCCGAGATTTGCTTAGAGTCTACAGGGTGAGCACGAGACGTCCACCGCCTTTAAGATTCTATTTTATTTATGTCTTATTTTCTATTCCGAGACATATTCAGTGTTGATGTATTATTTATATTCCAGACTTGTAGTTTCTAGTTAGATGCTCTTGTATGGATTAGACCAGACTCTGGGGTGTATTTTCTTATTTCCGCACTTGTTCTATATTATTATCGTCAGACTTACGTAATTTATTCTCTTCTGCTTATTTAGTTATTTATTTACATTTTTATTATTGTTGGGTTGAGGGTTCACTTATCGAGGTAGGAAAGGTAGGTGCCTGCACGACTTAGCTAAATTGGATCGTGACAAGTTAGTATTAGAGCCCTAGGTTACCCGGTCTATAATACAAGAGCGTGTCTAGTAAATTCTAATGGATTGGTACGATGAGCTCCGTACTTATCTGCGAGAGGCTATAAGACATTTAGGAAACTTTCAATTCTTTCATTCTCTCGTGCTACTTCTATTCAAATTGTTATCTAGTCGATTCCAATTGGCATCTGAACTTTCTTATCTCAATCGCCCACGGAGGGTGGAAATTCGTCCTTAAATTCTTGTACGAATGGTTGATCTATGACGTGTAGTGGTTTGGTGTGAGATGTGTTATTCTGATTCGGGAAAGTGATCAAGTTTAGTCTCTAGTTGTGGCCTAAGGTTTCGATTGTGTGGAGTCGCGATTAGGCTCGGTTACTGTGTGGAGTCGCCATTAGACTCGTTTATTATGAGAGTTCGTGAGAAATGGAAAGATAGTTCAGAGGGTTACAGGGTCTCCATGCTTCAGCGTTGGGTTGCTCAGAAGCGACAAAGTGCAATTATGGCTTAACAATAGTGGGTTGCTCGATGATATGATCAATTTGACTTCAGCTTCATCAGGGCTTTATGATGGTGTGGGTGACACTGGTGAACCAATGGCCGATCGACAATTCAACAATGGTAGAGTATTAGACTTCAGTATATGAGAACAAGTGTAAGTTCGGTGATGTCCATCGAATGTGGCAAACGTACTGTGATCGCAGGTAATAAAGAAAAAAATTTGACAATAAGGACATGAAGGAAGTTTTTATGCAAGTGTGTAGCGAAGTACGACTTCTTAGAATATCTTGGATATGAGTACTTTTCGTGATATCGGGAAAGAAAAAATTGGTATCTGACATGGTTGTCTGGATAAGGTTGCAATTAATGAGAGGGTGAATTTCGTGTTCGGTTGTGAAAGGTAAAAGGGGCTTCAGCATTACTGAACGGTATCGATAGATGTGGTTGTCTGAGTTTTGGTTAGTATAGAGTATTGAATCTTGTGGGAATAATTAGGCATGGGTTGGTAACGGTCGTACTTATAGGTGCACGTGATATCTCAGAGATACGGTACTAAAATTCATTCTCGATATAAGCTATTTAATGTTAAAGGACCACTCTGTTAGTAAGTGAATGTTATGATCTCATTGTTGGTCGGTAAATTTGATTGGGTTGTAGGCTTCTGAGGAGCTAGTAATCGACTGACAGAAATGACTTCAATTATGGGCGTATGCGATGAGTTATTGACTTGGGAAGTTACTGGTTGCTACACTTCGATTTGAGGAGAAGTATTGATATTGTTTGTGGTTAGTTCGGCTCAAGGGGATGATTGTTTTAGAGGATCGAGTGGATTTGAGTGTTGTTGGTTAATAGTGATAGAGTGATTTGAGATGTAATACGGGAACTGAAGGGTTACAATGAGGCATCTTGCTATCGGGTTCAACGGATTGAGGTTCGTAAAACTTGAGGTGAGGTAACACGAGTACGTGAGTAGTGTTGGACTGCGGGGGCATTATATCATGACGTACTGTAAAAAAGTGACCGATGAGGTTGATCGGGATCTGCGAGGTTAAGGGCAGCAAGAAAATTATGGAAACAAGAGTTATGATATGAGAGCTTGGTTGCGATTGTACAGTGCAGAATGGGCTTGAGAGTTTATGGATGAGTTGGTATATTCAGTTATGTCATAGACTAATAGAGATCAGTGGTGGACTAAGGTTGGGAACCTTGTATTCGTTGTGTAAAATTGTCTAGATCCCGCTACTAGTGATGTTAGAAGAGGGATTATGTGCGAGTGGTTAGAGGTGTTCAGATTCAATAATTAAGGTAAGAGGTGATTCTTTGAGGACTAGTAACGTTAAGGATTTGAGTAAGGGATTAGTGAACATGGATACTTGAAATGGTAGATCGATGATGGGTTAATTGAGTTCGGGATAACATTTCAGAAATTGAGTAAGGCAATTCGGGCAAGGACGCTTCAGGGAGATACATGAGGATATTAGTGAGGCTGTTATGTGATATGCTGGATTTAGAGAGTGTTTAATTTTGAGTTGTAAGCATTAAGAAAACTCTAATGTCCAGAGTGTGTGGTATGATCTTATCTCTCGGGTTGATTTGGCTAGCTTGCAGAACTTATGGTTATGCGGTATTCGATTGAGTGGATTCGAGGATTGACTACGATATTGATGATGGTGAATTGATTAGAAATTGGAAAATTAACGAGTCGAGAAAAGGTATAGTTGACTGTGAATCAAAAAGAAAAAGGTACTTCTTAGGTCGGTGATGGGATGCAAAGTACGTTTTTGCATATTCCGCTCGGAGATGTGATTGTTGCGTGAGCTTAAAAAGGAAATCTATAGAATGGATTATGTGATATGACAGTAGTTCGTGAGGTTCGTGATGAACTGCTGAGAAGCAAATTTCAAAGAACCAACATGTCGAGGCTTATAATAAATGACTTGGTGGTACAATCGTTGGGAAAGTTTGTAACCTTTCTACAAGGAATGAGTCGGCATGCTTTAAGGGAAAGGATTGTGAATTCCTACTCCAAAAGTAGGACCAAAATTATATTTTCAGAGGAACCTCGTCGTGGTAATACAAAGCAGGATTGCAATATTGACTAGACAATTTAGAGTTTTTGGTTATTAAAGACTTGGGGGGAATTATGGAGATTTTGAGCAAATGTAGGATTGGATACCTTTGGATAATTTATGAGCATATCGAGGTGATACTTTGAGAGGTTCGATGGTTATATAATTACTATATGAAGCTTAAGGTATGCATTGAAAAATCGGGGTTGTATCGGATTTGCGTATTGGGTAAAGGTTGAGAAACGTGAAGTTTAACATCGTAAGGTATAGCTCTTTAGTACTAAGTAGATAACTGGGATAGGACTTTACTTGTGGAGTCGAAAGTGATGGACAGGATTTGTTATGCGTGGTATGGCTGTGATTGGTTTCAAAATTTAGAGTCAGTTTTAATGATTATTGGTGGTTTTCGAGAGTTGTGCATTCATTCCAACACAGTTCAAGTTAAGCTTAATGGTCTATGGTTATATTTCTGGAAAGATATTTAAAGATTTGATGCATTTCGGCTCAGATTCCAGGTAAGACAGACTTACCGAGCTTTTTTAGGATTTCTTAGTGGATTTGATGATATTTTCTCGGAACAAGCATTACTTGGACAGAATAATGTTATACAATGAGCCTAGTACAGATTTGAGGAGGAGCTCGTTGTGCAAGAGGTCTACCATAGTGATCCGTTGTTTGCCCGACGAGATATTCAGTGGTATGGTTCCTGTATTGTGAATTTAAGGTTCAAAAAGATTTGGAACCGCCAACTTGGTTTACCAAGATCGCTTTTTGATAGAATTGCGTAGAGATTGAAGATAAATCAAGGATTTTTCTGGCGAGAGTAATTTATGAGTTCAGCAATTTGGTATGTGTGTTCATATGTTTCTAAGAAATCGCGGTGCGAGTAACGGCTTTAGAAAATGTGGGAGAAGAAGTTAATGAAATTAGAGTATTTTATCGGTTCAAATTGGGCTATGGTTTGTGACCAGGTTTCAGAGGGTTGCGTTGGTTTGGGAAAGTGTTTGTGGGGCCTATTGATCCCATTCAGGATTGCGGTGTTATCCAATCAGAGAATTCGGGTAAAAGCAAATTGTTATTCGAGGATCAGTTATGAAGGAAATTTGAATGCGGAGATACGAGAAATGGAGCTTGAGCTAAGTTAGAGAGTTGTGACTGGTAGAGTGAACGATCAGGATTTAATGTTACACCCGACAAGGGTGTCTTGTGACTTGGGAAGGAGGGCAAGTGAGCCCGAGGTGTATTGGCCATTGAGACTACCCATTGTTGGGCCCTCGTTCTATGAGTTAGTTTTTCACCAGATCTATCGAATGTTCATCCGGTTTTTCATGGTTCTGTGTTGGAGAAGTACCGTTCTGGTGGTTTCTCTATCATTCATTGGGATTCGATTTTGCTCGATGAGAATCTTTCCTGTAAGGAGAAGTCCGACATGCGTATCCGATATCTTCACTTATTGCCGATTCGAGCATTTTTTTAACCTCTCTTTCTTCTCGCTCGAGGACGAGCTATTGTTTAATTGGTGTCTGATGTAACGACCCTATTACACCTCGAGAAATTTTTTTGTTAATGCACAGTGAATAGACTAACGGAGGGCACAAAGTATGCGATGTGTTAATAAGTAAGAAATAGCATTTGATGACCCTAATTGGGATTTCAAAGACATTCGAGGTAAGAGAAGAAAGTTTGCCAAGGAAGGCAAGGTATACGTTATGTATCGGGAGAGATTTGCAAGTAACAAGTTAATGATGACTTAATGATGTTTTGGAGAAGAGTTATAGCGTCCCTTAGATTGTTAATGAGGTGCTAAACAAGTGTTAAGAAGGTTCCATAAGGATTGGAGATCAAACGAGTCGACGAGATCGAGTTCGGAGAAACTGGGCATTATACGGCCCAACATACTGGCCGTATAAAATATACTGGCCGTATGTTAGGCCGTATATTCAGCCCAGATTGCCAACCTCACTGGACCAAATCTACGGCCAGACATACGGTCAGTATAAATTATACGGACCGTATGTTGGTCCGTAGAATTTGGTCGGGACAGATTGTGTATTATTAATAAGGGGACCAAGTTCATTTCATTTCATTTCCTCTTCACTCCCCTTCTCTCAAGAACTCTCTAGAACATTTCTCCACACCTCTCCCACAAGAATTCAAGAGATATTAATGATCAACTTCATCAAACCAAGAGAATCAAGTGTAAGAAACTCATTAAAGCTCATCCAAGACAAAGTGAATCCAAGTGGAAGTGAACTAGGGTTTTGCTCAAGTGAAGTGTTTCCACCCAAGGTCCATTCCTACACCATCTAAGGTAAGTTTTATGGTCTTTCCATGTTGTTTGAGGTATTGAGAGGTTGAAAGACTTGGATTGTAGAAGGAGATAGAAAATGGGTCATGAATGTGAGAATAGTGATATTTTTGAGTAGTAGCTTAGATTGAGTCATGATTCTTGATATGTTGTGATTATGATTATGTTATAAATGACATTAAGAACATGGGATAGACATTGTATATGAGTGAACGTAATAGTGTGCTATGACTATGGATGTGGATGATTTGAAGTGAATTGGGAAATATGGATAATGTAGGTGAATAGAGACTATTGCTTATAAGGTTGTGATTATTATTATAGATGTTTGGAGTTGATATATGATATGGAGGAAGTTGTATAAATAAAGGAGATGCTGCCCAATTTTCTCTAGCCTTAGTCAAGTATGCTAAGCTATCGATTTTCTAATGTTAGTATAACTCTAATGAAGGTAGAAACGGGAGCTTTGAAGGAGAACGTTCAAGCGATAGAATAGTTGAACGAAAAGTATGTAAGACTAACCCTTCTTTCAATAAGGCATGGTTCTTTGGCCATATATCTATTCTTTCATGAGCCTATGATGTCCTCCAAATGATTCTATCTCTAAAGCTACTAAAGCTCACGATTCTCGTTGTGTTACGGTTCTATGAAATTCCTTAGCGACGAGTGATCCTCTAATGGACCAGATGTAATAAAACGATGATAGTAATGATGTCAAAGATGCTTATGAGCTCTTATGTACATATGTTTATGTATGACTATTATGTAACCCCGAGCTTATATGGCCGGTATGATATTTATTGCGCGCGCGCCCCACGTGAGCTTGGTACGGATAACCCTGAGCCTTGGTAGGGTCAGATATGTATAATCACCGAGCCTTGCCATAGTCGGGTATGTGAAACACCGATCCTTCATACTCGGGTATGCTATGAATATGAATATGAATATGGATATGAAATGTAAATGAGTATGGATACGAATACGGATACGGATATGGATGTATGTACACAATCACGCATTAGAAATGGAAGGTCCCTATGAAAAGCAAGTAAGTGCTTATGACGATGGTTCTACTACCTCCCATCTTACGCTATTTCTTATGTTTTTTATTATGCTTCTAAAATGATATTGATCATGCTTTACACACTCAGTACATTCTTCGTACTGACGTTCTTTTGTTTGTGGACGCTGCGACATGCCCGCTGGTGGACAGGTAGACAAGCTTGATACATGGCTTTATTACTCAGGGACTACGTAGCGGAGCTCCATTTCATTCGGAGCTACAGCTTTTGGTATCTCTTCTTTTGTGTACATACTTATGGGCATGGCGGGGTCCTGTCCCGCCTATATGATATGACATACTCTCCTTAGAGGCTCGTAGACATGTGTATATGGTTAGATATATTTGGCCTTATCGGCTTATATTTTGGATACCATTTTGTTAGCCTCGTCAGCTTATGTACATTGTTATGGGCATAGTTGTTGATGGTGATATAAATGTAGTGTTGCCCAATGGAAATAGTATGAACGATGGATAGAAAGTATGATTTAGCTATGTGGCTCACCTAGATGTAAATGTGAATGTATGATAAGAGGTGTCCGGGTGGGTTAGCAGCGGGTACCCGTCATGGCCCTCCGGTCGGGTCGTGATAGACTCGTTTGGTCGTTATTACATTTTTGACCCTTTTGACCCTTTCCCGAGCTTGGTTAGCTCCCTTTTGAACCGAGGGGATCGTTGACACGCTTTCTGAGGTGTTTAGATTTGATTCGGGTGACTTTTTGTGAAATTTGGGCTTAAAGCGAAAAAGGATTGACTTAAAGTTGACTTTTGGATAAACGGACCTTTTTAAAAAATTCGTCGATTCTAAGAAGTCCGGAAACTTATGCGTATATCTGGTTCGGTTCCCAATGTACTCAAATTCATTTTGGGACTTGGGTTGGGAAGTTGGAATTGAGGTATCGGGGTTGACTCGATCAACGAGACCTCCGTTGGGAATTTTGAGGCCATAGGTGCATTCGTAGCACGTTTTTGTATGGGTCTGTGTAGGTGGTTTGTGAGCAAATGGCCTCGGGAGTTAGTCGGGATTTCGATTGAGACTTGGAAAAATATTTGGGAATTTTGGTACCTGCTGTCCGCCAGGGCGGTGCTAGTACCGTCTCAGTGGCATAGCCATAGTGGTGCGATGGCCGCTGGGGCAGCCAAGCTTGTATTTTGCTGACCGTCCCGACGGTCTGAGTGGATGTCGGGGCGGTGATGTTGTGGCGGTCCCGATGCCGCCGTAACGGTATCGGACCTATTATTTTCATTAAGTGCGTATTAAAAGCCCTTAGTCTATCATTTATTACCATTATGAAAATTGAGCTCTTAGGAAATGTCCTAGAAGATTGTTGGTGGTAAGTCCTGCTAATATCCTTACTAATTCATTATTCCTAATCAACTTAGAATCCCTCTTTCCTTGTTAGTTCCTTAGTAATGGAAGATAAAAAGTAAATTTAATGGATATTCTACCTAGGAATTTAATGGATATTCTACCTAGGCTTTTAAATGATGAAATTGATTGGGTTTATGCTAGATTATGATGTATTTAAGATTGTTAATCATATATCTTCCATTATTAGTGTTGAATCCTTGAATCTAAGAGTTAGAGTTTATACCCAAAATTGAGGGTTTGCTTGGATTTCAAAATTGGATGAATCCTTGAGTTAATTTAGCAATTAGTTGATGGGGTTTGATCACCTAGTGTTTAATTGGATATTTTACTCCTGAATTTCCCGTTTTGACCTTGTGGGCTCCGTTTTCTCAAATTCTAGGGTTGGTTTTGACCTAATTTGAATGATAGCAATATAGGTATCGATCTTCATGATTTATAAGCTAGATTTCAAATATGCCTAGTCTTTCTTGATCTTGAGGCTCAGCGGAAGGGCAAGGCTAAGGAGTGATTGTTGGTGTATTATTGTTCAGCCATCCAGGTAGGTTATGGATTACCCTATGATGAGACTTCGTTTAGCGAAGCATATATTTAGATGATATTGTCGGAAAAAGTATGTAAACCTTCGGGTATGAAGTTGGGTTAGATTTTGACTTAGGTTGGGCCCTGTTGTGTGATTGAGGTTAGCCACCTCGTTGTGTTGTGACTTGATTATTCTATCGTTGTTGGCTTAATGCCACGTGTTGATAGTAGATATTGGGGACTGTTGTTCCATCATGATTGTGATATTATTGTTCCTTGTTGATGTTGATACGAGAATAGAGTTCTATATGACTTGTGTAGTCTTTCATGATATTGTTGGCGTACCCATGTTTGGTACTTGTGATATTGATTTGATTATTGATGTTGACACATACATTGCATGCATTCTCATCCTTCATGATATACTGTTGATACATTGTTGATACTTGATGAAACACTGTGATGAGCTGGGCTCGATTTGGATGAGAGTGATGTGAGAGTTCGATATTTGATGTTTGTCCCAAAATCATGGATTGAGTGAGTGCATGGACTCCGCGGGTCCCCCTGGGTGGTGCTGATGAAAATCCTTCGTGGGCAAAGATCTAGAGTCTCGTCTGTCTGATGAGCAAAGATTCAAGACGAGTAGCACTTAGACTTCGCAAGTCATCTCGGTTTGTGCTACCGAGATGTGGAGGTTTCTGTCTGGAGTACATGGGTACATAGCATAGCATTGCATTGCATTTGCATTCATACATCATGCATTGCATTGCATTACGGCTTATATTGTGATGATCTGGTGATTTTCTTGTGTTGTTTGGTTTCGGATTGGATATATTGAGACTTGGCACTCTTGTGTTTAGATGCTTCAACCTAGGTGATGACGTGGACTTGGTTCTGACTTCTTTTTGACTTATACTTATTGATTTATCTGCTTATCTTGCTTTATTGTCTTGATTATGTTAGCTAAACTTAGTCGGCCGATGATACCTACCAGTATTGTGGTTTTGTATGAGATGTCCGCCGCCTTGAAGATTCTATTTTATTTATGTCTTATTTTCTATTCCGAGACATATTCAGTGTTGATGTATTATTTATATTCCAGACTTGTAGTTACTTGTTAGATGCGCTTGTATGGATTAGACCACATTCTGGGGTGTATTTTCTTATTTCCTCACTTGTTCTATATTATTATCGTCAGAATTACGTAATTCATTCTCTTCCACTTATTTATTTATTTATTTACGGTTTTACTCTCCTTGGGTTGAGGGTTCGCTTACCGAGGTGAGAAAGGTAGGTACACACGCACGACTTAGCTAAATTGGGTCGTGAAACCCCATGGGTTGTGCTGTCGAGATGGATGTTCCATCATTAGAGTACATGTGTACGGTGCATATGCAATGCATTCACACTTCATACATTATTGTATTGCATTATATCATTTGGCTTCCTGTGAATTATTGTGATACCATTGTGATATATGGATTCAGTGTGATATACTGAGACCTGGTACACCTCGGCTTAGACCCGTGGTAGGTATTGTGATATACAGATTCGGAAATAATATACTGAGACTTGGCCCAATTGGGCATTATATGTGTGATATGTATTGCGATCAATGGATTCAGATTGGATATACTGAGACTTGGCACAGTTGGGTTTAGATGCTATAACATAGGTGATGACTTGTACTTGGTTACTGGCTCATGATTGACTTATATCTTGTTGATTTATAGGTTTATCTTACTTTATTGTCTTGGTTTATGTTAGCTAATCTTAGTCGGCCTGTGATACCTACCAAAGACGCGTTGTTTGTACTGACCTGCACTTGCTGCATTCCTTTATGAATGCTGAGTATCAAGTGGGATCGGCGTCTACCTCTCGTGGCTGAGAGTTCAAGGCTGCTGATTCTAGTTTGTTGGGTTGAGCATGTGGATGCTTCGCCACCCGAAGATTCTTCTTCCATTATGTCTTACTTTGTTGTTTTGAGATATTATTGAGACTATTGATGTATTATTATTACTTCCAGACTTGTAAATTTTACTTAGACGCTCTTGTATGACCAGACCAGATACTGGGGTTGTTTTTTATTTACTTCCGCATATATTATATATTCATATGTCAGACTTCGTTACTTTATCTTCTTCCGCTATTTATACATTATTTGTGAATGTTAGGTTAAGGGTTCGCCTACCGAGGTGGGATAGGTAAGAGCCCGCGTGACTTGTGAAATTGGGTCGTGACAAGTTGGTATCAGAGCCTTAGGTTACCGGTCTATAACATAAGAGCGTGTCCAGTAGAGTCTTGTGGATTGGTACGATGAGCTCCGTACTTATCTGCGAAAGGCTATAAGATATTGAGGAAACTTCAATTTCTTTCATTCTCTCATGTGACTTTATTCAAATTGGTATCTAGTCGATTCCAATTGGTATATGAACTTTCTTATCTTAATCATCCTCGAAAGATGGACATCCGTCCTTAAATTCTGATGCGAATGTTTGATATATGATGTGTTATGGTATGGTACGAGATGTGTTATTCTTATTCGAACACTTGATCAAGTTCCGTCTCTAGTTATGGCCTAAGGAGTCGCGATTAGACTCGTTATTGTAGGAGTTCATGAGAATGGGAAAGATAGTTCAGAGGGTTACATGATCTCCATATTTCAGCGTTGGGTTGCTCGGAAGTGACAAAGTGCATTGATGGCTTAACAATTGTGGTAGCTCGATGATATGATCGGTTCGGGAAAAACTTCAGCTTCGTCATGGCCTTATGATGGTGTTCATGACACTGGCGTACCAATGACGAGTTGACGTTCAGCAGCGGTAGAGTATTAGGCATTGGTATGTGAAAACGAGTGTAAGTTCGGTAATGACCATCGAATTCGGACAATGTATTGTGATCGCAGGTAATAAAGAAAAGTAGTTGACAATAAGGACATGAAGAAAGCTTTTGTGGAAAGCGTGTAGCGAAGTAGACTTTTTAGAATATCTTGGATATGGGTACTTTTCGTGATATTGGGAAAGAAAAAATTGGTATCTGACATGGTTGTCAGGATAAGGTTGTAATTGATGCGAGGGCGAATTTCGTGTTCGGTTGTGAAAGGTAAAGAGGGGGGGGGGGGGGGGGTTCGACATGACAGAATGGTACTGATGGAGGTAGTCGTTTGAGTTATGGTGATTATAGAGTGTTGAATCTTGCGGGAATAATTAGGCATGATTTGGTAACAGTCGTACTTACAGGTTCGCGTGATATCTCGGGGATATGGTACTAAAAGTCATTCTTGATATAAGCTCGATGATGTTAAAGGACTTCTCTATTAATAAGCGAATGCTATGGTCACATCGTTTAATCGGTAAATTTGATTGGGTTGTAGGCTTCTGAGGAGCTAGTAATCGATTGATAGAAATGACTTCAATTATGGGCGAATGCGATGAGTTAATGACTTGAGGAGTTACTAGTTGTTTCACTGCGATTTGAGGAGAAATATGGATATTATTTTGTGGTTCGTTTGTCTTAGATGGATGATTAGCTTAGAGGATCGAGTGGATTTGAACGTTTGTTGGTTGATAGTGATAAAAGTGATTTGAAATGAAATAAGGGAACTAAAGGATTATAATGAGGCATCTTGCTATCGAGTTCACGAGTTTAAGGTTCGTAAGACTTGAGGTAAGGTAATATGGGTACTTAAGTCATTTTTGGATTGCGGGGGCATTATATCATGAGTATAGTAAAAGGGTGACCGATGAGGTTGATTGTTGTCTTCAAGGTTAAGGGCAGAAAGAAAATCGTGGGAACAAGAGTTAGTGATGTGAGAGCTTGGTTGTGATTGTACAGTGTAGAATGGGCTTGAGAGTTTATGGATGAGTTGGCATGTTTGGTTATGTCATAGAATAATAGAGGTCAGTGGTGAACAAAGGTTGGGAACCTTGTATTCGTTGTGTAAAATTGTCTAGATCCCACTACTAGTGGTGTTAATACTCGACCTATGTGGTGTTAGAAGAGGGATTGATGTGCGAGTGGTTAGAGGTGTCCAGATTCGATAATTTAGGTATGAGGTATTCTTCGAGGACTAGTAACATTAAGGATTTGAATAAGGGATTATTGAACATGGATACTTGAAATGGTAGATCAATGATGGGTTAACTGAGTTGAGTTTGGGATAACATTTCAAAAATTGAGCATGGCAATTTGGGCGAGGTCGCTTCAGTGAGATACATGAGGATATTAGTGAGACCCCATTTTGGGTGATACGCTGGATTTAAAGAGTGTTCCATTTAGAGTTGTAAGCGTTAAGAAAACTCTAATGTGCAGAGTGTGTGGTATGATCGTATCTCCTGGATTGATTCGGCTAGCTTGTAGAACTTATGATTATGTAGTATTCAATTGAGTGGATTCAAGGATTGATTACGGTATCGATGATCGTGAATTGATTAGAAATTGGGATGACGAGTCGATAAAAGGTGCAGTTGATCGAGAGTCGGCAAGAATGGGGTACATCTTGGGATTACTTGAGTCAATTTGATTGTGGCATCGTTGTCTTGCATATTCAGATGAGATGTGATTGTTGTGTGAGCTTAAGGAAGAAAGTCTACAGAAATGGACTAGGTGATATGAGGACAATCCCGTGGGGTTTGTGATCGACAACTAGTGATAAGCATGTTTCAGTGAACCGATTAGAATTGATAGACATTATTTTTTTATGCGTTAGGAAAATATTAGAATTGACCGCCACAGAGGTGCGATAGGATTGTGATTGGTTTCGGAAATTCGGAGTCAGTTCAAACGACAATTGGTGATATTCGAGAGTTGTGCATTCATTCAGGGTCAGCATGGTTCGAGTTAAGCTTAATGGTCTATGGTTATATTTCCAGGAAGATATTTAAAGATTTGATGCGTTTCAGCTCAGACTTGAGGTATGACAGATTTATCGAGCTTTGTCAGGGTTTCTAGTGGATTTAATGATATTTTCTAAGAACAATTACTTGGATAGAATAATGATTTACAATGAGCTTAGTGCGGATTTGAGGAGGAACTATTGTGCGGGAGGTCTTTATAGTGACCAGTTGGGTTCTAATGGACCATGCTCGATAAGGTATTCAGTGGTATGTTCTTGTATTGTGATTTGAGGGTTAAAAGGACCTTGAGCTAGCCATGTCGGCTGTGAGTAAGATCAGTTTTGATAGGAATGAGTAGAATTCTCAAATGGAGCAAGGGTTCATTTCTGGCAAGAGTGAGTCATGGTTTCGGGCCTGTGGTGTGTTCATGTGTTTCTAAGGAATTACGGTGCCAGTAATGGTTTAGAAGATATGGGAGAAAGAGTTAGCGGAATCAGAGTATTTTATCAGTTCAGAATGGGCTATGGGTTGTGGCCATATCTCAAATGATTACAGGGGCTTGGGAAAGTGTTTGTGGGGCCTACTGATCGCGTCTAGAGTGTCAATTTTATTAAATCAGAGAATTCAAGCAAACCATTTATTTATTTGAGGATCAGTTGCGAGCGAAATTTGAATAAGGAGATACGAGTGTTGGATCTTGAGCTAAGTTTCAAGAGTTGTGACAGATTAAGTGAGTGTGCAGGTTCTTCTAAAGGTAACACCCATGTGGGTTGCCATATGATTTGGGGAAGAAGGGCAAGTGAGCCCGAGATGTATTGGCCTGTTTGAGACTATCAGCTGTATTTATCCTATGTTTTATAAGTTAGTTTTCACCCGACTGGTCAAATGTTCATCCTGTCTTCCATGTTTCTATGTTGAGGAAGTACCATTCTGATAGTTCCAATATTATTCGCTGGGATTCAATTTTGTTCGATGAGAATCTTCCCTATAAGGAAAAGTTCGATAAGCGTAGCCGATATCCTTAGTTATTGCTGATCCAGGTACTTTTTCGTCCTCTCTTCCTTGTCGCTCGAGCATGAGCGATTATTTAACTGGTATTTGATGTAACGACCTCTCTGGTCGTTATTGCGTTTCCGACCCTTTTGATCTATTTTCGAGCTTTATTAGCTCATATATTGACCCACAAGGATCGTTGGCACTCTTTTCGAGGTCATCAGAGTTGATTTGGGTAAGTTTTGGGAAAATTTTGACTTAAAGCAAAAAAGAGTTGACCCAAAGTTAACTTTTGGGTAAACGGACCTTTTTCGGGAATCCGTTGATTCTGAGAGGTCCGAATGATCTTTTATAACTTGTGAACATATTCGGTTCAGCTCCCAATGCACTCGGGTGCATTTTTGGACTTGGGTTGGGGAGTTACTTTTGAGGTATCGCGGGTTGACTCAGTCAACGGGACCCCGATAGGAATTTTGAGGCCACGAGTGCGTTCGTAGAGTGTTTTTATGTATGTTTACATAGCTGGTTTGTGAGCACATGATCTCGGGTGATAGTTGAGATTTCGGGATAAATTGTGAAACTTGGTTTCGGGATTCTGGTGTCTGGTGTCCTCTATGGCGACACCAGAACCGCTATAAACGGGCACCGCAACTCGCAAAAGCAGCAAAGTGGGAAACCGGATTGACCGCTATAGCGGTCTGAGAATCCACTGTAGCGGTCCCGATGCCGCAGAAGCGGTGATGACTGAATCTGTGTCTTAAAAGTGATTAAAAACCCCAACCTCTTGTCATTATTTCATATTCATATCTTGAGGCTTGGGAGGCAATTTTTAGAGGGTTTTAGCTATTTCTTCACAAAGGTAACTTCCTCTGTCTTAGAATGCTCCATTTACTTCCATTAATCATTAATCTATGGCTAGAATCCATAGAATCTAGAGGAATCACCTTGGGTTTAATGAAAGTTCATAAAAATGGTTTACAACCTCTAAGTTGATTATGTTGATGAAAATTGGTTGGGTTATTATAGAATTTGATATATCTAATGTTGCTAGCTATTACCTTCCATTATCAGAGGTTAATTCTTGAATTGGGAAGTTAGGGTTCATACACAAATTTGGGGGCTTTGCCTAGAACCCGAATTTAAGTGATTTGTTAGGTCTCCTAGCTTATAATTGATGGGAATTGATCACCTAGAATATTAATTTCATGTTGGGACCTATAGATTTCTAATTTCATCTTTCTAGTTCATAAACCCCATTCCATAGGTTTGGATTTAGGTCTTGAATAGAAGTAGGGTTTGATTGATATGCTTCTTGTTTCTAATTGCATATTTCGAATATGATTAGACTTCCATTATCACGAGGCTCAAAGGAAAGGAAAGGAAAGCCTAAGGTGTAATTGTTGGAGACTTTGCTATTCGGCCTTCCAGGTAGGTTACAGTTTACCCTATAATGAGACTTGGATGAGCGAAGCATATATTTAGACGATATCATTAGAGAATGCATGTAAATCTTCGGGTATGGAGTTGGGTTGGATATTGCTTTAGGTTGGGCCTTGTTGTATGATTTGGGGGCTAACCACCTCGTTGTGTTATGACTTATCTTGTTCTATTTATTGTTGGCTTGTTGCCACGTGAGATATTAGATATAGGTGACTAGTGATATTCTTGATGATGATATTGTAGCACCTTACTTGTTGATGTTTAGACGAGGATTGTGATTCTATTATGGCTTATTGTGTAGCCTTTTACTGATATTGTTGGTGTGCCCGTGTGTGGTACTGTTTGAGATTGATTTGATTATTTGATATTGCACTCATTTCTTGCACGCATTCTCATCCTTCATGATATACTGTTGGTACATTGATGATATACAAGGAAACACTGTTAGGAGCTGGGCTCAGTTGGATGAGAGTGACGTGAGGACCGATGTCCGATGTTTATCTCGGTATTGAGGTATGAGTGCTGGTAGAGATTGCCGAGTTCTTTGCCAGAATCGTGAGGGTACATGGACTTAGCGGGTCCCCCATAGGTTGTGCTGCCGAGATGTGATGCTCCATCATCGGAGTACATGTGTACGGTGCATTTGCATTGCATGCACACTTCATATATTAATGCATTGCATTGTATCATTTGGCTTCCTGTGATATTCCTTTAAATTATTATGATACCATTGTGATATATGGATTTGGTGTGATATACTGAGACCTAGCACATTTAGGCTTAGACCCGTGGTAGGTATTGTGATATACAAATTCGGCAATGATATACTAAGACTTGGCCCAATTGGGTATTATATGCTTGATATGTATTGTGATCGATGGATTCAGATTGGATATATTGAGACTTGGCAAAGTGCGGTTTAGATGCTATAACATAGGTGATGACTTGTACTTGGTTACTGGCTCGTGATTGACTTATACCTTGTCGATTTACCTGTTTATCTTACTTTATTGTCTTGGTTTATGTTAGCTAATCTTAGTCAGCCTATGATACCTACCAGTATGCGTTGTTTGTACTGACACGACGCACTTGCTGCATTCCCTTATGCATGCCGAGTATTAGGTAGGATCGATGTCTACCCCTCGTGGCTGATAGTTCGAGGCTGCTGATTCGAGTCTGTTGGGGTAAACATGTGGATGCTTCGCCACTCAAAGATTCTTCTTCCATTATGTCTTACTTTGTTGTTCTGAAACATTATTGAGACTATTGATATATTATTATTACTTCCAGACTTGTAGATTTTAGTTAGATGCTCTTGTATGACTGGACCAGATACTGGGGTGATTTTTGATTTACTTCTGCATATATTATATATTCATATGATAGACTTCGTTACTTTATCTTCTTCTGCTATTTATACTGTGTTTGTGAATGTTGGGTTAAGGGTTCTCCTACCGAGGTGGGATAGGTAGGTGCCCGCGCAACTTGTGAAATTAGGTCATGACAAAATCTCAACCTATCAAATGAGATTTATGAAATAGAAAGATGAATTAAGGAATCTATAGGTCTCAACATGAAATTAATGTTCTAGGTGATCAACTCCCATCAATTATAAGCTAGAAGAACTAACAAATCACTTAAATTTGGATTCTAGGCAAAACCCTCAAATTTGGGTATAAACCATAACTTCCAATTTCATAATTTAGCCACTAATTTGGAAGGAATCATGCAATAATAGTTTCTAATAATAAATTCCATGCTTAATAAAGCTAACCCAAATAATAATTCAAGATTTAATAGCCTAGAATGAAGAACCTAACAAACCCTCTTTCAATCCACCATTTCTTAAGGAAACTATGATGCTTAATGGATTCCTAAGGTGATTAATGAAACAAGGAATGGAAAGGAAGGTGAAAGAACTTTCCACAATGATTTTCTATGAGGAAAAACCTTGAATGCTCCCAAAAAGCTCTAAAGTCAGAATGGTATTGAATGAAAGACTTAGGGCTTTTAACACACATTTAACGAATCTAACTACCTGTCGCCCGCTTCCGCGCTTACTTTAGCGCTTTAGCGGGACCGCTTCTGCTGTCCCATTACCGCTTCCATGGTCTATGCCAAATGTACCAAGCATTTATAGTGGCGAGGTCACGCCCCATAGCGGTAACGCCGTGCCCGGTCACAGTGCGCTAAATGCGGGACACTAGACACCAAAATTCCCCAAGTTTCATCAACTCAACCCAAAATTCTAACTATCACCCCAGACCATCTGCTTACAAACCATATATGCAGATATACATAAAAACACGCTATGAACGCACTCGTGGCCTCGAAATTCCCAACGGAGGTCTCGTTGACCGAGTCAACCCCCGATACCTCAAAACAAACTTCCAAATCCAAGTCTCAGAATGCACCTGAGTGCATTGGGAACCAAACCGAATATACAACCGTTTTAAAAGACCATTTAGACCTCTCAGAATCGACGAATTTTCGAAAAAGGTCCGTTTACCAAAAAGTGGATTTTGAGTCAACTCTTTTTCGCTTTAAGCCCAAATTTCTCACAAAGTCACCCAAATCATATCTAAATACTTCAGAAAGCATATCACCCATCCCCACGGGTCAAATATACACTGATTTAGCTCGGGAAAGGGTCAACAGGGTCAAATTAGTCATAATGACCAAATGGGTCGTTACATTACACTTCTAATAATACATCCAAACAACAACTTGTCAAATAGTTTATGACACTCCCCCTTGGATGTTTTATTTATAGATAATGTGCCTCATTAAAATCTTACTAAAAAAACTTGTGGGAAAAATTCTAGTGAAGGAAAAAGAGTACACATATATAGTAATACGCATTGCTAGTTGTCTCGTAAAAACCTTACCAGAAAAACCCAATGGGATAATACCTTGGTTAAGGAAAAAAGAGTACAACACGTATTTTACTCCCTCTGTTGGCAACATGAAGTAATGTCTCAGAGATGATGCACTCCAATCTTGTATATCAACTTCTTAAATGTTGAGGTTGGCAATGCCTTAGTGAATAAATCCGCTAAATTATCACTTGACCGAATCTGTTGTACATTGATATCACCATTCTTCTGGAGATCATATGTGAAGAATAACTTTAGTGAAATATGCTTTGTTCTATCTCCTTTTATGAATCCTCCCCTTAATTGGGCTATGCATGCTGCATTATCTTCATATAAGATCGTGGGTACTTTGTCACATTTTAAATTACATTTTTCTCGAATGAGATGTATCATTGACCTCAGCTACACACATTTTCGGCTTACTTCATGAATAGCTATTATCTTATCATGAAATGATGAAGCAGCAGTACCCCCACATGAAAACACATAGCCTGTTTGAGATCGAGCTTTGTGTGGGTCAGATAAATACCCGCATCGCAACTTGCCAACAAGATCGGATCGCAATTGTTAGAATAAAACAAGCGCATATCGGTAGTCCCTTTTAGATACCGTAATATGTGTTTGATTCCGTTCTAGTGTCTCCTGGTTAGAGAAGAGTTACATTAGTGTACCAATCGCACTCAGATATAGTACATCAGGACCAAGAATCTCTTCATTCTTTTCTTGAGGTCGGAACGGATCCTTATTGCCACCTAGTGATTGGACAACCATCGGAGTACTTAATGAATGTGCTTCATCCATGTAAAATCATTTCAATATTTTTCTGTATAGGTGGATTGGTGAACAAATATACCTTTTGTCAAGTGTTCAATTTGTAAACCAAGACATAATTTTGTCTTTCCAAGATCTTTCATCTCTAATTCTTTCTTTAAATAATCAATTACCTTTTGAATCTCTGCTGGAGTTTCATTAAGGTTTATGTCATCAACATAAACAACAAGTACAACGAACCCTGATGTTGTTTTCTTTATAAAAATAAATGGGAAAATGGCATCATTTTATATAACCTTTCTTTGATAAATACTCACAAAGGCGGTTACACCCATATGAAAACTCAAGGATTTAAGATGCCTGAAACATATAGTTCAAAGTCTCGGAAATATACTATATATATATATATATATATATATATATAAGTGAGACATAAAGATAGGTTGTAACCACATCCATCAAATGCATCTCAAGTCTCTTATGGACAGCGAAACTAATAAGATAATGTAATATTATTGCATCCATAACCGGTGAGTATGTCTCTTCATAATCGACTCCAGGTTTTTGTGAAAATCCCTGTGCAACAAGACGTGCCTTATATCTTCGTATTACATTTTTCCCTCAAAGACCTATTTGTAGCCAACAGGTTTAATACCCTTAGGTGTTTGGACTACAGGTTCAAAAAACTCACGTTTGGCAAGTGAGTTCAATTCTGATTTAATTGCTTTTTGCCACTTTGGCCAATCACATTTTTGTCGACATTCTCAACAGATTGAGGTTCAAGATCTTCACTATCTTTCATAATTTTTTTTGCAACATTATATGCAAAGACATAATCCACCTATATTTCTAATTGATTCAAAATGTTTCCATTATCAATTGGATTTATTAATAGTTTCTCGTTTTCTTGAGTCCCAGGCTCATTAGTCTCTTCAAGGATAAAAGATTGCTCAAATCTTGAATTCCTTTATGATATTCTTTCATAGTGTCGTCTCGTCCGTTTGTTTTTTGTTTTTTAGGATTTCGATCCTTAAAACCCAATGGTCTACCATGCTTCAGGCATGCTTTGGAATCATTAGCTACGACACTAGTAGATGGTCCTACAGGGACATCAATCTAAATTGGGACATTTTCTATAGGTATATGCGATTTGATAATTCATTTCAAATCTGTACATGCATCTGGCATTTGATTTGATTTGATATTTTCTGAAGGTGAATTATCTTTTGAACATCTTGCTCACAAATAGAAGTACGTGGATTAAGATGAGACAATAATTGGTTATTCCATAAAATTTTCCTTTTGATTTCACTATTTTCTCTCCCTAATTTTGGAAAAAGTGTCTCATCAAATCGACAATCTGCAAATCGAGCAGTGAACATATCTCCCTTCAATGGTTCAAGGAAGCGAATAATGGAGGTTGATCCAAACCCCACATATATTCCTAACCTTCTTTGGGGACCCATCTTAGTATGATGTGGTGGTGCTACAGGCACATATACAGCCCATCCAAAAATTCTTAGACGGGATATATTAGGGTTTTGACCCAAAACAAATTGCAACGGTGAGAATTTATGATAATTTGTCAGACTGAGATGAACAAGTGTCGCTGCATACAAAATTGCACGACCCCAGATGGAAGTGGGCAACCTTGTTTTTATAATGCACCATTTGCTATCAAAAACATCGTAGACGTTTAATTAATGATTCTGCAAGACTATTTTGAGTGTGAACATGAGATACAAGATGTTCAACTTTTATCCCAATTGACAAACAATAATTATTAAATGCTTGGGATGAAAACTCAGCAGCATTGTCAAGGCGAATAGACCAGATCTGATTATCAGGAAATTGTTCCCGTAATTGAATTATTTATGCCAATAATTTTGTAAATACCAGGTTGCGTGTAACGACCCGCCTGGTCATTATTTAATACTTCGCAAACCTGTACCCAATCTAGGCCTACAATCTTAAATGGTAAGCCCTAAGGGGTGTTTAAATGAATAACAGTGGGAAAAATCAATTTCGGAAAGAGTTAAAAATCGTGGGCCCAAGCAAGGTTCGGTCCACCGTAGTGGAAAGGGCACCGCCGCAGCGGTCTCGCTATAGCGAAACTGATGTCCACTGGGAACCAGTGGACGCGTTTTCTCATACTTAATTTTATATTTCACCCTTCTTTTTAATAAAAGACCCTTCAAGGCTGCAATTCGGTTTCACATAAGAGGCTCCTCCAACATTCTTCACATCTTCTCCTTCAACTATCATCTCTCATGGATTTCGGATAAAGGCTAGGAGGGTGAATATTTCATGGAATTTAGAATAGATACTCGTCATCGAGGTAGGTTGCGGTTTACTTGAGTTAGACTTTGATTAGTGAGTCGTATATACGTATAGAATTGATGGGAGAAAGCATAATTTGGTCTTCGGACATAGAGTTCGGATAGATATACATGTAGTTTAAGGGGAGTTGTACATATATAGTAACTAAGGTAACAATGAATGTATAAATGGGTACTAAGTTCTATAATTGCTGAGGTCTATGGGCTACTAATTGGGAGGGATCACTTGTCGCGGTTAAGAAAGGTTACCCCGTAGGTTAGCATAATTGTTCCGAGGTATATTTAGTTCCGCAATAAACTGTTGAGTTATTTGCAATGTTCATACGGCTATTCATTCTTGTCAATAAAAAAAAGGGGTTGCATTGGGTGACTTAAAGCGAAGGCATAATAGTGTTATGCCTGTTAGGGGCATGTTTCATGACATTGATCTCATTCATTAGCATTGTTGCATATGTTGCATCTAATTATTGAACACTGCATGGAACGGAAAGTTTGAGTAAATATCAGTTGTACTACCCGATTTATGGCCGAGTTGGTTGTTTATGAGGTTCTACTTGAAACTCGATCATTGGAAGTGATGCAAAAATAAATATATATAAAGAAAAAGGCACATTTGATCGGGGATGAGGATGTGGCCTAGCTGTGAGCTCGTGGTCCAAGGTTCGTTCCAGAACGAGTGCTACATGGACACCATGGGTCCCCTGCAGTTCATGACTATTAGGCAAAGACACCAATTAACATGTATGTACAGTTGTGTATTTGGTCATGGCACCGCATTGCATTGCATTGCATTACATACATTCATATCCTCATGCTCACATGTTGTTATTCTACCATAAGTGCATTATGCATCTCTTGTAATTGTGTTGAACGGTCTGAGGAGTTCTGATCATGCATGAAGGTGTTGGCATAAGAATGAAATTCTAATTTCCAAAATTTCTGTGTTAGATCTGTGGACTTAGGAGTCACAAGTTTGATTTAAAGTGCAAGGAGTACGTTCCGTGGATGTATCATACCCTAGCGAGTAAACTGGATAGAAAACTCTAAGGCTTAATTATTTGACCCTAAAAGAATCTACGAAGTAGGACTAACGGGACTATTCAGGTGGCTGGTGTTACCGTGGTAATAAGGGTACCGGAATAATCAAGAGTTAGAAAAGTGAGTTCGTACCGGTGTAGTTGTTTATATTGGGAGTATGGAGGGAATACATTGACTTATCTGTTTATCTTGTTGATTTTATATTGTGTTGCGTGAACTAATCTTTGTCAAACTATGATGCTTACCAGTACGTGTGGTGTATTGATACTAACCTTGCTACATCCTCTTTGGGTGTAGATGTGTTGCAGGTTATTACTTAAAGTTTCTCTTAGTCGGATACCAGACATCTTCTTACAGCCTTGCTCGTCTCATTCCAGGCAGAGGTTGTGTTGTTTATTTTAGGTTTTATTCTTGTGTAATAGGAGCTCTTGTACCTGTCTAGACTAGATCCCGGGAATTTTTTAGTCTTTCTTGTATTGACGACAGAGTCATTATGAATATTTACTTTTAAATTGTGATCATTAAGTATATTATTGATAATAAAAATGTCTTGAATATTGGGTTGGTTGGTAAGTGTTCGCCTACTCGGTAGTAATACGGCAGGTGCCCGCACGACCCGTAGTTTGAGTCGTGACAGTTAGTATTAGAGCCAGGTTACCGGTCTCACAAGTACAAGAGCAAATGTCTAGTAGGTCTTGTGGAATGGTACGATGACGTCCGTACCCATCCGCAAGGGGCTATAGGACATTTATAAGTTTTCCTTCGTTCATTCTATCGTGCTACTCCAACACTCAATCTCCTAGTTAAATCCAATTGGTATCTGGGTGATTCCAATTGATATCTTGACGGGCAAATTGTTATCTGTCGATCCCAAGTGGTATCTAATTACGGTCTTCTTTGGGTATTCTCTCTGTTAAGTGTGTGAATAAATGGAAATCCTGTTGCTGGTATTAAGTGGTATATATTGTGTATGTACATTAGGAAGGTTTGTAAGTCGAGGATGCGTTCGTACTCGTTGGGCAAAATCCATGTTTGTACGCGCTAAGCAAATGAACGAGCACTTACGTACCCTGAGTGCGTGGGCATGAAAATTCGCCCGCTAACACTGTAGCCTCGCTGCAACAGTGTGGGAACAGCTGCAGCAGGTTCGCTATAGCGGACCACTGTCCGCTACATCGGACCCAAATTTTTTTCTGCGGCCCTGCTATAGCGAGACTCTCCCTGCCATAGCGCTCTCGCTACAGCAGTCAAGCGACCGCCACAGCGGTGCCACAGACTAGTGACCTCCCCCTTGTTCCATATTTTCCCAACTTGTTCATCAATCAACAAAATTCAAGGAAAAGCCAATTTTCAAAGCAAAAACCTGCATAGATACATTCCGCCCAACTAGGGCAATTGTCCTACGAGTGTCCTTAAACCGAGACACCTGCACCAAAAACAAGAAGAAATTATTCAAATATCCAAAACAAACCAAAGCAAAGAATTGTCTTAAAAACAAGCCTTACAAGGGCAAATGGGAACCAAGCTGATATAAAAAGGGGGTGGAATCTCTAAGCCACTCCTTTGTTGGTCACCTCGTCACCTCCGGCATTTGAGTCACTGGAGTCTTCGCTGCCAAGCCCGGATGCACTCAAGAAGGAAAACTATGGGACATCTCGAGTGGTTACATTAGGGTGCTTCTCTTTTGGGATTAGGGTCTTCAGAAGGCTCTTGACGCCCTTCCACATCCTCACGAATAGCTTATCCCTAGCCCGGTTCTTCTTTTTCTCCCAGCCCACGTTCTCTCAAAGATCCACGTGGGCCTGGGCCAGAGATCCAAAAGCACCTTACAAGGCATCCACAGCGTCCCCCATCTTGGTTTGAGTGTCCAGATAACCCTTCATCTCATCCGGGGTGAAATAACCAACACCAGCAGCAACACTAGACGACCCGGCCTCCATAGAAGGCTATGCAAACCCCATAATGGCATCCTTTAACATTGCCATATCATCCTCCATGCACTCCAAGGTACCCGGGGCCTGTGAAGGACCACTCCCATCGCCACCTCCCTCTTGGCCCTCGCTGGCCTTATCACCATTCGAGTCTGTCCTCCTCCTCTTACCCCTGCCCTGTGACCCCTTCACTTTCAAAGGGTCGAAAGGGACATCACACTTAACATATCGGTTGCCAGGCTCTACGGGCACACCCGCCTTTTTGCATAAGTGGGTAATCAGGGAGGGAAACATCAAGCTCGGGCCAGCCTTGGCCATGAAACTCCGCCACTCCTCAATCACCTGCATCCCCATATTCACTGGCACACCATATAGAATGCAAGCAACCACAAGGGCCCAGAGGTAAGTGACATCAGTAATGTCACTAGAAGGGAGAACCCTTCGGGCAACAAGGTTCAGCCACCTCCGAGCCTCTGGAGTAAAGTGACAGCTCTTGATGGTAGACCGGGTGATGCCCCAAGTGGTCTTCCTCCTTTTGGACTCCTGTACCAACATCCTCACCAACCAAGACCCATTCCCCTCGTGGTCCTTGGCCCTTAACTCAGCCTGCGAAGGGTTGGGCAAACGATGAACATCATTTATTGCCTCCGTACCAACCTTTATATTGACCCCTCCAATGGTGATCTTAGGTTCCGGAGCAGTCCAATCAACAGTAGGGAGCATGGCATAGAACTCCCTAACCCAGTTACAGTTAATATCTCCTGGCTTCTTGACCAATAGACCCCAACCAATTTGATATAAGAGTTGATAAAATTCCGAGGCCAGCTCTTCCACCCGATCCATGACAAAGGCACTCTCACAAAGTAGACCCTTGGTTTGCTACTCTATGTAGCGTCTCTTGCATGAATGCGAAGCAAACTTAACATAGGAAGGGGCAACGGGTGCAGCGGTGCTTCTTGTTGTTGTTGTTGTTATTGTGGACTTGCCATAACAAGGTGAGATAGTTAGCCTGTAAAGGGAAGATTGAGTTAGACTAATGTGGCATAAAGATTAGATAGTGATAAGACATATGTAATTAAGTTAAAACCTGGACTATAATGGTTTATAAGGTTCTGCCTTAGGCAGCTTCGCTGCGGCGGTAGGATGACCGCTGCGGCGAAGCTGCCATAGTGGCAAAGAGCCGCCATAGCGATGATGTACCACCATGGCGGCGTTGCCGGCGCTGTATCGGGCTTGCCATAGCGAGCAGGTATCCGCTACAATGGACATCTCCCAGATTTACTCGATCCACGCCTGCAACACTCGGAGTGTCGTAGCGCCACCGCTGTGGCGAAGGAGGGTCCACTGCAGCGGACCCGTCTTCTCCAGCGAGAAAACCCTCAGGCCCAAAATGTAGAAGCCCAAATATTGCACCATAGTTTCCATATTTTTGGCAAGGATCAAGTACTATGATAGCATGCATGACTTTTACAACCTATAACACCTTATTTCAACCACAATGAGTACCAAAACTTAAGAGCAAAATCATCAAAAAATGCACCTCTACCAAACACCCCCACCCCAACATAAACTACCCTATTTTAAGCAGATCTTTAGTAGAAAGTGATGTTAGGACAGTATGAATGACGAAATACCTTCCATGACCCAAGATCTTCATACCCCAAGAAATCAAAACCCTTGTTTCAAAGGACCAACTTTCTCCCTAATCTAGCAACTTAGGCATGAAGTTTTTGAAATAAAAAGCTGTAATCAAGTTGTAGGACGCTGAGAGGAAGTACATACCTTGAAACAAATAGAGAACCGCAAGCATTTGCTCTAGAAGTGACCCATGGGCTATAGAGAATTTCCTCTTTTTCTTTAGTAAATGGGTGGTATAATGAGTAATGGAGGGGGTAGGGTGTTTAAATGGGAAGTGAGGAGGGAGATAAGGGGTCTAGGGAGATGAATGGAAGAAATTTTTTTGTGGGGAGTGGGAGAGTTTCTGTTATGGAGAGTATGGGGGAAGAATAAGGGGTGAAATGAATCACCCCAACTTTTAAAATTGCCCCGTACCGCTATAGCAGTCCACTGACCGCTGTAGCGAATTGAGTAGCATCCAACCGCTTTGCAATTTCCCCTTTTCGCGATAATAACTCGAGAATCCTGCCTCTTAGGGTGTAGGGGCTAAGAGCGTGACCATTACCCCATCCCACGCTGTTCAGGGATGAACGGTGGTGTAATTGATATCTGGTGTAACGACCCGGCCGGTTGTTATATAATACTTCGCAAACCCGTACCCAATCTAGGCCTACAATGTTAAATGGTAAGCCCTATGGGGTGTTTAAATGAATTATAGTGGGAAAAATCAATTTCGAAAAGAGTGAAAAATCGTGGGCCCGGGCAAGTTTCTGTCTGCCACAGTAGACAGGGCACCGCCGCAACAGTCTCGCCGTAGCGAGACTGATGTCCGCCGCAGCGGACATCACAGACCAGTGGACGCGTTTTCCCATACTTTGTTTTATATTTCACCCTCCTTTTTAATAAAAGACCCTTCAAGGCTACTATTAGTTTTCACATGAAGAAAAACCCTTGACACCAAGAAAAAGAGGCTCCTCCAACATTCTTCACATTTTTCCCTTCAACTATCATCTCTTGCGGATTTCGAATAAAGGCTAGGAGGGTAAATACTTCATGGAAGTTCGAACAGTTGATCGTCATCGAGGTGGGTTACGGTTTACTTGAGTTAGACTTTGATTAGTGAGTCGTATATACGTATAGAATTTATGGGAGAAAGCATGATTAGGTCTCTGGACATGGAGTTCGGATGGATATACATATAGTTTAAGGGAAGTTGTAAATATATAGTAACTAAGGTAACAACGAATGTATAAATGGGTACTAAGTTCTATAATTGTTGAGGTCTATGGGCTACTAATTGGGAGGGATCACCTGTCGCGGTTAAGAAAGGTTACCCCATAGGTTAGCATAATTGTTTCGAGGTATATTTAGTTCAGTAATAAACTGTTGAGTTATTTGCAATGTTCATACGGCTGTTCATTCTTGTCAATAAAAAAGGGTTGCATTGGGTGAGTTGAAGCGAAGGCATAATAGTGTTACTCCCGTCAGGGGCATGTTTCATGACATTAATCACATTCATTAGCATTGTTGCATATGTTGCGTGTAATTATTGAACACTGCATGGAATGGAAAGTTTGAGTAAATATCAGTTGTACTACCCGGTTTATGGTCGAGTTGGTTAGAATATGAGGTTCTACTTGAAACTCGATCATTGGAAGTGATGTGAAAATAAATGTATATACATAAAAAGACACATTTGACCGGCGGTGAGCATGTGGCCTAGTTGTGAGCTTGTGGTCCAAGGTTCGTTTCGGAACGAGTGGTACATGGACACCATGGGTCCCCTGCAGGTCATGCCTATTGGGTAAAGACACCAATTAGCATGTATGTATAGTTGTGTATTTGGTCATGGCACCGCATTGCATTACATACATTCATATCCTCATGCTCACATGTTGTTATTCTACCATAATTGCATTATGCATCTCTTATAATTGTGTTGAACGGTCTGAGGAGTTCTGATCATGCATGAAGGTGTTGGCGTAAGAATGAAATTCTAACTTCCAAAATTTCTGTGTTAGATCTGGTGGACTTAGGGAGTCACAGTGTTTGATGAAAATGTGAGGAGTACGTTCCGTGGATGTATCATACCCTAGCGAGTGAACCGGATAGAAAACTCTAAGGCTTAATTATTTGGCTCTCACGGCCTAACCCGCCATGACCGGCACCTAACCACACAAGATCTCTATTCATTCAAGTCTGATTTTATATTAAACAGGTCAACGGTTATACTCATTCACGCATCAAATAAACTGGGTAAGTCATGCCATAAAATACTAAGACAAGTGCGGAAGTCTAACTATTACAAATTCCCCAAAATTCGAAAGTCATCGTACAGGACTCTAAGCCAAAAACACGTCTAAGAACTGAAATCTATCTAATAAATATCCATAATGTCCAGAATAAGAGAAGACATCATAAGTAGAAGATCTTCGGGTGGCCTGGCATGAGAAAGAGCTCACCCCGAAATCTGTCAGCAAATATCCTCCCCGCTAAATGTGAGGACGAGTAGCGGTCTCTATATCAAAATCTGCACTCAATGAATGCAACAAGGTAGTATCAGTACAAACACTATGTACCGGTAAGCATCATAGGTCGACTAAGATTAGTATCATGCATATCTTATGAAATCACTAAAATAAACAAGCCAGTCAATCATACATGAATATCAATACATCACAACAAGTCAACCACAGACGAACACAACAAATCACCGAATTGACAAGAATCACAAACGTTAACTACAGCGGAGATAAAAGTACACTATACCCCCACTCGTTGTACACACATGCTAGCTGATGTCATAGCTCAGTAGTCATGACCTACAAGGGACCCATGGTGTCCATGTACCAGTCGTTCCGGAGCACTCCTCGGACCCGAGCACAACCTTCGCTCCGGAACGAACCTCGAACGCGAGATTTAATAATAAACCTCTCATTTTCGGAACTAGCCTCGGACCACGAGCCCATAATCTAGGCCACATATGTGCTTTGTCATACCTTCTCAATATCCATATTCACCTCGTCATTTCATTTCACAATACCCTCGAGAAGACTATATTAACTTGTCTTCACAATACAACCACTGCAGATTAAATCACATAGGAATAAAGGCATGAAGCCTACACAACATTCAATCACAACACCTAGGAGCTCAACCATACATGCTTTTGACTAACTCTCCTAATGAAATCACAAACATACATTCGACTAACTAAAGTCTAACTCAAGCATACCGTAACCTACCTCAAAGCAGAGCTAGAAAAATGCAAGTCACTCTGCTACAACCTTTCCTTTCCTCAAGGCCTCAGAACGCTCAAAGTCTAGAAATAGAAGGCTCAATGAGTCATAATACTCAATCACAAGTTCCAACGCAAGAATACCCTTCCCTTACCCCATCCCAAGGGGTGGATGATTTTCTAGGTGATAAACAACCTATCTAGACCCTTAGTAATCATTACTCATCACTTTATAACAACATTCTATCAATATTCCCATTACAAGCAGTTTTCCATGGCAAGACACCATTTTTATAGAACCCTAGGTCTCCAATCACTTAGTTTATGTCTCTAAATGTTCAATTTATGACAAATAGCAACTAACCAACGCATTTAGATGATAACTAAGCGATAATAATCATAACCCATCAAGTTTAGAAGTTTCATTAATATTCTAGGGTTTCTAATTCAATTTCACCATTAAAGACCCATGAGGATGATTATAACAATGAAGGAGAAAGGAATGATAGAATGAAAGCAATGGAACTTACCTCACAAGATTGTATTGCCCTAGCTTGATAATTCTCTCTAAGTGTTTGTTGGGAGGTGTGTTGCGATGTTATGAATGAGAAAATAAAACTAAGGCATTTAAAACCCGGTTACTGCCTCCCGTCGACCGTTGCGGCGGTCGCTACATCGCTGCAGCGGTCCCCAAATTTCTCGTCTGACCGCTATGGCGGTCGGTTCACCGCTATAGCGGTCCGCCTTCCGCCACAGCGGCTACCAAAGGAATGGTTGGCCACTGGAAGCGGTCGAGGCACCGCTATAGCGGTACCGCCGCAGCGGTCCAATTTGGGCAGTAAGGTCGGTTTCTGTCCAGTTTTTCCCCTATCACCCCATATTTCATCCAAGGCCTTAAAACATAATACGAAACATGCATTCATACAAAAAGACGCCCTACGAATCCACCCGCGGTCTCGAAATTCCCAATGGAGTTCTAAATTTCCATAACGACCGGACGGGTCATTACATTGGCCCTAAAAGAATATACGAAGTAGGACTAACGAGATTAGTCGGGTGGCTGGTGTTATTGTGGTAATAAGGGTACAGGAATAATCAAAAGTTAGAGAGGTGAGTTCGTACCAGTGTAGTTGTTTATATTGGGAGTATTGAGGGCATACTTTGACTTATCTGTTTATCTTGTTAATTTTATATTGTGTTGAGAACTAATCTTAGTCGAACTATGATGCTTACCAGTACGTGTAGTGTACTGATACTACTCCTGCTACATCCTCTTTGGGTGTAGATGTGTTGGAGGTTATTACCTGAAGCTTCTCTTAGTTGGCTACCGGATATCTTCCTATAGCCTTGCTCGTCTCATTCCAGGCAGAGGCTGTGTCGTTTATTTTGGGTTTTATTCTTGTGTAAGAGGAGCTCTTGTACCTATCTAGGCTAGATCCTAGGAATTTTTCAATCTTTCTTGTATTGATAACAGAGTCATTATGAATATTTACTTTTAAATTGTTATCATTAAGTATATTATTGATAATAAAAATGTCTTGAATATTAGGATGGTTGGTAAGGGTTCGCCTACTCGGTAGTAATACGGTAGGTGCCCGTACGGCCCGTAGTTTGGGTCGTGACATTGCGAGATGATAGTAGGCACACATGAGGCATCTAGAAGAAGTATCTATTAGTTCCATAAAATAACTAAACGACCCACCATGTGGGTGAATAGGTCTACAAATATCCCCATGTATGTGTTCCGAAAATGCAGGGGACTCAATCCTAATTTTTGTTGGAGATGGCCTAATAATTAACTTGGCTTGATAACAAGCAGTACAAGAAAATTCATAATTTGAAATAATCTCGAGGTTCTTTAATGGATGCCCATTTGAATTTTCTATAATTCACGTCATCATTATAGATCCGGGATGTACCAGTCGATCATGCCAAAGTACGAAAGTATTAGAATTAGTAAACTTCTGGTTTATAATAGAATGTGCCTCGATTGCACTAATTTTTGTCCAATATAAACTAGAATATAAAGCAAGGAACTTTTCTATAACATATTTCTGGCTCGAGATATTCTTGGTGATACCAAGATATTCAAGATTCATCTCATCCATTGTCTTAATATGATATCCATTTTGTCGGATATTAAAACTCAATAAGTTCCTTCGAGACTTAGGAGAGAACATGACATTGTTTATAATGAGTTTTGTTCCCTTAGGAAAAATTATGATGGCTCTTACAGAGCCTTCAATCAAATTAGTACTACCAAAAATCGTAGTAACATTTATCTTGCCCATGGGTAAATGAGAAAAATATTTCTTGTCTTTGAATATCGCGTGAGTTGTAGCAGAATCAATCAAACAAATGTCTTCATAATTGAATTTTAATTCAAACTCATTTTGAGAGATATCCATATCTTCAAATGACATACACAAATAAGAGTAATAGTAAATATTACTACTATCAATTGAAAATCAAAATGTTTAATATATAAAACAGGAAATAGGCATAAAAACGGGAGTAGACTAGTACTATGATTACATGATCTTTTACTACTATGATAAAAACGAAATAAGCATGAAAACGGAAATAGACTAGTACTATGATTACATGATCTTTGTTTGCTTATGTCACGACCCAAGTAGCCGTGAGTAGCACCCACACTAATTCTCCTAGTAGGCGAACCAATCCCCTTAACCCTTTATCCTTTAATTAATCAATCTTTAAACATTCAAGGATGTAATGATAATAATAACCAACTGTCTAGTCATGCCATAAATAATTATAAGGTGCGGAAATCCTAACTATTACAACCCCAAAATCCGAAAGTCATCGTACAAGGACTCTAAAACATAAAATTATCTAATGAATGAAATAATTGTCTAAAATAATCATAAATGTCTGGACTGAAAGTAGACATTCAAATAAGTAAAGATCTTCCGGCGGCGCGGCATGGCATGGATAGGAGCTCACCCTTGGATCTGATGGGAAACTGGCCTCACACTAGATATGAGGCCTGGAAGATGTCTCTGGAACATATTCTGCACTCAAATAAAAAGTGCAGCAAGGTAGTATCAGTACAAAAACTATGCATTGGTATATATCATAGGCCGACTAAGATTAGTATCATGCATAAAATCAATAAGATAGGCAGATAGGCACAACAACAATTAACCAAATAATGTCATCAACAGAAATCAGCCAACACAAGAATAAGATAAGTCCAACTATCAATCAATCACCGAGTTGATATAAGTTCGGTCATCAGCCAACAACAGAAATAACATGAGTCTGATGCAATGCAATAAAATAATGAAAGTATCTCAACTGTGTACACACATGCAAAATGGTATTGTTTCTCAAATAGTCATGACCTGCAGGGGACCCATGGTGTCCATGTACCACTCGCTCCGAAACTGACCTTGGATCACGAGCCCATAACTAGGCCACATCCTCATCCCTTGTCAAATGTGCCTTTATATATTTATATCGCTGTATCTGATTCACAATATGAGTCTTAACGTATTTTCAGTCCAATAGTCAATATGGAACATGATTGGTCAATAATATCAGTATCAATGAATACAAGGCACCATGCCACAAGTCATAACAAGACTCAGATAAATTCACTTAACACAGCATGATTATGCAACCATCTCAATCAACAAGAAGAGTATATATTGACTCCTTCCTTTTCAAAATAAAACAATTCCATCTCATGTTTCGGTATATGAAGAAATGGCAATAAGCTCACGTAATCAGAATTCATACTAACCAATCATACTTTCTCCTATCAACTTTATTGCATATACAATCAACTAATCAAAATCTAACTTAAGTAAACCGTAATCTACCTCGAAGCCGAACTGGAACAATGCAATTATTCTGTAACAGCTTTCCCCTTTCACAAAGCTTCGGAACGTTCAAAGTCTAGAAATCATAACGCAAAGTGAGTAAGGAATCATCTACTCAACAACGGCAATTTGGGGAAGAAAACCCCACTACTTGTACCCTTTTTCAATGGATGAACTATCATTAGGTATGAATTCATCCTAAAATCAATCCCAACAATCATGCTATATCAATTCATGGGTTTTCTAATCAATTCAACCCCTCCAATAAGTTTTTAGGCTAAAGCTTCCATTTTTATTGGAACCCTAAGTCTCAATCAACAATTACCACCTTTAATAATCAAATTCTCATCCTAGGAAGTGATAATATATAATCTTAGATGATTAAAAAACAATAAAATCAATACCCATTCATTGTTCAAGGGTTTCATAAATTCTAGGATTCTAGCCTTTCAATTCACCATTAAAGAACCTTAGATGATGTAGGGACTTAAGATGATTATGGAATGAATGAAGTTAAAGGTTGAGACTTACCTTGACGAAGAGTGGTGCCCTAGCCTTAGAAAAATCGCCTTAGTGTTCTTGGGAACTGTTTTTGGTGTTATGTGGGGAATGGTTCGAAATATGGAATATAAAACACTGTTTCTACCACCCGTTGACCGCTGCAATGGTCGACGATTCGCTACGGTTGTCCCGCTATGGCAGATCTTATTAAATTTTGAAGCCTCGCGGCGGCGGACTCGCTATAGAGGTAATACCACCACTGCAGCGGTCCATATCGACCAGTGAGCTCTGGTTCTTCCCCAGTTTTTCACCCAAAATCCCAACACCAATCCGAGGCCCTACAGACGCAAACCAAATATGCACATATACATAAAAATACACTACGGACTCACCCGTGGCCTCGGAATTTCCAGCGGAGGTCTAATTTACCAAATCACCCCCAAACGAACATACAACAAGTTTCAAACAATGCGCAACAACAAACAATTCAAGTTTCAGTTTTTAGACTTCTTACTCTTTGAGTTCTCATTAAGCTCAATTCTCTCGGGAAGGTACTAGCAAGGGAAAAATGGTCAAAGCCCCCATAACAACCTAGCGGGTTGTTACAGCTTAATACTACGAATTAGCAAAAATTAAAATTAAGCAAATCAATCATCCTTAACAATAGATCCATCACCAATCAAGTGATCTATTTTTCCTTCAAGGTGCTCAAAAAAATTGGCTACATCCAAATGAGTAATATCAACTTGATCCTCAGAGATAAAATTAGCTTCAGGATTTTTCTCTTTCTTCTTTAGTGATTCTTGATAAAGCTCAACCAAGTGTTTTGACATACAACAGGTACGTGACCAGTTTCCTATTCAACCGCATCGGCAACATCTATTTTTTAAGCCACTTGTTTCTGCCACTTCACATTTCTCATCTTTCTTTTTATTCCCCTTCTGGTGATGCTTCTTCTTTGATGAATAATTAGCCCCAAGGGAAGAATTTTGACCACGACCATGACCACGACCACGACCATGAGTGCAACCACAACCTTTTCTGTGTCAAGAGTAATGGGAGTACACCTCATTCACTTTAGGGAATGGGGTAGTTCCAGTAGGTCAATTCTCGCGATTCTCCATTAACAAATCATTATTTTTTTCAGCCATTAGAAGACGAGAAATCAATTCAGAATACTTCTTGAAACCTTTCTCTCGATATTGCTACTGTAGGAGCACATTCGAGACATGAAAGGTGGAGAATGCTTTTCCAAAGATATCAGAATCACTAATTGTATCTCCATAGAGTTTCAATTGAGAAGTAATTCTGAACATCGCAGAATTGTGCTCAATAATTGACTTAAAGTCTTGTAACCTCAGATGAATCCAATTGTATCGTGCTTTTGGGAGGATGACCATCTTCAGGTGGTCATACCTTTCTTTCAAGTTATTCCACGAAATAAGTGGATCCTTGATGGTGAGATATTCAATTTTTAAAATTTCATCAAGATGATGACGCAAGAATATCATTGCTTTAGCACAATCTTGCTTGGATGCTTTATATTTATCTTTTATGGTGTCTCCAAAACCCATTGCATCTAAATGAATTTCAGCATCCAACACCCATGATAGGTAGTTCTTGCTCGAGACATTATGGGCAACAAACTCGAGTTTTGTAAGATTAGCCATAATTACAGAGAAGAAAAAAAAAACTGTACCTTAGTCTTCAAAATAATTTCTTGAGACGGTAGAACGTCGTGCTGATAACGTGTTATAAAACTATATAATTGAAAATAAATAAGAAAAGCAAATTAATAGCTTTGTAGAGAGGAGGGAGAAATTGTATTTTACTTGTTGATGATGTTACAAATGAGAAGGCAAAGATCCCTATATATAGATGAATTTTCCCCCTGAATCTACAATGTTCAACTTGTGCAAGTTGATTTACAATTTGCTACAACTAAGATACAACTAGCAAGTGCAAGTTGTATTTATCACTTTATGAACAAGTAGTACACATTACACTTCTAATAATACATCCAAACAACTACTTGCCAAATAGTTTATAACAAGATTATTATTGTATCTCATGTTTGGTATTTTTTTTATATCAGGATTAGTAATTCTGGATTGTTTATACATAATTGAGGGATTAAAATTAAACCATATTTTATATGGGATAACAACAATCTAGGATTATGAATTCCATGATAAAATACCAAAATAACACATTTGCTCTTCTTCAAAACTTTTATCCGAATTCTTTTTTAAAAAAAAATGTAAGGTTAAAATTGAAAATAAAAGTTTATCGCAATTTATCTAGTTTACACCAAACACATTTTATATTATACTCGTATATCCCACTTTTTGTCCAATCAATCAAGCGTCTACCGACAAAAGTATAACCATTAAATAATCAGATCTTTATTTAATCATGTATCATAATCCCAACATTCATATAATCCAGGGATAACTTGTTCCCCAATATGACATTTAGGGGTCATTTGGTTCATTTGATAAGGTGGGATATCACAAGATTAAGTTTGACATTAAATTTATACTTTGTTAATTGGCTGATTCAACCAAATAAGTATAAACTTAATCCCAAACTTAGTCATGTATATCACACTTTATCTGATCAAACTTGGAGATATTTTATCTCACCTCCAAGGTGAAATAAATTAGTCCAAGAATTATAATCCCAGAGTTATAATTCCGAAATAATTTAATCTGCGAAGAAAACGACCCCTTAAAGTTTTGGATTAGATGATTAATTTCTTTCCCATGGTAGTAGATCCATGTGACCCGGCCATTTGTACAGTCATTTTCTTTTTCATGTTCTATTACTTTGAGCCTCTCTCTTAACTTAAATGAAGCTGGTATTCGCTCAACTACTAGAAAATATGGAATTAACTACAAAATTTGTTGGTAATTCTCAGTTAATCCGTTGCTAAATAGTTTCTAGCTAATTGAATTTTCTTATAATCCCTCATTAATCCTTAGCTAAATGGGATTAGTATGGAAACTTTTGTTGTTTAGCTACAGAATTTTGTCCGTCATTAATTTCTTATTTTCTAGTAGTGTTATCTCTAGTTCTCTAAATTCAAGCCATTAATATTGTTTAAGGCTTACTCATTAGCCAGCTGAGATTACTTAGTCTCATTTCACTCAAGGTCCACTTCTCTTGAGACTCCTCTCTCTGCTTAAAACACATAACAACATGAAAAATCAAATTCACGTGCTGGATTAGACATGTGGAAGGATGTGAGATAATGCTACACTTGTCCCCTATTGGTTATGTAATGATTTTAAATTTTTTAGTATAGGCAGATCCCTTCACTCCCTTAAGGTTTTGAGTTGAATTCTCAGATTCTTATGCTTGGAAGTAGTTAAGAACCATGAGCAAAATAACCCTACTCATTTTCTGGTGTTTGCGGTGGGGATATTTGCGCACAAAACTTGGAGATATTACTTGTATGTAGTAGCTTGTTAGATTTACATGGATCACTGCAACATACAATACTTCAAGAAGAAAGACTTGAATTTGAAGCAACGTGGGCAACTTGAGTTGATTATGAATTATGACATCACCATTCTTTATCGTCCAAAAAAGGCTAATGTAAACAGATGCCTTAAGCCAGAAGTTTTATGGGTGTTTGGCCTGTATTTTAGCAGAGATATGTCGTTCCCTATATAGGTTCAATCATTGGCTAATCGTCATGTCAGGATGGACATGTCTGAGCCGACAGAGTTCCTGTAGGGGCAATCTTCTTTACTTGAGCAAATTAAAGCTCACTAGTATGATACCCTTATTTATGTGCTCTTACACACGAGGTTTTGAAGGGTGAATCATCTATTGTGGTAATTGGTAATGATAGCGTAATGCAGTTTAAGGGTCGAATTTGTATTCTAAATGTAGGAGACTTGAGGAGACTTATCCTAGAGAATTCACATAACTTGCGGTATTCTATACATCCTCGGGCTACAAAGATGTATTAGGACGTGAAAGAATAATTATGGTGGAAAAAGACCAAGAAGGTCATAGTAGATCATGTACCTTGTTGCTTGTATTGTCAATGGCACACGTATGAATACTAAAAATGGGAAGGTTTGACTCAAACTATGACTATACCCGAGTGGAAGTGGGAAAGGATCACAGTGATAAGCTTACCACATACTTTCAAGAAGTTTGATGCAATTTGGGTGATTGTTGAAATATAGATGGATCCACTCTGCACATTTCAAGTGTAGACTACTTATTCTTCTGAGAATCTTGCAATAGATTTACATCCGAGAGATAACACGGTTAAATGGCGTATGTTCAAAGTGGTATACGTGTAAACAAGATTAAAAAGCGGGCACAAGTTAAATAGCGTGTCAAAATTTGGCATCCGTGGACTATTCCTGAAATTTGGGCTTATGATTGGCCAAAGTCATAGATGGACCCCTGAACTTGTCCTGATTTTCCATCTAGACCCCCCAACTGAAATGTTGACCATCTGAACCCCCGAACATAAGATAAAATGTGCCATTTGAACCCCTCGTGCTAGCTGGGCACACGCGTGAAGCTCACTCGCTGTGACATTGAAAAATAGACCAGTGACATGGAGCCATGTCATGTTACCTGTTTTTTTTTAAAAAAAAAATAAGCCATGTCAACAAAAACAATTAATTTTAACAAAAACTCTATTTTAAAATCTATTTAAATAATTAAAAAAAATTGAAAAACCAAACCCATCCTCTCAGATAACCCACCTCGCCGCCGCTACCTCCTCCGCCGCCGCTTTCTTTTTTTAAATTCTTAATCATTAAAAATTAATTTTAACAAAAACTCTATTTTAAAATCTATTTAAATAATTAAAAAAAATTGAAAAACCCAACCCATCCTCTCCGATAGCCCACTTCACCGCTGCCACCACCGCCACTGCCCCTGCCGCCGCCGCTTCAAAATCTATTTAAATAGCGTTTTTGTTAAAATTAATTTTTAATGATTATAAATTTAAAAAAAAAAAAAGAAAGCGGCGACAGTGGCTGCAGTGGCGGCGGTGAAGTGGGCTATTGGAGAGGATGGGTTGGGTTTTTCAATTTTTTTTAATTATTTAAATAGATTTTAAAATAGGGTTTTTGTTAAAATTAATTTTTAATGATTAAAAATTTTAAAAAAGAAAAAAATTGGTCTCTCACGCTCTGTTTAAAGCAGTGAGCTTCACGCGTGTGCCAGCTGGCACGAGAGGGTTCAAATGGCACAGTTTATCTTATGTTCGGGGGTTCGGATAACGTTTCGGTTAGGGGTGCTAGATGAAAAATCGACAGTTAGAGCCCATTTATGACTTTGGCCCTTATGATTCAAAGAAGGGACATCAACATATTTATATACCAATTCTAATAACTATTGACAGGAATTTAGCCGAAGATTAGATCAAGAAACTGGAGCCCAATAAAATTGGCAATTGATAGACAAATCTTGGCAACTGATAGACAAATCTTACCAAACGACTAAAAATAACAGAATCTAACTACTCAACTCCTAATTTCACGCTTGTTCCCTTCTCAGATCCATATCCAACTTTCTGCATACTTCTAATTTCACAATTGTCCCCTTTCAAAACCCATATTCAACTTTATACGTAAATAGAAATTGTAGTTGCCTAAGAAATTTGAAGATAGTGAATCAACTCCGAGTCAATAGAAGTTCCATAAATAAGAATCACACATATTTACCAAATTTTCAATGTCACGAGTGCAAACGATTTTATGGCCACAACATGTATATTGATGTATATCTATGTATATCACTGTTATATTTATAAAAGACAACAAATTTATATTCATATTTATCCCTATGTAAAACTGTATAAAATGGTTAAAATATTCCTGTATGTATGGATGCTGGCTCCATTTGGTCCTTAATGTATAAACATGATGGAAATGGTCCTAAAATATACAAGTAAAGACAATAGCTATTTTTGCAGTCAAAATAAATGAAGGCCGCCAACATGTGCATTGTAGGTGAGCTATCAAACTGCAAAATAAAGTTACCTTCTTTTATGATTCAATCTGATTTCAGAACCCACATCAAAATTCTTAATCCTAACTTGAACGACTCATGGATTTTTTGAAGCAAGAGTAAACCTTGAAGAAAATTAAAATTATGTGGTGAATATATTCAATGGAGTAAGAAGAAAGCCTAGAATGTATTCAATTGGTAAGTAGGATATGATGGTGGAAGATGCCGAGGGCCTCCGTTTATTTTGACAACAAAAATAGTGATTGTTTACTTATATGACTTGAGACCAAACTGACCATGATTTGGAATACATTAAGGAATATTTTCCTCATGTTGATACATTGAGGACGAAATGAAACCAAATCTCATACATTCCGTACCATTTTGACCATTTTCTCTACATCCATGTATATCACTGTTGCACTTGTAAAAAGACAACAAATTTATATTTATGTATATCCTCATATATAACAGTGTGTATTCATATATCACTGATATTTGTAGCAGGAAAAAGCCTCGTAACCATTTATATCCCCATGTATAATGATGGATATTCATATATATCACTGTTACATACCCTCTATGCGTATCTTTTATCCATTCTCAACAGTGATGTAAAAAATCACTAAGAACTTAAAAATAATTCAATGCATAATGCAATTTATCAAATCTTTGAAGAAGAAAAAGAAGAGAAAACAATGATTTCCTGTGATGTATCTCAAATAAAAAATACGCATATCCGCCTTTATTGGTGTACTTGTAATGGAGATCAACGATTGAGGAAGCAAAGGCGAATTAAGAATCACCAACTCTTTTTTTGTTGTTGTTATGTCTCAGTCTCAGTACCAATTCCCAAAAGGAGGTCACCTTTTGACCAAAAACTTCAAGCATAAAAAAAGCTGAATATTTAAAGAGAAAAAACACCAAATGCAGATATACAGAACAGAAGAATCATGAGGAGGAGGAGTGGAGAAGAAGAAGAAGGAGAAGGTACTTTCACGATGGCTACATATTACCGCAATTTATAAGTTAAATAGTCTCTGTGTCCAGATTTATGTGACACCCTTTCCTTTTTAGTCTGTCTCAAAAAGAATGTCACATTTCAATAATTAGAAACAACTTAACTAAAATTCTCCTTTTACAGTTAATGAAATGATTTACAACTACACAAATATTTAAGGTTTATTTTAGATCCCAACTATTAAAAATCTTTCTTTCTTTTTTAAACTTTGTGCCGAGTCAAACGGTGTCATATAAATTGAGACGGAGGGAGTAGTTAATAAGCGTTACCAAGTGCCTTGCCATAAAAGAAAGGGAAGTGCCATTAATAGAAGATTGGGCTATTTTATGCTAATTATTCGGCCGAGTTAACATGGCCAAATAGCTGTCCAATTAATATGCCCAACTCCAGAAGCCCATCAAACAAGAAACTACCAAAAATAGTGTCCATTTTTGTCTGTGACGCAAATCATGCTACAACTACCGGGTCATTTGCACTTTAGTCCCTATTTTGTGCGGGTCTTTAATTATTGCCTATCAAATGGTGGTCTTAAATTTTTTCCCTTCAAAATCAAATTTATACTTAGAGGAGCATAGGTCACGCATCATAGTATTCACAAGTTATGTTAGCATCCTTAAATAACTAGGCATAAGTGAAGGACAAAAATTAAAAACCGACCCATTTGAAGGACAAAAATTAAAGACCATTCCATTTGAAGGCCAAACCGTGCAATTACTTCAGTATGCATTGGACTTTTAGGGCCACCTAAATGGCGGAAAATGGACTAGTTATAGTCTCTTATTTACTATTCTCTCCGTCCCAAAAAGATTGTCCCTCTTTCTTTTTTAGTCAATCCCAAAAAGATTATCCCCTTTCTATATTTAGAAACAATTTAATTTTATGAAATGATTTACAGCCACACAAATATCTAAAGCTTGTTTTGGACCACACATTTCAAAAGTCTTCCTTTATTTTTTAAACTTTGTACGAAGTCAAAAGAGGACAATCTTTTTGGGACGGGGGAGTAAATTATTTGTGGAAAAAAGAAAAGTAGAATAATGCGAATAGGTTATGAAAGAAGCCATTACTAATTAGTTGAAAAAAAAATCATAGCTCCGAGTGGGTGTTGGAAATTGTAGGGGTTCAATAAAGTACTATTGAAAGGTACAATGCAAAAAATTAAAATTTCTGTAAGCACAAAAACTAAAAGTTCGCACTTTCTGAAGAAGAGTGTCTGTCAAAATCCATAGGACATGATCTAGTGAAGATATTCAATTGTATTCATCATTATTGGTAGCAAGTTGTATGTAATATTGTCGATAATTACGAGCGAACAGCGATAGCGAAGCAGACGAGCAGCCTGTCTCAAAACAGATCTTTTGATGTGCAATATTCATTTCACCATCACAAGATAAAACATATCAATATTATTTGCTGCACTATCAGTTGTATCTATGAACAATCGTTATTTTAAAATATTCTTTTTTGGCACATTATAATTATTGAGTATATATTTGATGTACACTAGCCTGGTTAATCTTAATATGCATCGAATAGATCCAAAAAGAGAGTAAAACACTTCCTATTGAAAGGTTCTTATTCTGAGAGCTCAAATTTGCAATACAATTAGATGTGATAAAAAAGAGAGTCCAATCATTTTACAACACTGTAACATCGATAAAAAATAAAGACATTTTACTTTGTCTTAGAGAATTTATCTTTTCGCAGTAATTTCACTACATTTCTTAAAGGCAACGCACAAAGTTTTCACTACTACTCCCTTTACTTGCAGTACTAGTTTTAAACAACAAAAGTGTAGCTCATTGTTTCTTGATGGAGAAAACCAAGCAAGTTCAGCAAACATGACGATGATGCTCATGTACCATGTTAATAATAATTATTATTATTAACAAAAACAACAACAATAACAAAAATTAAAAAGAAAATGATAATGATAAATTATAACATCAATAACGATAATGAATATAACAACGGAACTCAAATATGCCATCGAACTATCGTAAATGGTTCATCTATGCCACTCGTCAATAGTTTAGCTCATTTATGCCATCGCGGTTACCAATGGCTCATTCATGCCATTTTTCATTAATTTGAGTCAGATTTTTTTATTAATTTGGGATTTAAAATTAGGCTGGTTTAATTAAACAAAGTGGATCACTAATTGGAGACCACCTGTCATATCTGGTATTGTAAAACCGGTGTTAATGAAAAATGACATGAATGAGTCATTTTGGTAATGCCGATGGCATAGATGAGCAATTTTGGTAACGGCGATGACATAAATGAACTAAACTATTGACGAGTGGCATAAATGAGTCATTTTCGATAGTTCAATGACATATTTGAGCCTTTTCCAATATAAAAATAACACCAAGAAGAACAAAAGAGAATTTATACTCCTAGTACAGAAAAACTCTAAACATGGTGTCGTGATTAGACATGTATCATCTTTGAATTGGTTATTATTCTGAATGTCCCTTGGAACAGTGGAAAGGTCACTAAATAGATTATTGCTATATAGTGGTCTGTATATATTTCAAGGAATATGACAAATTATGATTGTGAAATTGATACTAAATGAATCCATCAAAAAGACTTTTTCAAGCACTTGGCTCAGTAGAGAGCTGAATCTGCTAGGGATATGCCACCATTCTTAACACTAACAAGTCTACAAGAAAACCATCACAAATTCGAGCATCGCAAAATTTTTGTGACAGAAATATAAAGTCAGTAATTATAAGTTCATTCAGTGTTTTAAGAGGCGAGGACGCGACGTGAGGCGTTTTACGAGGCACGGGACGAGGCGTAAGCCTCGAAACACAGGGCGTATGTCTCATGTATCTTTAATTTTATAATTTTATTACTAAAAAATAAGCAAAAGTAAAGTTTTAATTAAATTCCTACAAATAAATTCAAATAAATCACCAATAATATTATAAAAAGATTATTATAAATATAGTTTGAGAAAGGTAACAACACAAAAAATGATAACAACCTAGACAGTCTTTAAAATGAAATCTTCATTCACTTCATCATCAATCTCCTGACCTGTTAGTTCTTCCCAACCTCAACTAATATTTGCACCGATTTATATATTCAAAGAAGGAGAAGGACAAAGAGTGTAAGAGCAATGACAAAAAATGGATAAAGTTGTTTCAGAAACATAGTGCTATGAAATCTCTATTATATCAAATTCAGGCATAATCATCTAAAAATACTATTTATGGTAGTGTTATTTTTTTTGGGTTGCTTTCTTTATTTATATATTTTAAGAAAAAGCACTACAACATGATAACATAAAGTATAAATATCATTATACCAATAATAAAAATTATAATTTATAGCAAAATACTTTTAGAACAATAAAAATCAAATTTAACGCTCGGACGTACGCCTTTTCGCCTGGGCTTACGCTTTTGCGCCCGGGACTTACACCCCAAATTCTAGGGCGTACGCCCTATGAATCTATGCCTTTCATTTGCGCCCCATAGCGTTTTTGGTACGGCCCGCCCCGAAAACGCTTTTGAAAACACTAAGTTCATCGTGAGACTATCATAAATTGATGAATTTCATTTAAAAGCATCTTAAATTTGTCACATTTTGCGACGAACATGTTTCTAAAAAATATTCTGTTACAACTTCTTAAAACACAAAAACACGCAAACTCCAATCACACATAGGTAAATAAAATTTCAATAATCTATAATATCCTATTAGAGGGAATTAGGGTAGGATGGCACGTACAAATTCTAAATTTTTGGTAGGCATATATTATGATTAATTAAATTAGAGATATAGTACTAGTGAGTAGTGACATGTGTCATCCTTCTACCAAGTGGTCCTAGGTTGTATAGTAGTTAACGAGGGAGTGATAGAACACTGGCAGAGGCGAATTTTGGTATAAATTTTTGATCACGTGAACACATAGTCATTCGACTAAACTCGACATATTATGTGTATAATTCTAAAAATATATTTAATATTAACTGAAGGAACACATGGTCAAATCAGGTTGAGTGAAGCACTGGTTAGGCGTTGTGTTTTTTTTTTTCTCAAGGTCTCGGGATCGAACCTGAGCTCCTGCACGTTTTATGTTTTTTTTTCTAAAGCAACTTTTAAATTTCCTTTTTGTATTATTCTAAATCATTTTTCTTCTATAATTCTAATTACCCAAAAGTAAAAAACGTGTTTCTTTTTTTTTTTATATATATAGTACATCTAATGACTTTTTTTCCCCTTTATTTCTAATACCAAGTCCCAAAAGGCAAAAGAAATCAAAAAATCCCATAAAGCGCTAAAAATTCGTAACGAATAAAGGCAAAAGAAATTTAAAAAAAAAAAAAAAAAAACCGTAGTAATAATGAACCCATCCTCTTGAAATCCTCGATTTGCCTCTGAACACTGTTCGTCTCTTGGAAAATAGAGACGGGGGCGGACCTAGAAGTGTATGTGCATCTCCGATCGAATACAACAGCTTTAGTTTAAATTTCTATTTTCTTAAAAAACCATTAAATATATACAAAAAAATACTACAGTTTTAGTTTAAATTTCTATTTTCTTAAAAAATACAAAAAAAATTGAATTTAGGACCTAATTACTAACATCGGAGATCGCTATAGTATAATTTAGAGTCCATAAAATTTAAATCTGGACTCCGCCCAAAACAGTGACACTAGCTAGTCGATCACCGCTAGATATATTTGTCCATAAGTTATTTTTCAGATCATTAAACAAGTTGGTCTTTATAGTTAGTTAATTGAGCTTTTGGCTTATATTAGAATGTTAAACTAGTTTAACAGAGTTAACTTCATTTGTATATCAAAATAGCGCATTCATCAATAATCCAAATGAAAGAAAGACAAACTGAAGTAGATATATATAATCTTGTTATTACTAAGACACACCAGATATTCATTTGATCCTAAATTCTTTGTGCTTGTTCCTTATCCAAACATGAAAGGTATATGCTAATTCGTTAGTTAGAATCTTGATTTACTTGAAATGTCTCCATCACTATCCATAATGCCAAGACAACCACCCCTCCCAAAATGCTTTTACTCAAAGGACACTAGCTATCTCCACAAGACCTTTTTCGATATTTATGCTGAGATTAAGGCCCCGTTTGTCCATAGATACCAAAAAAAAAATCATTTTTTTTTGGAATTTTGGAGTTGGAGTTATGTTTGGTCATAGTTTTTGAAATTGTAGTTTTTGGTGAAATATAGTTGTAAAAAAGTGAAAAAAGTGAAATATTTTTTAAAAACAAGTTTTTTGAGTTTTTGGTATTCTAGAATATAACTTTAAGTTGTATTCGGAATTCTCATGGCCAAACGCTGATTCCGGATAAAAGTGAAAAAATTCCGGAATAAAGTGAATAATTCTTATGGCCAAACGGGGGCTAAATCTAGCATCTATTCGTATCAGTTTAATATCTGAAACATGACTTATTGACTCACATGATATTAGCTTAGTCTTGTTAGGAAAACATTATACATTTGGCTGCTTGTCAAAAATTATTACAACCACTATTCATGTATACAAAAAAATATACATCAGTTATTTATATATAAAAAATAGGTATATTTTATGTATATATACATTAGTATACAAAAATTATACATTTGCTAGCTATTATTTTGATGAACTGTCTATTCAATGTAAAAATTCAATTTTCTTAGGGCGAATTAAGTTCGTCAACAGAGACGGATAAAAAGTTTTAAGTTTAGAGATTTTGAACTCACAATTCTTTTACTGTATTGGATTTAGATAATTTTTACATATTAAGTATATTCTCTAAACATAAACAAAGAGTTTGAGTAAAAGTTAGTATTGAGTTTTGGGGCTCCATCCATGTATGTTTTCCTTCAGTCTCTTCATTGTATGGTTCTAAAACAGGAAAAAGACACCAAAATCCTCAATCGGAATAACATCATGAATACTAGGGGTCGTTTGGTTGTTAATTAGAGTCATGCAGATATTAGTAATGTGAGGTGTGTCAAAATCCAAAGGACTAAGAATCATCCGCTGAAGATATTCAATTATTCATCATTATTTGTGACAAGTTATATTCTCAGAACAAATCTTTTGCTATGCAGGTGTGCAATATTCATCACTATCATTGCAAAAAGATAAAACACCGATTAAGTTTAACTCGAGATGAAGTGACTGCAAGCACTATCAGTTAAATCTAAGAACAACCGTTATTTTTAAATCTTTGTTGGCATTTTTTAATTACTTAGTACATATCCAATGTACACTATCTTGATTAATCTGAATCTGCATCAAATAGATCGACAAAGAGAGTAAAACGCTTATCGATAAAAGGTCATTTTACTTTGTTTTATTAGAGACTATATCTCTTTCCAGTAGTTTTGCGAAATTTCTTGATGCTAAGGCAACGCACAAATCTTTCAGTAAAAATGACAATGATGGTCATGTAATCTTGTTAATAATGATAATGATTATAACTTATTGAGATAATTTCAGAGACATCCCTCCAGGTTTCGCCTTATCACACTGACCTCCCTTGTGGTTTACGATATTACGTTTACCTCTCTTATTTTGAATTTTTTTTTTTTTTTTTTTTTTGTAACATTGTTTGAACTTATTTATTTTAATTGCAAAATAATTTCCATGGACCTATTTGCCCTTCTAATGTCACACTCTTGTCATTAATTAATTTTAGGAGCGTAATATAGGAACTATGGAGTTGTCATTTCTTTTTACGGTTCCCAGTTTTCTTTATCATTTCCATTGAATGCAAAAGTCTTCAACCTAATTACATTAATCCTCCAGAAAACAACCAAACAACTGCAGAAATAAACTAAGCATAAAAAGAAAGAAAATAATTAAATTTCTACTTATGAAGCTGATTGCTTGTGGGAGTTCAAAGCCTATATAATCTGTTTCCTTTATAATAAAAAATCATGAGAATGGCAAAAATCAATATCTTTCAATTCATCTATGTATACGGTAAAAATTGGGTAAAGTTTGTCCGGTTCAAACCGGGGTAGGTAAAAGGAAGAAAACGAACGATAGTGTTTGATTCGAAGAAGCTTCGCATAAATTCGTTGTATCCGGAGATAACTCCTCATCGTGGTTGGTCCGGGGTCCGGGCCTTATATGGCCGAGTTGATCGTGGCCGTTTGCCCGGTTCGAATATAGCGGAATCAGTCGTGGCCGTTAGCCGGTTTCTTTGTGACCATTCTGATCGTGGCCGTTGGTCCGGATAATCGGTTATTCACCCTCCACGTGTGGGAATCTTGTTGCCACCTCCTTCTGACAGTCGTACGGGTGTCAGACCGTACGACCTAACCTTATCCATATTAGGTTTTCTTTATCCTAAAAGGGCTCCATGATGTATAGAAGGCCCATAGAGGAAAACTATAAATAGGAATCATTCCCTCACTTTTAGAGGTTGGTTTTTCAGATCCAAGAGCTTTGTACTTTGAATATATATATATATATATATATATAACTCTTCTCTCGCTTTGGTTTCCCTCGAGACTTTGGTCCGGTTTTACGACTTAAACAATTCATTGAATCACTTCGTTCAAACATCGCA
>NC_081345.1:52348601-52360257 GCF_029784015.1 Lycium ferocissimum | reverse complement strand
GTACTTTGAATATATATATATATATATATATATATATATATATATATATATATAAACTCTTCTCTCGCTTTGGTTTCCTCAGACTTTGGTCCGGTTTTACAGCTTAAACAATTCATTGAATCACTTCGTTCAAACATCGCACGGAATATATATATAAGACCTTAACTTAAACATATAATTGCCAATATCTTTACCTAGTCTTTAGCACACCAACTCATATTTAAGCCATTTCATAAGCAAAATATACATGTACATCTTTGTTAACCAAAAAATAGATTAAAGTGCCACGTATCATATACCTCATTTACAAATTCAACTTATTATCCGATTTCGGGGAAAACAATCTCAATTTTAAAGAGAAAAAACCGTTACATGTACAACTTAGGTCCACCTACGAAGGGGTAATTTTTTTTCGAATGCACACTTTATTTGGATCGGAGATGATTTGAGCAAGAACTTAAGAAGGGTAGCCAGAGAGTACATAATTTTTGTAGGGTGGATAATGGGTATTGGAGAAGGGTAGATTTGTCCAATTTTTATTTATTTGCATTACTAAAAAATAAGTTAAAATAATTGTTATAAAAAAAAATCAAAATAAAGGAGGTAAACGTAATATCGTAAACCACGAGAATATGCCAGGTGTGATAAGGTTAAGCACTCGATAAGTACCGAAATTATCCCTAACTTATAACGTCAACAGAAGTACTCCTTTTGTCCCATATTAGTTGTCCTGTTTCGCTTTTCGAGGGTCAAGTTGACCAATCTTCGGAGCTAAATTAGACTTGATCGATTCAATATTTTAAAATTATAATTTAGATTTTCAAACACATACGAAAAATACTCGAAGTTGCAATTTTTCTCATACCAATATGGTGAAAAAATATATCTCAAAATGTTGGTCAAAGTTTATATAGCTTGACTTTTAAAAAAAGAAAGCAGATAAGTAATATGAGACGGAGGGAGTAATGACTATTACTATATACAACACCAATAAGAACAAAACGGAATTTAAACCAATAGTAAAAAAATCTAAACATGGTCATGTCGTGGTTAGACGTACAATTCGAATTATTCTGAAATCTAAATGTCCGTTTAAACAGTGGAAAGGTCACTAAATAGATGATTTCTATATACTGGTGTGTGTATATATTTGAAGGAATATGACATATTTCGATTGTGAAATTACTACTAAATGAATCCATCGAAAAGTTATTTTCTACCACTTGGTTTAATAGTACAGCTGAATGTGGTAGGGATCGGATATGCCACCATTCCTAATATATACTACAAGAAAATCATCGCAATTCATCATGAGACTCTGTCACAACTTAATAAATTCCATAGGCATCATAAACTTGTCGGAGTTTTGTGACGAACTCGTCTATAATAATTATTTTGTTACGTGGCTTTTGTGTAGTGTATATCCTCCTTATTGGAGCCTCTTTTGAAAAGACATTTACACGCAAACTCCAGCCACACACAAGTACATCAAATTTAATTTCTACGGCGACAGAAGTTGTAGTGGATGGATATGATCCCTCTCTCCTTAACTAGAGGTCACGAGTTTTAGCACTGAATATGGAAAATATCTTGTTAGGGAGTGTTATCCTCTTAATGGATCTTACGCTGTGCGCGAATCCAAATTAATTGAAACTTCAATGCGAATACTGGACACTAGGTGAGAAAAATAAAAACATTGAATTTCCATAATCTAAAATATCCTATTGAACTGATTTAAGCTATCCTACTTTAATAGTCTTTGATTTCTTATTAAATTAGAATATGGTCGTACTAGTGACATGTGTCATCCTTCTACCAAATAGTTCTAGGTCGTATGCTAGTTATTTCAGATCACTAAACAATTAGTACTTCTTTGTAGTTGATTAGCTTTTGGCTTATATAAGAATGCGAAACTATTTTCAAGAGTTTAACTTCATTTTTTTTTATCATATACGGTCTCTATAACGGCATTCGCATCTAACAACGCCTCTTTATAACAGTCAAGTTTTTTCCGAATCGATTTTTTATGTTATATTTTACTTATCGATAACAGTAACAACCAACTTTATAACAGTACGCTCTTTGTAAAATTACCCCCCATATAATAGCTATCTTCTTTTTTTTGGTAATAATAATATTTAACCATCTTTATAAAAATAGAATATCTATAATTATTAATAGTAAGTGCAGAGATTTTTGATCAAATATTTAATCATTTAATACACTATTTATAACAAAAAATATCATATATATATACACGATTTTCTTTCGTTATACAAAGTGTGATTAAGCTTAGAATTTGGCAATTAAAAATGAAAATTAGATTGTATGCATCTTTTTACGTATAACAGCAAAATATTATCTAAATTTCAATACTGTTATAAGTGTATGACAACTGAAAAATTTCGAACCCAACAATGTTGTTAAATAAAGGTTTGACGGTAGCGCATTCATCAATTATCCAAATGAAAGAAAGACAAACTGAAGTAGACATATATAATCTTGTCTTGTTATTACTAAGACACCATATATACAACTGATCCCAAATTCTTTCTGCTTGTTCCTTATCCAAACAGATATATGCTAATTATGCTAATTCCTCCGTTAGAGTCTTGATTTACTTGGACCAACTGCCCCGCGCCCCCCCCCCCCCCCCCCCCCCCCCCCCCCAAAAAAAAAAAAAAAAAAAGACACTGGCTATCTCCCACATCACCTTTTTCGATCTCTATGCGGTGATCAAATCTAGTATGTCTCTTCGTAGCAATTTCATATCTGAAAAGTCATTCATTGACTCACGTAATATTAGCCTAATTTTCTCAGGTAAAGTTATACATTTAACCGCTACCCAAAATTATTAAAACGCTAGCCAGTAGCCATATCCCATATATACAAAAAAATGTACATGTGTTTTGAATAAAATATGTATATTACAAGTAGATATACATTCATATTTAAAAATATACATTTGCTCGCTTTTATTTTTGTGGGTGGTGATTCAGTAGAAAAAACCCATTTTCTTAGGGCGAATTGAAATAGGTCCGTCCACAGAGGCGGATAAAAAAATTTAAGTTTAGGGATTTTGAACTCATAATCCTTCTTGGATTCTGATATATTATTTTTAAATATTAAATATATTTTTAATACAAATACAAGGTTTAATTTAAATCAAAGCTATTATATTTTGTAACACATATTGTACGTCCATTCTTGTCCTACAAAGTAGCTTGCTACTTGGGCTTTGGCATGTCGCTAGGCATTGCACTATCCAGCCCAGGCCTAGCGCATCTACCATAAAAGAAGAAATTACAGGACATGACCTTCAAATGAGCTGATCTTTCATTTTGTCCTTTAGCAATTTAATTTATGCCTAGTGGAATATAAGTTTTTTAAGGAAAAAAGTCATAGGGGCCATAACTTGTGAAATATTATGATGCGAAAATATAAACTTATTTCGTAAAATAGTTATTGTTACGAGAGGCAAAAGTTAAATACCAGAACAAAATAGGGACAAAAGTTCTAATGACCCCCACCCCCGCCCCCCGCCCCGCCAAAAAAAAATGGACATTCCATTGAATCTTGAAGTAAATTTTTGTATACAGAAGTGGAAGGTCTTTCAGCTCAGGATAAAAGAAAAAGGCGAGCAATTGTAGGATGATTGATCAGATCATTGTCACACAGTAGAATTTTGGGGCTCTATCCGTGCATGCTTTCCTTCAGTGTCTTCATTGTATAGTTCCAAAACAGGAAAAAGACAACCAAAATCCTCAATCAGAATATATAACATCATGAATACTAGGGGCTTGGTTGATGATCATAGTTATGAAGGTTGTTTACCCTAAAACGGGATAACAATTGAATTTATACGAGGAACTAAGGATACGTGGTTTAGTTTAATACAATGATAGATTTATAGCAAACAACAAAATAAAGTAAAGAGACAGATCAGCTATGAAGGACACTGATTGACCTAGGGCACCGGAGATCGGGGTCGGTGCTTGGGAATCTAATGACAAACTTTGCAAAGTAAAATGAGGATTCCTAAGCACCGACCTCGGTCACCGGTGCCCGAGGTCAATTGGTGTCCTTCATAGCTGATCTGTCTCTTTACTTTATTTTGTTGTTTGCTATAAATCTATCATTGTATTAAACTAAACCACGTATCCTTAGTTCCTCGTATAAATTCAATTGTTATCCAGTTTTAGGGTAAACAGTTTGGCGCTCACCGTAGGGCCTGGATAATTATGGTGATTTGATACGAATTTTGATAACACTCGATATTTTTACACTTGTTCTTTTAAGTTTAATTTTAGGTTCACCCGACATGTCAGACTCTCATTCTGTCAACTTCCACGCTGGATCAAGCCACCACGAGGAAAACGACAATGTGGTACCTAATAACAACGTGCCCCTAATCGATCCTAACCAGGTCGGATCGTCAATAGGCGACGTGCCCATCGGCGGGGATAATGGAGCCACGCTCGCAAATGACGACTCGGGAACCGCTGGACATGGCTATGGCACAATTACAAGCCCAAACAGAGGTTATAGCGCAATTGCAAAATAAAAATCGAGCGCCCGATATTGCTCCATCTGAACAAACTGAGGAAACCGAAGAGAGGCGCCCTGCGGGAAACAATGGGAACAACCTCGGGCAAAATGTCGAGCTGATAAGGATGCTTGAGGAATTGACAAAACGAGTAGAATCTGGGGAAAAGAAGATAGAGGCGAACGACAAAAAGGTGGAGAACTACAAAGCGAGGGTCGACCAGATTCCAGGGGCACCTCCGGTGTTGAAGGGATCGGATTCAAAAAAAAAATTCGTCCAAATGCCTTTTCCGCCAAGTGCTGCGCCGATGAAAATCCCGAAGAGGTTTCGCATGCCCGATATCCCAAAGTATAACGGGACAACGGACCCAAACGAGCATGTGACTGCATACACATGTGCTATTAAAGGCAACGATCTGGCCGATGATGAGAGGGAGTCGGTGCTGCTTATGAAATTCGAGAAAACCCTATCCAAAGGAGCAATGATATGATATCACAACTTGCCCGAACATTCGATTGATTCATTTCCCATGCTAGCGGATGCTTTTGTCAAAGCTGACGTCGGAGCCATCAAGGTCAAAACCCAAAAATCGAACTTGTTCAACGTTAAGCAGCGAGATGATGAAACCCTCCGTGAGTTTGTGGCCCAGTTTCAAATGGAACGTATGGACTTACCTCCGGTCGTTGATGATTGGGCCGTTCAGGCTTTCACTCAAGGGGTCAACTCAAGAAGCTCGATCACATCCATGGAGCTGAAGCAAAATTTGATAGAATACCCGGCAATCGCTTGGGTTGATGTACATAACAGGTATCAGTCGAAGATCAAGGTCAAAGATGATAAGATTTTAAGAGCCGCCTCGGTATCATGGCATCCCGGTAAAGGGAATGATTGATTGAGGAGAACGACTGATCGAGATTCAAGACCATCATATGACAGGTATCAACCTTACCCACCTGATCGAAGGGGTAACGGGCACAACAACAAATCGAGCAAGAACGATAGGAAGAACAATCGAGGCCCAAATAATCATGGACTGATGAATAGAAATGTTGTCGATAGACCCTCGAGAAATAAAAAAATCCCAAGGTTGTCCGAGTATGATTTCTGCGTCGATGTAGCGACCATAGTAGTGGTCGTTATCCGCAACAGGGAAACAAGGCACCCAAAGCCAATCCAATCTGATCCAGAGAAGCGGGATAAAAGCCTAATTTGCAAATCCGATCACACTCACGGCCATCGAACCGAAGATTGTCGGCAGCTGAGAGCAGAGGTTGCCCGTCTGTTTAATCTAGGACACCTTCGAGAATTTCTAAGTGAACAAGCCAAAACTCACTTCAAGAACGTAGAAGCCAACAAGCAAGATAGACCGGAAGAGCCTCAGCAGGTGATCCACATGATCATGGGTGGAGCGGACATTCCCCAAGGGCCGGTAATGAAACGCACCAAAGTTTCCCTAATAAGAGAGAAGCGTATTCATAGTTACGACCCTGACATCATTCAACCGCACAACGATGCACTGGTAATATCCGTTCTCGTAAATAAATTTAGAATTAAACGTGTGTTGATTGATCCAGGTAGCTCGGCTAACATCATCCGATGGAGAGTTATCGAGCAGCTGGGGCTACTAGACCAAATCGTACCAGCAGTCCAAGTCCTCAACAGATTAAACATGGCATGTGAGACGACAAAGGGTGAGATCACTTTACCGATAAACATAGCCTGGACTTCGCAGCGGATAAAATTTTATGTCACAGAAGGCGACATGAGGTAAAATGCAGTATTTGGGAGACCGTGGATACACAACATGAGAGCAGTACCTTCTACGCTGCATCAAGCGATAAAATTCCCAACCCCGGAAGGAATTAAAACCGTACATGGCGAGCAACAAGCCGCAAAGGAAATGTTCCCAGTTGAAGAAGCGGTTGTGGCAACCAATGCTCCAGAACCAAAAGGCGTAAAATCGAACAAGGAAGAAAAAGTCAAATAGCAATTACAGGCTCCGATCCCGATGCCCTCGAAAGACCGGAATCGGAACATACTAGATGAGATGGCCGAACTGGGGGTCCCGAGATCCTTTGTGGTACCCGATGATTCAGACGCCACCAAATCTACGATAGAGGAACTCGAGCAAGTCACACTGTTCATTCACCTACCCAATTGGAAGACATGACAGGTATCCCGCCAGAAATAACTACACATAAGTTGAGCCTCGACCCAAGCTTCCACCGACCAAACAGAAGAGAAGACCGCAGCCCGAGGTCAAACACGCATTCATCAAAGATGAGGTATCTAAACTCCTTAAAATAGGATTTATTGGGGAGGTAAAATACCAGGACTGGTTAGCTAACGTTGTAGTAGTGCCTAAAAAGGGGAATAAATTCAGAATGTGCGTAGACTACAAGGATTTAAATAAGGCATGCCCAAAGGATTCATTTCCTTTACCTAGCATCGACGGCGTGATCGACGCTACGGCCGGTCACGAAACGTTGAGTTTTCTCGACGCCTATTCCGGGTACAACCAAATACAGATAGACCCGGGGGACCAAGAGAAAACTTTCAGACCGTATTCGGCACATATTGCTATAATGTGATGCCTTTTGGCCTAAAGAATCACGGTGCACTACTCTACCAATACGGTGAACCGCATGCTCGAACAACAAATAGGAAAATCAATAGAAGTTTACATAGATGACATGCTTGTTAAGTCCCTGAAAGTAGAGGACCATTTAAAGCGTTTGCAGGAGACCTTCGACATACTGAGGAAATACAACATGAAGCTGAACCCGAAGAAATGTGCGTTCGGAGTTGGCTCGGGTAAATTTCTCGATTTCATGGCATCGAATCGAGGTATCGAAATCAATCCTGACAAGATAAAGGCAATCGAGGACATCACTGTGATAGACGATATCAAGGGAGTGCAAAGGTTGTGGGGATAGCGGCCTTCGAGTGCATTCATCTCCCGTATCCTCGTATAAAAGTCACCAATTCTTCTCGTTGCTAAAAAAAGAAGACCGATTTTGCCTGGACCCCGGAATGTCAGAAGGCCTTAACAGAGCTCAAAAGTTACTTATCAATCCCGCCTTTGCTGCACACGCCGAAAGCAAGCGAGCAGTTGTACCTGTACTTGGCAGTATCTGACATAGCGGTGAGTGGCATCCTGGTTCGACAGGAAGAAGGTAAGCAACACCCTGTTTATTATGTGCACAAAACTTTAGGAGATGCGGAAACCCGATACCCACACTTAGAAAAATTGGCATTAGCTTTATTGAGTGCATCTAGAAAACTGAAACCGTATTTTCAATGTCATTCTATATATGTTGTAACATCATATCTATCAAGGAACATCATGCATAAGCCCAAACTCTCAGGCCGGCTTGCTAAATGGGCTATCGAAATTAGTGGATACGATATTGAATATAAACCGCGAACTGCTATTAAGTCCTAAATACTAGCCGATTTCGTGGTCGACTTTGCACCGGATATGATCCCTGAGGTCAATAAAGAATTGCTCCTGGCCTCGGGGACCAGTACGGGAGTCTGGACCTTATGTACGGATGGTGCTTCTAACATAAAGGGGTCCAGACTGGAAATCGTACTCAAACCCCCCCTCCAAAGGACGTGATAAGGCAGTCTGTTAGATCCATTGATTTGACTAACAATGAAGCCGAGTATGAGGCTATGATTGCAGGTTTGAAGTTAGTTAAAAGCCTGGGAGCCAAAGTCATCGAGGTAAAATGCGATTTCCTCCTGGTGATCAACCAGGTAAACGGCATGTTTGAAGTCAAGGATGACCGAATGCGGAGGTATTTGGAAAAATTACAAGTGGTCCTTCGCCGCTTCAAGGAATGGACATTAGATCACATACCTCAGGATCAACATAACGAGGCCGACGCACTGGAAAACCTGGGATCGTCGATAGAGTCAAAGGAATTCAATTCTGAAACCGTGGTGCAGTTGATGAGTTCGGTCATTGTGTTACACCTCGGAATTCTGAATGTGTTCCCTTGTGGATAGGCTAGTGTGAGCTTAAGGTAATTATGAAATCATTATGAGATTAAGGGAAGTGTTAGATCGCTTAAGGTGCATACTATAAGATTTCGAGCCATATGAATATGTGAAGTTTAGATAGTTGAAGGAAGTGAAATGTAAGTCGTGTTCGGAAGGTTTCCGCTATAATTGAGCTAATATTTATTTAGAAATATCTTGAGGGGATGCTATAGAGCCTATTGTATGGTTAATGAAGTGTTATATAAGTTCCAAGAAGGTTCCACGAGGATTGGAAGTCAAACGAGTCGACGAGAATGGAATTCGGAATTTCCCAGTTGTACGGCCAGTTGTACGGACCGTATAAATTATATGGCCCGTATACGGCTCGTATAATGGTCCGTAGATTTTCTCCAGAGAAGGGTGAAACCTGTGAAGATTATACGGTCTAATTATACGGACCGTATAAATTATACGGCCCATATAATTGGCCGTATAATCGGGTCAAGTCAGAATTTTCTTTTTATATACATGGACGACCATCACTTTATTTTCATTTCCCACACTCCTTCCAAGCTCTCCAAAGTTCCAAAACCCTTTCCCAACATATTTCACTCAAACCCAAGAGATTACAAGGATCAAATAGCAAGAATCAAAGTGTTCATGTGTTAAAAGGCTTCCTAGGGTTGGTAGATTTCAAGAAATACTAGGGCATTGTAGCTAGGGTTTTTGCACAAGTTGATAGCTGCTCCAAAGCTTGTTCCTATGGGATAAAAAAGTTAGTTTTCATGCTTATTTCATGTCATTGAGAATGCTTGGTTGTAGTAAAACTTGGGTAGAAGAAGAAGTAGAAAATGAAGTCTAAATGTAGCTTTTATGATGGTTGTGAGTAGTAAGCTAAGTTGAGTCATGATTCTTAGTATGATATGGATATAATCTTGTTATGGAAGGTAATAATGGTGATGAAGAAGCGTTGTATGAAAATTCACAAAAGTTGGTATGAAGTCGCTAGTATGAGTTAAATATGAGAGTGAATATCGAAGGCTTAATGTAATGTGATGACTTGATTGTGATATGGTGGATGTTTGGGAGTTGTATTGTAGTATAGTAGAAGTCAATGGAATAAGGGAAATGCTGACCAATTTTCATTAAATCGTGAATTTTATTCTAGTTTAGGTTTAAGAGTATCTTTAAGGCTTAACTATGGTATGTATCCTTCTAAATGTAGATTATCCAAGCTTCGACGGTGAACGTTGAATAGCTAAGAAGACAAAGAGGTATGTAAGGCTAACCCTTCTTTCGTTAAGGCATGGTTCCTTTTCTATATACCCTTCCATGAGTTCCATAATGCCCTCCAAATGATCCTATCTCTAAAGCTACTAAAGTTCACGATCCTCGATACTTACATGATTCCATTGCATCCCTTATATGATAGTTGATTCCCCAAGGATAGACGTAACGAAAATGATGATGGTAATGATGTTAATGATACTTATGGGCTCTTATATATACGTGTCTAAGTATGTATGACTATTATGTAACACCGAGCTTATATGGCGGGTATGGTACCTATCGCGCGCACCACTGCGGTTGGGTACAGATAACACTGAGCCTTGGTGAGGCCAGGTATGTATAATCACCGAGCCCCGTTATGGTCGGGTATGTGAATCACCGAACCTTCGCGGTCGGGTACGGAATAAATACAAATACGAACATGTATATGTATGTATATATAAATGCATGAGTAAGCATTAGAAATGGAAGTCCCTATGAAAGACAAGTAAGTGAATACGATGTTGGCCACTAGGGGTACCAATGACTCTATTACCTCCTGATTCTCCCATCTTATGCTATTTCTTATGTTGTCTCTTATGCTTCTACTATGAATGTTGATTATACTTTACATACTCAATACATTATTAATGCGACGTCCTTTGTTTGTGGACCCGCGTTATGCCCGCGGTGGACGAGAGACAAAGCTGATCCATAGATAGGTTGTTGCGTAGAAGAGCTTCATTTCATCAGGAGCTGCGGCTTTTGGTATTATTTTTGTGTACATACATATGGGCATGGCGGGGGTCTTGTCCGCCTATGCACGGTGTTACATACTCTTCTTAGAGGCTCGTGACACGCTAGGTATGGTTAGATGTCTTATGACCTTATCGGCTCATATTTTGTATATCATTTTGATAGCCTCGTCAGCTTGTGTATATGGATATGGGCATTGTTATTGATGAGGATATAAATGCGTTATTGCCTAACGAGATTAGCACTATTGATGTATGTAAATTATGAGTGAGCCATGTGGCTCACCTAGATGTGAATAAGAGAGTACGATAAGAGGTGCCAGGATGGGTTAGCACCGAGTGCCCGTCATGGCACTCCGGTTGGGTCATAACACATTGGGATCGGCCAGGCAAAGATAATTCAACTGGCCTCACTTGGGATTGGAGAAATAAATACATAGACTATCTTGAAACAAGAAAACTGCCTTCTGATCCCAAAGAGTCGAGGGTCCTTCGAATCAAAGCGCGCATTTTTGTCTCGTCGACGGGGATGGGGCCAGGACCACGGCGATCATTTTACGGTCTCCTTGGCTAGATGTTTGGGGCCGACCGAGGCCGATTATGCGAGGGAAGTCCAAAGGCTTGTAAAAAACCGAGCCCATTCGTTGATACGCAAGTGATCCAGCAAAATTTCAAGAAAGAAAGGAACAAAGATTTCAAAATCGAAAACCAAAAAAGCCCCTTCCATCGACCGGGGGGGGGAACCCCCCCGGGGCTCTCCCCTGGCCCGGGGGGGAATCATGAGGGCCCCCCTGGGGGGGGTGCTTTTATTTTGCTTATGACCATTATTTTTTTAAAGGGGAAGCAAGGGTTTTGAGAAAGTCAGGAAAAGAAGTCATAGACTTATATACAATCATATTATCTCCCGATTTGGGGTACCCCGGGAAAAATTTTATGCATAAGGAAAACGCCCCTTCGGCAAAAGGGAAATTTCGGGCGATGGATTCTATCCTTTTACCTCCAGTGCCACGGCAACCGAGTCAAAAAAAGGGCTATTACAAGACTTAAAAAAAGGGTTTATCGGTTCTAAACATAGGTGGGAAAAAGATTTCCCACCCCC
>NC_081345.1:52256959-52348501 GCF_029784015.1 Lycium ferocissimum | reverse complement strand
CCTTGTTTTCGTCGGTTTTGGAATGGGTTTAAGCCCTTTCTTAATCACAATCCAGCTTGATAATGCATGTTCGCACAAATATTTTGAAACTTTCCTTCCAATGGCAATAGTGTTCACCATTGAAGTATGGTGGTCTTGTTGTGGAGTGCCCATCTTGTAATATTGCTCCAGGAATTTGATATCCAGTCATTTGATCTTTTCTCACGTGCGGTTAAGCAACTGAAGGTGAGACCTCGCTCTGATACCAATTGAAAGTGCAAGAGGGGGTGAATTGTAATTTTTCGTTCTGTTAGTCGACTAGGTTAGACCAGTAGTCGGCTTGTTTGCTCAGAGAAACTAATAGTAAGCCTAGAAGATAAATGACACAAAAAGTGTTTTATCTTGTTCGCATTCAATGTGAATCCTAATCCGGCCCCTTGGGTCAAGGATGATCTCTGCACTTTCGTTAAAGGTTTGGTACAATCGAGGTTTTGAATGGAGCTCACGTACACTCAAATCGCTCTTAATCTTTTTGATACAAAGCCTCACAAGCTGTATTATAGCTCTCCTTTCTTTTTTTCTTACACTATAAATCACTCAGACATACAATGTTTATGAAAAGTAAAGTAGAGTACTAAGAGAATGAGACTAAGCATATTTCTTGTGTTTGTGAAGCAGCCCTTTTATAGCTGTTTTAGGCTCTTCACGCAGAGAGATCAACCCAAGGGATTTGATCCTTGGAAAAGGAATTAACGATCCTATTTCCAAGAATAAGGCTGGAGCTGTTGCTACTTTCCTTGTGCGTTGAGGCAGCATTATCAATCAACAAGATTATTAGACTTCATGAGATATTCCTTCTTTAATGTTGGAGATGGCCTTTCCTTCCTTGAAACGATTTGGTACTGCTGGAATATTCCTTCTTTAATGTTGCAGATATCTTTTCCTTTCTTGAACGATTTAGTACTGCTAGAAAGAACTACTGTTAACCACCATCTCGTTAGGGCTAGGAAGTCTTCACTTGAGTGAGCCCATCTCGTTGGGGCTGTTTTGTGGGCTCTCATCTCGTTGGGGTTGTTTTGTGGACTCATATATATTCCTTGTGCGATTCAATTATTATACCTACACAAGTAAAATTGTCATCATAAAAACTTGACACTAACAACCTTGTCAACACTTAATATCTTCCATATTCTATTGAAAACAGTTTCCATAATAGTTTGAGGTGGCTTTGACCCCAATTCATAACATACTATAGCAGTTCTCCAATATTCAGCTTCTTCCTTTATATCCTCTAGCATAATTTTAACATTCATATTAGGGTTAGCCGACCCATTCAATTCAATTCCCTCATCAATTGGAATTGAAGCAACTATTCTACTCCATGCCTTCTCCCTATTAGGTACAATCGATAGAGATTTACCTGAATTTCTGCATTCTCTCACTTCTGCAGCCACTTGGTCTGCCCACGAACTCTTGTTGGAGGAACCAGGTTTGCTTGTCTCATTGGATTTACTTCCAATTGGAGTAGTAATTGATGTTTCTGAACTTTCCAATCTGCGATAGATTGAATGGAACAATCCCTTGCAAAGACATTTACACTTTTCGCCGAGAGGAACTCTTATTCTAGAGAGAATTAAATTATTTATTTTATATTTAATAAAATGATTTAAAGCCACACAAATATTTATGACTCGTCATAGAATACAAATTTCAAAAAAAATTCTTTGATCTTTATTTATTTATTTATTTATTTATTTATTTTTGAAGCAATATAGTCTCCGTCAAATCCAATTCTCAACTTTTCATCCATTGATTACGGGCTTACTAATTCTTGACAAATATCTTTCTTCTTTTTATTGTTCCAAATTGACACGACTTGTTATTTGTACGTCAATTAATTGCAGCTCTTTCATTTTCTTATCCTTTTCATCTCTTTTTTACCTATTTCCTTCGGGTAACTCTCGAATTCCTTTTATAATTTGAAAACCAACTTGGCTTTATTTGCAAAATTAATCAACTTTTGGTACAGCTATAAGTGAAACTAAAAAGAAGTTCAACGCATCTTGTTACAATGAGGTTATGGTCGTCTACCAAAATGATCGGAAATGTTTCAAAAGAAGTAGGCATATTATAAAAAGTTCACGCTCTTCTTTATCTCTAAAGATAGAATATTATACTATCATCCAGCTGCTATTCCATCTCCGAAAGACAGAGAAGAGAAAGGAGAGAATTTTTTTATTTTTTTTTTACCTTGTCATGTTTAATTTGACTACGAAAAGCCAACAAGGGATTCACATTATGTCAGATAATATATGTCATACGAAAAAGGTTATTAATTACTTGTGAAGGCAAATTTGACGAGGGATTCACATTATGTCAGATAATATATGTCATATGAAAAAGGTTATTACTTGTGAAGGCAAATTTGAAGTCACGGAAAATATATATCTTTTTAATGAAAGCACCATTTTCTTTCATTTGTATTTTCTTTTGGATGAAATCAATTGGTTAGCTCTTAATCTTAATACTATTATATCACATTATTGAAGATGTCCCTCTCGATTAGCATTTGTTGTTAATTCCAAAGAGATTGGAACTCTAACTAATGTAAGCACTGACCAGCAAATATTTGGACCCAAAGCCTACAAACAAAACGTGCTTTCATTTACAAAGATTAATTAATAAGTAGCATCATTAATTATTGCTAACATCATAACCTTAAAAAATAAATCCATTACATAAGGAATTAGTGAAACGAAAGGAGGAAGAGGGACAACGACAATTGAACTCACCCTAGCTAACAGCGTGTAGAACTTCAAATCAGTATCATTAAATTATAAGACTTGGTGGTAATATCATTACTTGATACAATCAAACATCTTTATAACAGCGTTGGTTGTGTGGATATTTTTTTATTGCTATAGCAAGATGTTATTATAGAAAATATATAATATAACATAATATGAGAGTATATTTTAAAAAATTAAAACTAGGCCATTAATGTGAAATATTGTTGTATACGTAGAGGATGACTATTGTAAAGAGGTCTGAATGTTATTTTCCATTGCAACAAAAAAATTGAACTAACCGTAACTTTGGAATTCAATTAACTTTAGTCTAACAACACAACTGGCTCAATTGGAGAATTCAAATAGTGCCTTATTGTTTGGTATGTTTTTCCCTTTAATCCGATTGACTCTTGTGATCTCTCTCTGTGTATAGGGTTCGAAAGTTAAAGAGTGACCTAAAAAAGGAGATTGTTATTGGAGGAAAATTTATTTAAGAACACAGGACACTGAGGGTAAGTTTGTCCTTAATTGGTCGGGGCGTGCCTTTGACTTTGTTACTTTGAAGAAATTAGAGTGCTCAAAGCAAATTTACGTACTGTATGCATAATATTATAAGTTTTTGATTCTATTACATTGACCTTCATGATTAGAGTAATGATTAACAGGGACAGTCGGGACATTCGTATTTTATAGTCAGAGGTGAAATTTATTGAATATAGAAAAGATGAACAACTACGAAAGCGTTTGATTTTTACTCACTGTAGAATGTACTACGCAATAATATTGTTTTATCGGTCCTTTGATTGTGTGGGAAAATTAAGTATAACATAGTTTAATGATTTATAATATTGAGGAAGGGGGATCTATTTTTTTAATATAATAATTGACTAAAGGATTTGAGGTCAACTGTCGTTAGCTACTACCAATAGTAAAACATGGTTAGTTTAATAAATTCAAAATGCTTAATTTCATTAGTTGTTGGAGCTTAGTGCTCAGCTACTGCTTAACAATAATTTCTTAGCCAATTAAGAAACAAATTTAAGAGAGTCATTCATCTTTGTCTCCTTTAAACCAAACAAGTCACATCCCATATCGTCATTACTTTTGTGATAGATGAAAGCATGCTCAACTCATTTAATGAGCTTATGATCTTTGTCATCAACAAATTAAAATAGAAAAAAGAAAAGAAAATTAATCACGGTTAGGAAACGCTACAAGTAACCACTGATTCTCACTTTTGGGCATTATTACTTTGTAGGAGAAATTACGCTATTTAGATTGTATTTACAATATATAGCTATAATTTATAAAAATTACGAAATGTAGCTATATTTTGGGTTTTGTAGAAAATATGCATATATAACTATATGCGCTGATACAACTATTTCCAGCGATTTCAGCTGATACATGATGTGTTAATACACCGATACTCCACGATTTTCGTTTAATCAAAAGAATCAGACAAGTTGATACAGTGGATACCCGCGATTATGCGCTGATACAGCTCTAAACTATAGATACTGTATGTACAACTATAACTACATTTTGTAAATATGTATTGTAGCCATATTTCGTAATTATGCTCTAAATTATAGCTATTTATGCAATTTTCTCACTTTGTACGGACTATGACCAAATGAAGACTTACTTGTGACACATAAATTACGCTTGATATCTACTTTTTAAACTTGTGATCGAAAATAACTCTACATACTTGTAATTATTAATCATCTCGTTAATGTTGAAAATAAGAAATTTAAATTAAATTATTTATAAATATTAAAAAGTGACAATTTTTTTGTGGACAAACAAAAAAAATAAAAGTGTGCCACACAAATTGGTTCGGAGGAAGTAATTCTTTTTGGCTTCATAATCTGACGGACTCCACTCCAGTTTATAGTTGACAGCTCTCTCTTTTTTCAGCCACAACTTTATCATGGAACATAAGAAATGTGGTTTCTAGTTTTTGAAATGCAATTTTATAGATAGCAGTTGTCAACTACTACCAATATCATTAATTACTCATTCCACAAATATTTTTGGCTTAATGCATATGCAGAAACTCTAAATTTTTTCATTATTTGTTCATTAATTTTTAAATATTTTTAAAAAATAAAAGTTACATAACTGTAAACCACATTTCTTATGTTCCATGATAAAGTTGTGGCTAAAAAAAGATTGAATTGAACAACCATGGCTTGCCGGAATGATTTAGACTTCTCAAGTTTACTTAACAAAGAGCCAGTTTGGAAAGGCAATAGGAATTAGATTTGTGTAAATGGAAGTAATTATGCAATTTGCATATTTGTCCGGTTACGTAAGTAATACTCCATCTGTTTCTTTTTATTTGTTCAGTAGGCATTTTGCACTATCCTAAATAAAGTACTAATTATTCCATAAGTGTTATTACAAGTGTCGTTTTAGCTGAAAGAATTATTCCAAAATATTATTTTAGAAATTCAAGACGAAAGTTGACAACTATTTCCAACTATATTCTTAACATTGAAGAAATAGTTCTTTTTAATACTGCTCAATACTCAAAAAAATCTTTAAAATAGGGATAATTTAGTAGAGTATATTTGACAAAAAGGACTATTTTGAGTCTTCAATTGGCAAAATATCCACCCAATTTCTTTTTCCTTTATTTTTGTTCATTAAATGCTTTTGGGGTTCCTTTCATAATTTTAAAGAGGTTGGGGAAAGGGTTTAAGTTTAGTAAAATTACTTAAGTCCCTTTCTCTTCTTCTTGAAATACACTTAAGTCCATTTCTCTTTTCCTTTCTCTCTCCGGTCATCATCATTTCTCTCTCTAGTCGATCACCATTTTTCTCCACAATCGATCACCATTTCCGTCCTCGTCTTTCTCACGCTCTCCAGTCGTTGCTCAGTTCAAACTTCGTTGTTTTCAGGTAATTTATCGATAAATTTGTAGTTTGCTTGTAATAATTACCTTTAGAAGCTCTGTATTCTCTTAAATGGAGAAAAGTTCTTGTTTTTTCAAGGCTTCATTCTTGGAAAATTCATCTTGGATAATATATTTTTCGGGTTCTTATGAATGAGTTTGCTAAGGTTGGGTTATGTTTGTTGTTTTTTGTTGCCTCGACCCATTTGATCTATTTCTAAATTTGTCGTTGATTATTACTATTTTTATATTGTTGTTGGTTAAGGACACTCTATTATTGCTTGTATGTTGATCACAAAATATGGTAAGTAGTATAGGAGGAAAGTCCTTAAAGATAATGGCCCACCACACCGCTATGCAGAAGAAAATGATGAGAATGATTCAGGCTCGACCACCGCGCCATCACCATCACCGCCATCAACGCTCTTCATTCTACATACTCCTCTTGAGAAATGACATGGAGCTTCCCTTCAGGTGGCTTGGAGAGGACAGGCAGTAGATGAAAATGCATTTCCGCGGGACATTTTCTACATGTAATTCTTTGAAAGTCTAGGGGAAGAGCCTATGATCTGATCACCCTCCTCCTACCCCCTTCTGATTTTAGGATAACTAGAAGTTTGTTGATGATAGCCTAGTTATGAATGAGCTAACCATAAGCTTGAACAATGAAGAAGCACATTAGAGACTAGGGATTTTAGGAGAAGTGAGACTAAATACAAGCATTGCATGTTTAGTCAACATGCAAAGAGGGAGAGGCATGACTGGACACACACACCTGCATACATAGGATCATTATTTCAAGAGAATGAAATGATAGATGAAAATGCGACGACATAATTAAATCGGATAATTCAAATGGAGAAGTGCTACCAAGGTATTATATAATAAAAGGATGCCCATCAAATTGAAAGGTAAGTTTTATCATCACATTCGCCAGAAGGTACAAATAGCCCGTATTGAGAATAAAATGAGAGAAGGTCGTTCGAGATGGTTTGGTAATGTCCTGCATCGACCTACAAATATACAGTCCGTAGGTGTAACTATGATGTTTGAAGCTGTTAAAAGGGAATGAAATATACCCAAAATCACATAAAGGAAATTATATACAAGAAACGGAGAGAGATGATAATGTGATATATATCTTAACGGAAACTTATATTAATTGAACCATCATTTGTACAAGCAAAAGCCAAATCAACTGTCAAAAGAGCAAATTCAAAGTAAAAAACAAAAGAAAAAAAAAGGAAAAATAAAAAGCAATACTATAAAACGCCAATATGACCAAACACAAACAATTGGGACCGTGTTTCCATTTTATTTTATTTTATATTGCAACATATTTAGTTTGATGTAGCACGTCTGGATCGGATCTTGACCATAAGTGGGTGGGCCATTTCACAAGAGAGCTTCAATACCTCAGACAAGTCAACATTGCTACTGGGCCCAAACTCGAATTCATGCAAAAGAGTTGCAACCCAAAAGGTGACTGTGGTCAAGCCCAAAGTCTTTCCGGGGCAAGATCGCCTTCCGGACCCAAATGGTGCCAATCTCATGTCGGACCCTAATACCGAGAATTCCACGTCACTATGGGCCTCCTTCACGAACCTCTCGGGTTTAAACATAAGTGGGTCGGCCCAAACATCTGCGTCTCTCGTGATGGCCCACATGTTCACCATGGCCGTGGTCCCAGCCGGCACATGATAACCATCAATCGTGGTGTCTGTTATTGCAAGGCGAGACCACGACAATAGTGGGCCAGGAGGATGCAACCTGAGTACTTCTTTTACCACTGCCGATAGATATGTCATTTCCGATATGTCAGACTCTGTCATAGCTCGTGATCTTCCGACGACTCTATCTATCTCGACTTGAACTTTTGATTGAACGTCAGGATGCATCACCATTCGTGCTAGTATCCATTCTACCAATACTGCCACCGTGTCAGTTCCCCTAAATATCATTTCCTGCCAGTTCAAAACATAAAAGTAAACTTTAATATTCACTTATAATGTAAAGAAGTAGTAAAAAGTAAGTGTGGCTTGATACCAAACAAAAAAAAGAAAGATAACTAGTTACAATCTATTTGGATATGGTTTTTATTCCTCTATAGATCTCCATATAGTAAAAGAATATTAGCTCATTTTGGGCACATTGAATTTGATTTATATGTTTAAATATAAATAGAGATATCCAAGTGCAAATGCGCCATGGTACCCCATAAAAAAGAAGAGAAATAGAAAAGGTAGTTGATTACAAAGCAACTTGTGATTATGAAATCATAAAATGGGCTGATTCCAAGAGTGATACTGCCTGCATTGACCTACGGCTTATCTGAATTTTGAAACTTATTTCACATAAATAAAAATATATAACTGACACGAAGGTACGGAAAAATATCAACAGTCAGGAGGTCAATGAAATTTGAACTCTGTAATTGGTATTGATTGTGACCTTTCAACCACCTATAACACGAATTTTAAAGTTGAAGGAATAGCCAAAAGATATCAAGGAACAAAAATTCTCGAATAGGACAAGTTGTTTAAGGGAAACTAAGTTATTTAGGTGACACTGTTTGATTGAAAATAAAATTTATAATAAAAAGGAAGATTTTTGAAAGTTATGATCTAAATTCTAAAATAAATTTTAGATATTTATGTACCATAATATTTTATTAAAGGTAAAAAAGAGAATTTTATAATCAAATTATTTTTTTAAATATAAAATGATATTCTTTTTTTTGGACAAACTAGAAAGAAAAATATGTCATGAGACAAGGAGATTACTCTTTTATCATGATTATCTGATACTTTTTGTTTACATTCAAACTACGTGAAAATTTTGACCAAGATTTAAAAAATGTAATTTTTTCATCATATCGACATTGTAAATAATTGTGTTTATAATATTTTTCGTATATCTAAATTTTAATATAAAATATTAAATTGATCTAATCAATTTAGCTTTAAAAATTAGCCAAATTGTCTATCAGAAAACGAAAAGTGTTGCATAAATTCAAACAGAGAATAATTAGTTATGTTCGTTATTCTTTTGCAATTGTATGCTTACTTACCCAAAGTACTGCAATCATATCAGACTCTGATAATCTTTCTGAACCTTGAAGAGATAGCAAAACATCCACAAAATCACCATGACTTTCACCAGATTTAGCCATATGTTCATCAAGAATCCTTTTAACAAACTTGTTCACTTTTGGCACAATTTCAGAGCACCTGTATTTTATTCTCTGTGGATCAAATTCAGCCAAAAAAGAAAGGTGATCGGACCAATTTAACATACCCAAAAGTTCATAACCTTCATCAACCAGTTTCATCAATTCTTCAGTCTCCAAATTAAAAGAATCAAAATTGTATTTTCTTCCAAAAACAGAACACATCATATTGTTCAAAGAAGCCAATTTTAAACCATCCCTAACACGTAAAATGTCATTTGGACTGTTTTCAAACATGGAAATCAATTGTTTGGCAATTTGGGACCTTGGTTTTTCAGAAATCTTGATTTGCTTTGGAGAAAAAAGGTGATTAGCTGCAATTTTTCTAAGGGTTTTCCAATAAACTCCATATGAAGCAAAACCAATTGCTCTATTAAACATTAGCCTATAGGCTGATTCTTTAACTGGACGATCAACAAAAACCGAACCGTTGAGTATTTCTTTTGCTACGTCCGGATTACAAGTCACAATGACTCTGGTTTCACCAAGGCTAAAACACATGAGACGATTGGCTTGAAGTTTTTTCGCCATTGCTGCTATTTTATGGTGTGCTAGGCCAGTCATAAGGTTCATGCTTCCTATTATAGGGAGCCCTTTCGGGCCTGGAATACGATTTGACACTAACTTTTTCCATGTGTGTTTGCCCCAAGCAGGACCACCAGGGTGAGTCCAGTAAATTATGTTCATGACTAGGTAGATAAGAACAATAAAAAGTGCAAAGCATATTGAGTTTAGGGAAGTGAAAGATTTGCATTTTGAAGCTAAAGCAAAAACCCAAAGGCTTTCTATGTCAGTTCTCATGATTATTCTCTTGGGAGGGAAGATATTGAAAGGGGAGAGATTGAGAAAGAAGTATATTTGGTGTTGGGGTATAAAAGGTGGAGGAACTGGCTGGTTTATATAGGGGAGAAAATGGAAGCAGATGGCACTTGAAGAGTACTCCCTCCGGATAAAAAAAAAGTGTCCACTTAGTTTTTTTTTTTTTTTTTTTTTTGGGTCAAAAGAGTGTCCACTTATTAAATCAAGAAAGAATTAATCTTATTTTTTCAGATTTGCCCCTATTAAGTGTTATGTGATCAAATCTCAATACCTATTTAGTTAGGGATTGTTTAGTCAAATTACCTATTTTTGCCCGGGAGTTAATATTTTTTTAAGGGGTATGCAAATGGCTAAGTGACTACTCTTTTTGATCCGGAGGGAGTATTAACTAAACGAACTTTATTATTAGTCTTGTGGAATCCGATTCCTCTCCATTTTCTTCAAGATCCCGCTTAAACATAAGAATCTTTTTTTAATTTAAATATCAGTAGTGCAAATTTCTAAATTATCAAGTGCCTTCAATCATGGTTAAAAAGATACTATATATATTACTCCACCATTTAGTTTCTCCAATTACAGTTAAAATAAGAAAATCATGTCACAAATTATTTAGGATCACGTTAAATCATTTTACGTATACATGTTGAAGAGTTTCACATCGGATGAAAATGAGATGAGTAGTCTCCTTATGTGAACTTAGACAATTCTCTCCTCGTGAGCTAGTTTTTGGGTTGAGTTAGGCTCAAGATTTATTTCTTTACATGGTATCAGAGCATCTCATCCCAATTATTGTATAAAAATGTTGGACTCCCATATTAAATTGTCAACGAACCAGATGTCCAGCCCTGGATGTGAGGTGGGGTGCTGAAGAGTTCCACATTAGATGAAAAGTGATCTCCTTATATGGACTTGTGCGATCCTCGCATCATGAGCTAGCTTTTAGGATGGAGTTAGGTTCAAGATTTATTTCTTTAAATTACATTATTTATATAAAACTTGTTTTTTCATTCATGAAAAAAGGGAAGAATTTGTTTCTGCACAAACTAAGGTGCCGTTTGGCCATAAAAATTATTCACTTTTTTCCGGAATTTTTTTTCACTTTTTTCACTTTTGGGCGTTTGGCCATAAATATTCCGAATACAACTTCAAGTTGTATTCCGGAATACCAAAAACTCAAAAAATTGTTTTTAAAAAAAAATTCACTTTTTTCACTTTTTTACAACTACATTTCACCAAAAACTTCAATTTCAAAAACTATGGCCAAACACAACTCCAACTTCAAAAATTCCAAAAAAAAAGTAAATTTGTTTTTGATATCTATGACCAAACACCTACTTAAGTATCAGGTCAGCCAATTCAAAATCAACATTCAGATAAGTTGTTTCACGAAGAGAAAACATTGTAAACCATAAAATAGAATTTTCTGCATTTAGCTATTAAATAACAAGTATTGAAAATCACTTTTCTATAAAATATTAAAAGAATTTTTTATTAGATAATTTAAAAAAAAAATAGATAGACAAAATTTTTAAAAAATGTTTACAACAGATGTTGATGGAGACTTCTTTGCGCTGTAATTCTGTAAAGCTATGGAAATACACTTTTTATATTAAAAGTTTAATGCTATTTAATTATAGTAATTCCATTCGATCCCAAAATTTTGAGAGATGGATAACTTCTACCAGAATTGGATAGTACCATTTCTTTTTTGAAATCATAATTAATTAGTATATTTTTGGATTGAAAAATAAATTAATATAGATTTTTGATATTTAAGTATCACAGGTGTCACATATCTAAGTAGAATTTTGAAAAACAAAATTTTGGGAGGTGGATAACTTCGACCAGAATTGGAAAATTTAAATAGTACCATTTCTTTTTTGAAATCATAATTAATTAGTATATTTTTGGATTGAAAAATAAATTAATATAGATTTTTGATATTTAAGTATCACAGGTGTCACATATCTAAGTAGAATTTTGAAAAATGAAGAGAATGAAAAATGGAAAGGAGTCAAATTTCAATAGGATTGCCTCCGTCCATTTTTATTTGTCTTGTATATTAAAAGTAGATGTTAATTTTTTACTCGTTCAGTTTGAACGACGAGATAATTTACAATTTCATACCTATTTTACTCTTATTATTAATTACTCCCCCCGTCCCATAATAAGTGTCACCTTAGCCAAAAATATTTATCTCATAATAAGTGTCACCTTAGAAAACCAAGAGATAAGTTGACTAGTTTTTTCCAACTCTACCCTTAGATAAAAACTGAAAACTTAAAATAACATCTAATGATGATTGGAAAAGCCACATAGTAACTTGGTATTGTTTGATTCCTAATGTCAAAGGATTACTGGGCACACTCTAATCAAGAGGAAAAAATAATATTTTTTAATGATATAAGAGTAATTTAGTAAATTTCACATTTCATTATTGGTTTCTTAATATGCGCTTAGCTACTTATTATGTGACGGAGGGAGTATTGAGTTGGAAATTTCAGAAAATTATTGGTGGTTGCACAATTTTTAAAGTATGTTTAATTGATTTCAACCATTAGATGACTTAGTAATAAATAAAAGTGATATTATAAAATTATTATTTTATTTATGGCTCTCTAAGGAATGCACCAAATGAATACGTGACAATAAAAATAGATCGAGAGAGTACTACTTATTTTCCCTCTTTAGTAGCATAGTTCACTCTGGGGCTTCCGAATATTCTATGGATTATGGTATTAATAAAGGCAATATTAGGTAATTATAGCAAAGTGTAAATTGGGTGGAACTTTCGAGAAGAGCCGCACGATTTCAATCTTCTAGGCGCCTGATGCACGTCTTACGGCAACAGATTGCGTGTGCTCATGCGTAAAAAAGGATTTGATTTTAAAAAAAGAAAAAACATGTTATGAGATTTTTATTATTTTCTGTTATTAAGATGGTAAGTGTTCTCCACTTTCAATCCAAAAGTTGCGAGTTCGAGTCATCAAGAGAGCAAAGGAGGGAGCTCCTGGGGGGAGGGTTTTAAAAAAAAAATATTTCCTCAAATTCAATTCATGTGGTATTTGATAAGGAGGTTAAAAATTACTTTTAATTTGTGGTATAAAATGAGCATTAGATATTTATGTGACTATAAATTACTTTTTTCTGCGCAAAAAGATTGTCTTGATTCGGATTACTAGAGTCAAACTAATTAATGTTCGGTGTGAATTCGGATTTAGAATCTTTAATTGTTTTAACATAAAACTTACATATTTAGAAACTACATTAAAAGTACTATAAGTCACAATAGTTATAATTTAAAATAGATAGAAAGTATCTGAAAAAATTATGGTAAAAAAAAATTATATCTTTTGACCTATCCAAATAGTAACTAAGACAATCTTTTTGGGACAGAATGAGTATCTCATTAAGTAAGAAATGAAAAGATGAAAGTTAAATTATTTCTATTTATAAAAAGATGTCATTCTTTTTTGAGTAAACCTTAGAGTTGACCCATATCAGTGAGATGCGGAATATTTGGTTTTCATATAGGGTCTTGAAAAAAAATTCACCTCATGAGCTAGCTTTTTTGCGTTGAGTTAAGCTCAAATTTATTTCTTATTATAGTAGCAGAGTCAGGCATCCCAATTTTTAATTTACCTGATGTTGAAATCCTATACTATGATGTCCACTGCCTGTTGGCAAGTCTGGGGTGCAGGCGAGGGGGAAGGGACGTTGAGTCGGACTCAATGTTTATCTTTTACAACAACATACCAGTGCAACTCACAAGTGGAGTAAGGGAGGATAGGATGTACACAAACCTTACTCTTATCTTTTAAGGGGTTGAGAGGTTACATTGTTTCCGATAGACCCTTAGAGCAATAATGCATTACTCAATATTTATTTTTCATTGGACTAAAAAAAAAAAAGAATGTCACGTCAGATGGGATGAAGGAAATTTATTTATTTTCCAAATTCTTGGGCTGATGAGCAATAATGTTTGTTAACTTATTTTACAATTGGAATAGTTTTTGTTGAGGTCAATGTCACGAGTCATCTTTCGCACCACTATTTGCTATGTGGCAATAGCATGCTTGAGAACTTGAGAGATCCACAATTATCTTATTTGGATATGTAACAAATCCCTCTTGTTTGATTGGCCTATTCATCCTATGCCCTGCTCTAAAGTTGCATGAACGACAGAAGATTGAGCTCAAATTGGTTTATTCCATGAGCTTTTGACTACATTATTATTTTTAAGTCCAAATTTATCATGTTAATTATAGATGGGTTGGCTGGATTAAATTTGGGCTAGTTAAAATGGATTGAGTTAATAAATGAACAGGTCATTCTTACTAAGCTTTAATTAATTTGTTTCTTTGTAGTTTATAATTCATTTAAGGACCTAAACAAAAAAAATTCTCTTTATTATAGCGATATATGACATATTAAAATTATATTTTAAAAAAATATTTTGACAAGATATATCATGAATTAATTTGAGCAACATATGAGTTCAACTTTTACATGGTTTAAACTGAACGGTTTAAAATAGCTTGAGTTAATAACTTAACAGTTAACGAATTGGACAAATCATATTTTTAACCTTTTGTTCAAATATATCTCTTGCCCTAACAGAGCCAAAGACATGACCAAAATATAGGGTAAATCTGGCCATCTTCTAGAAGTATATACAAGGATAAACTCTCTCTTATGTGTGTGTTTATATATATATATATATATATATATATATATATAATCTCTCTCCATCTTCAAGTCATGTAAGTTTAGTTTCTGCGTCTGTATCATTATATGTTTTTATATAGTCTGCTACTACTATTCCTTTCCAAAGTTAGTCTTAAGGACTTGTACTGGTGTATTAGTAATATTTTTTAAGAAAATTATTCCATCTCTTGTAATCATACAACTGCCATTATTATGTAACATGAAGTCTAATCCTATGACAAAATCTACATTTATATTAAGGTCTCTTACCCATATCTTGTCCATTTTATAGCTTGGTTTGTGAAATTCTAAACATATATTTATAAAGCTAATGTATGCCTTATGAACGTAATGTCTATATATGTTATGAGTCCTGGTTTTGCTTTTAATACTGCTCCCTATCCTTCAAAACTACCATCTGTTTCTACAATTAAATAATCTATTTCTAGTGGCATATTCAAATCAGGAATATTTTTTATTTTTTCTTTGATTTTTTGTACTAATTTAATGTCTTCAGTATTAAATTATCTACCAAACATCTTTGTTGTCTGTCTATTACATATTCTGGTAATACTTTAAAAGTCCAATTTGATGGCTAAAAATCTACTAGGTTATTGGCTCCGAATTGTATTCTTTTCATAGTATTTCTTTCTAATAAAGATGTAGGTCTAAAATGAAAGTTACCTAATACTTTATCCGTCCGTACGCGTGTATCGGGGTTGGCGCTGCCTTTCCCCTTGTCTCGTCCGAGAACCGGAAGGTCTCATGCTGTTCAAATAGAAAATCAGTTAGCAGTAATCTTTAATCTACTTAATTGGTTTGCTAAATTATTATTTCTTTCCTAATTTTTACATTTTTTTTTTAATAATTTGGACTCTGTCCAGTTATGAATCTTATTACACTGTTCATCTCTTTCTTATTTTCTGCCTATCTCCCAATTTTTACATTTTTATGTTTTTTTTTAATAATTTGGACTCTGTCCAGTTATGAATCTTATTACACTATTCATCTCTTTCTCTTAATCTTTGTTCTTAATAGAAAAAGAACAAGATAAACACATAGTTAAAAATCCTAGTCCAGAATTATCTCTAAGTCAAGGGATGTCACCAGTCCATAGTTTAGATTTCGAAGGAGATAATATTAATTTCCAGGACAGTGCATTTCAAGACTCTCAAGATCCAAATGATGTAGACTCAGGCATGAGTTTTGATTTGGTTGCTCTACACAATTTGGACACCTAGATACTAGTATATCAAATCAGGAATATTTTTTATTTTTTGTTCAATATAGATATGGATAAAAATATAGAGTGGTTTTTAGCAAATATTTTAAACAGTCCTACTCGGTACTATCTCACTCCTTGATTCCTCTTATCATGTAGGTATATTTCTTATTTTTTGCCTATCTCCCAATTTTTACGTTTTTTTTTTTAATAATCTGGACTCTGTCCAGTTATGAATCTTATTACACTGTTCATCTCTTTGTCTTAATCTTTGTTCTTAATATCCTTCTTCTTTAGCCACACCCCGATTACCACGGCCAACATCGTCCCTTATCATTTGGACATTAAAACGGCCTTTCAAACACCTAGGAATTTATAGGTTAATCCATGGAGTATATTAAGAAATTAAGAGAATAACCATATACTAAGAGTAATAGATTCATAATAACAAGTAAGTAATTACTCAAACATAATATATTAATTAAACATTGATACTATTAATTAAACATGGAATAATTTACATAGTCGGGAGATTAGTACAGAAAATATAGATAAAAACTTACATGACTTGAAGATGGAGAGAGGTTTCCCTTTCGGGGAACCCAAAAACAGCTTCACACTAAGAGAAAATTACTGAAAGCTTAATATTATTTTTACAAGGTTTATAATTACAAAAGTTTTGGACTGGGAAAGGGATTGAGACATGTGAAAGAGAAGGGGAATATGGAGTTTGTCTGATACCAAAGTGATAGGGGGTTAAATTTTTTGTTTCAATATAGATATGGATAAAAATATAGAGTGGTTTTTAGCAAATATTTTAAACAGTCCTACTCGGTACTCTCTCACTCCTTGATTCCTCTTATCATGTAGGTATATTTCTTATTTTCTGCCTATCTCTCAATTTTACATTTTTACGTTTTTTTTTTTAATTTTCTTTTTATATATATTCCTTTTGTCACATATTTCTTCACGAAAAATCCCTGAAATGACTTCCTTATTTGCCTTTCAAAGCAGTTAAGCTTCAACTCTAGATAAGAATATTCAAATTAAATACTGATTTAATTTCTCGAGGTACATACTATATGCTACAACAACATACCCCGTGTAAAAGAAATTGAGTTAACTTGAGTGAGATTTCCTATCATTTATTACGCATTTGTTCTTTTTGTTGGTGCAGTCAACAATATTATTGCATGTTTCTTTATAATACAATAGATGGTTAAAAAAGAAATTCAAAAGTAGCAGATAAATATTAGATCAATCACCAAACATGTATCTAATACCTGCATTTTACCCAATTTAACTAACTACTGCTTACACCTAAATATATAGTGGAGTACGTAGTTATTTTGATTCGTAAACTTTACTGGATTCGGGTTGTGTGTTTCAGGTCAAAAGATATATAAAAAGCTAATACTTCGGGTTGAAGCAAGTCATGGAGTCTTCAATCTACACTGAAGTTTTCTCCAATTCCAAATGTCATCATATATAACACAAGACATAACAATGCATTTTACTGATTTAATATTTGTACGAAAAGGGTCACATACTAGAAAACATGAAATTAGCTACGGAATTTATTGGTAATCCCCAGTTAATCCATCGCTAAATAACTCCTAGCTAATTGATTTTTTTTATAATCTGTCGCAAATCCATAGCTAAATGGGATTAGCATGAAATATTTATTGTTTAGCTACAAAATTTTGTCCATCACTGGTTCCTTGTTTTGTTTTCTAGTAGTATATAGTATATACGTACATGCCCCTAACGTATTGTTTACAAAAGTTGTTTAATGGTGAATGAAGAGTATGGAATATTGGGATCCTCTAAAAAGAGATTTGGGCTAATGGGTCAAATTGTGAATGAATTGAGTCTAATTACATGTGGACCAATTGTTGGATTTTTCATCTATTACTGCTACAGTTTTCTAAAATAATTAGTTGTTTAGTTGTAGGAGAAGTCTAATAGTTGATTTAGTAGAATATTCAGTTTTAAAATTTTAGTAAGAGCCTAATACTTTTGACGTAAGAGGAGTCTACTACTTTATTTATGTGCCTATATAAAGGTTTATGGTTAATAAAATTTATATGAGACACTTTTCATTCATATTTTCTTTGCATCTCTCTCCAAAAATCATAACAGTGGTATCAGAGCCTTCATAGATCTTAATGGGTCTGTGCATTCATTGAAGAAAGAAATACTTCCGACGACTTTTAACCCATACCTATTTTCAACCCATTTTAACCCTTGATTTTTTAACGCTCAAGGCTTTTTTTTTTCCAATCAATTTTAACCCGTGCTTATTTTTAACGCTCAAGAATATTTTCAATTCATTTTGACCCGGGATTATTTTTAATGCTCAGGGCTATTGTCAACAAATACATATTTAAGCCAATTTTTAATACATACTACCTGATGGATATAAATTATTCATGATATTTTGTATATAAAATAAGTTTTTAAATAAAACATGAATAAGTATATCATATTCTCGCATATTTTCTGACAAATTCTACAGGAAGAAGAATACTATAGAAGAATAGAGAAGAAACAAATTGTCAAAGAAGTAAGCAAATAATTCAATAGATGCAACCACAAATTCATAAGTCACAACCATGAAGTTTTACATGTGGGAATTGCAAAATTCACGGGTGTGACCACCACTTTCATACTCACACCCGTCAAGTGTTGGCATCAAGAAAGAAGTTGTAAAATCCAGGGGTGTGACCACCACTTTTATACTCACACCCGTCAAGTGTTGGCATCAAGAAAGAAGTTGCAAAATTCACAGGTGCGACTACCGTTGTCATACTCTCACCCGTAAAGTAAGGTCACAGATGTGAGCACTACTTCAAGGAGTGCCTTTGTAGGGGGAGACACTACATTTTCCTATAAATAGCAGCATCACTTTGCTTACAAATCATCCCATAATTTACAAGACAAAGTGTTAATCTTGTTCTATTTCTCTTTTCTTTCCCTTGTAATAAAAATATTTCTCCAAGTCTTTCAATATTTCTAGTTTCTTAAATTCGTATTTTCTCTTTTTCTAACTCCATAATGGAGTAATCTCTTTTTGTTGGGATAGTTGAAGAAACTTGGTGTAGTGTTATATTATCTTATTTTCGTTATTCCTCGGGTTGATATTATTTAAGTGTCATACTTTGTGTTGGAATGATATATTCTACTAATCATTATCGTTACTTAGTATATTTTGTGTTATGATTATAGTTATATGAATTTGTACTTCTAACAAGGAGGGAAATTAATATACTATAATAATTGCATAAAATATATATGTAATAATAATTTTTAGTCATATATTATTCCAAATCTTTGAACTTGCTTCTTTTAATCCTAATTCTCACGGGGGTTATTTCAAGTTAGTTCTTAGGTTTAAATCTTTATCTTATTTCTTTCCGTCCTAATTCTCACGGAGGGACAGTCTCAAATAAGTTTATTGATTTGAGGGATCTCAATCTTATTTATTTCAATTCTAATTCTCACAGAGGGATTGTTTCAAATAAGTTTATTGATTTAAGGAATAATCGCAAGAGGTCTTTATTCCTCATAACACAAACCAAATCTAGGAACTATTTCTACTGTTTTGTGGAATTTACTGAAAAAAAGTTTTATTGCCCTATATACACTAAGTGGATTCCAACGACTCCCAACTATTTCTTTTAAGATAATCTTTTGAAAGTTGTTTCTTTTGCTAAAGTAATTTACAAATTTAAGTCATTACTCTCCTTTCATCAATTTGATTCTCTCAAATAGCAGCCAAAATACTACAAGTCTGTAGCATAGATTTTTCAATCTCTGTGGGACGATATATTAAAATATATTAGAATTTGACAGAGTACGAGCGAAATTTCCGATGCACTTTGGCCTCATCAAATTTTTGGCGTCGTTGCCGGGGATTGGCATACATCTACTTCAGACTAAGTATTTTGTTACTAATTTGAGAACTTACGTTTATATTTATCATTATCTGTATATTTATTAATATTATCATTACCAACTAAGTACTATTATAATTATTGTATTTATTAATACTAGTGTTTTTATTTGTAATTATATAAATTTTCTTTAAAAAAAAAATAAAAAATTAAGCCTTCCTACAGTTTCATCGTTACATCACCTCTATTCTTGCAATCATTATAAATTTTTATATTATCATTATATATACTTCCTTCTTATAAAAGCGTTATTTTATTTCATTATTAGTACTACCATCTGTTGTTCTCATCACTCTTGTCTATATAAAAGTGATTTTTATTATTGGTTTTACAAGATAGTTGTTGTTTATTATTGGTTTTACAAGATAGTTGTTGTTGTTGTTGTTGTTGTTGTTGTTGTTGTTGTTGTTATTGTTGTTGTTGTTGTTGTTGTTATTACAACATTACGGTAGTTTATGACCCGCTCTTCTTTAAAAGAGTTGGCCTATTACGATCCAGAAATTGAAAGATCTATTCGTTTGCGCAGGAAGGAACAAACATCTGATTCTCAAAGTGTAACTTGTGACGAAATGGAACATCAACCAGGAGTTGAAAATCACCCACCAGAAATTTCAACACCACTTGTTCCAGAAGATCAGTTTGATGAAGTAGTGTCAAGACCAGCAAACAGAATTCTAAGGGATTATGCTAGACCAGATCACTTCAATTGTGAATCTCTTGTGAGGAACCGTCCAGTTGCAGCTAACAACTTCGAAATCAGGATTGGATTAATTCAAACAATTCAACAATCATGTGCATTCACTAGTGATCTTAGTGAAGAACCACATAGTCATCTGATTGATTTCTTAGAATTAGTTGAAATTGCTATATATAATGGAGTATCCCTTGAAGCAATCAAGCTAAGGCTATTTCCTTTTTCTTTAAAAGGAGATGCCAAGACTTGGTTGCGAAGTTTTCCTCAAGGTCTATCACCACATGGGATCAGATGACTCAAAATTTTTTAAATAAATATTTTTCCCATGCTAAAACTACAAAGTTAAGACAAGATATTATTAATTTCTTGCAAACTGACACTGAGTCAGTTTATCAGGCTTGGGAGAGATTAAAAGAAATGCTAAGAAAATGTCCACATCATGACATTGCTGAACATATGCAATTGTATATATATTTTTTTTTATCATGGGTTAAAATCTTATTCTCAAAATGTGATAGATGCAGCTGCAGGAGGTTCCATTATGGGAAAAACCATAGAAGAAACTTTGCAAATGATGTATGAAATCTCTGAAAATGCCATTCAATGGCCATCTGACAGTGTAATCATTAAGAAAGCTGCTACTGTAATTCTAACTGATGCTTTAAATACACTAACTCAACAGATTGCTTCTTTGGCACAAAAGTTTGAATCTTTTCAGGTTAATACACAACATTCAAGCTAGGCTGAGGCATGTGACATATGTGGAGGAAACCATCTAAACCATGAATATCAATCAACCAACCAAAATGATGAGCAGGTTAAAGCCCTTGGATACAAGCCATACTCTTTTTGTAGTCCATTGGCACAAAAACATCCAGGCTTTCAATGGAACAATCAAAATGGTACTGAAAACTCTCAAAGCTTTCAAAAGCAACAGGTACAGGGTCCACCTGGATACTAGAATCAAAACCACGAGCCATTAAATTTCAGACCATATGAACAAACAACTTCATATCAGCAGAGGCCTCAACAAGAACATACGAATCTTGATGACCTATTGTACAAGTACATCAAATCCATTGATGAAAAAAATCAAAATTCAGCTCTAAAAAGCTAAAAATTTAGTTAAGCCAGTTGGCAACTCTTGTGTCCGAAAAGAACCAAGGTCCCTTACCAAGCAATACAGAGAAAAACCCAAAGGAGCACCTTAAAGCCATTGCTTTACGGTCAGGTAAGAACCTTGATGAACCTGACAAGGACACCAAGAAAAGAATCAATCATCATAGCAGGTAGACAAAGGTAAAAATGTTGAAACACCCTCTGAACAATCAGAAGAAAAGGAAAAGAAAATGGAAGAGGAAAATATTCTCCCTGTGAGTATTCCTTTTTCACAAAAAATGAAGAGAGAAAAGCTTGATAGTCAATTTGCCCAGTTTTTGGATATTTTAAAACAAATTCACATTAATATTCTTTTTACTGATGCTTTATTACAAATGCCTTCATATGCCAAGTTTCTAAAATTTTGTCAAGCAAAAGAAAACCGGAAGAAGCTTCTATGGTAGTACTTACTGATAAATGTAGTTCAAAACAAACTACCACAAAAGCTCGGGGATCCGGGTAGTTTTACAATTCCATGCACTTTGGGAGGAGTATACTTTGAAAAAGCACTTTGTGACTCTACGGCTTCAATAAATCTAATGCCGTTTTCTATTTTTAGAAAATTGTATCTTGGTGAAATAAAAAACACAAGTGTTTCTCTAAGGTTTGCAAATCAAAGTACTAAAAAACCTAAGGGGATAATTGAAAATATTCTTGTAAGAGTTGATAAATTTGTTTTCCCTGTGGATTTTATAGTACTTGAAATGCGGGAATGTCCTGATGAACCAATAGTTTTGGGTAGACCATTTCTTGCAACAGGAAGAGCAATCATAGATGTCATCAAGGACAACTAATTTTAAGAGTAGATGAAGAAAGGGTCATTTTTTATTTGCTAAAATTGCTAAGATTTTCAGGAGATCAGACATCATCTTCATGTTTTTCAATTGACATGATTAGTGATCTTGCAGATGAATTCAAAGATGATAAATTGATTCTAGATTCTATGAAAAGATGCTTGTCAAAATCTGGCACCTCACAAGATGATGATCCCACCATCAGGAGCGAAGCTGAAATATTGAAAAAAGATTATAAGGATGAGGAGATACAATCGGAAGAAGTTTAACTAAAAATTGAACTCAAAATTCTTCCTTCTCATTTGAAATATGTTTATCTTGAGCATGAATTATTTCCAGTAATTATTTCATCTTCTCTATCCGCTGAACAGGAAGACAGTTTAATTGAAGTATTACAAGCACACAAAGGAGCCTTAGGGTGGACAGTGGCAGATATCAAAGGGATTAGTCCAGCTATTTATGCACACAGAATCCTCATGGAAGATAGCTACAAACCAATAGTTCAGCTCCAAAGGAGATTGAATCCTACAATGCAAGAAGTGCTGAAAATTGAAATAATTAAACTTCTTGCGGCAGGTATCATCTACTCCATTTCTGATAGCCCTTGGGCAAGTCCTATTCAAGTAGTAAAAAAAAGAGGTATTACGGTCATAAAAAATGAAAATAATGAACTCATACCTACTAGAACAATTATTGGATGGAGAGTTTGTATTGATTATAGACGCCTCAATGATGCCACCAGAAAATACCATTTTCCTTTACCATTTATAGATCAAATGTTGGAAAGGGTAGCAGGATATGGTTTTCTTGTTTTCTTGATGGATATTCAGGTTATAAACAGATACCAATAGCACAAGAAGACCAGGATATGACAACTTTCACATGTCCCCATGGAACATATGCCTATAGGATAATGCCATTTGTTTTATGTAATGCACCTGCCGCATTCCAATATTTTATGTCAGCAATTTTCTCAGACATGACCGAAAAATTCTAGAGATTTTTATGGATGATTTCACTCTTTTTGGAAAATCATTTGAAGATTGTCTTTACCACTGACCTTAGTTCTTAAAAGATGTGAAGAGACAAACTTGATTCTTAATTGGGAGAAATGTCATTTTATGGTTACAGAAGGAATTGTTCGAGGACATAAAATCACTGTTGAAGGGAGAGAAGTTAATAAGGCTAAAATTGATGTTATAGCAAGATTACCCCCTCCCACAACAATTAAAAGCATTAGAATTTTTTTAGGAAATGCAGGTTTTTACAGATGGTTCATAAAAGACTTTCCAAAGATTTCAAAACCGCTGACTAACCTTTTGATGAAAAGATGTTGAGTTTGAATTTTCAGGTGATTGTTTGAAGGCATTTGAAACCCTTAAGGAAAGATTGTCAACAACCCCTATAGTCGTGCCCCCTGATTGGAAACAGCCTTTTGAGATCATGTGTTGTCACGACCCAATTTAGGATTGCGTGGGCACCTACCTTTCCCACCTCGGTAGGCGAACCCTCTGTCGAATAACACATCAATTAAATAAAGACGAATCATTTTTAATCAGTAAATATTTAGAAATAGTAGCGGAACATCAAAATATGCTTAACAAACTCAAGGTTTAATATGATTACAACAATTAAACAGTTACAGACTCTATCCGACTTCCCACGACCTGGTATAGACTAGTACAAGAACGACTAAATGATTCCAGATTTCCACTACATTCTAAGACTCAACCTCCATCTTGGAATGAAGTGGTAGGAGGCCTTCCGGACAGGCACCGCGCATTTCTGAATCTGTCGCAATCAATCACCTGAAACACCCTACACCCTGATAAGGGTGTAGCAAAAGCAGTATCAGTACCAGCCACGCGCACTGAGTAAGTATCATAGGCCGACAATGGTTAGAAACACATATCAGTAAAAGAATTCACAAATAAACATGATAAATAACTAATCAAGTATACATCTATCCATAGCTCATGATAACATCAATATCTTCAACTCCTTAATTATCCTTTAATAAGCATAAATCAATTCCACAACAATAAACCAACCTGTAAAAGTCACAGATAATCGAAGATAAGTATACATCTCATCGCCTAGGTAGCATCTAATCCCAATTGTGCCAAGTCTCAAAATATCAATCCGAATCCAACATCACAAGTAAACACCAAATCATCTCAAATCAAGCCATAATGCAATCCAACACAATGATGTATGAATGCAATGCAATGTCATGCCAATGTTGTGTACACATGTACTCTGGATGAAAATATCGACATCTCGGTAGGACAACCCAGTGTGACTCGCGAAGTCTAAGTGCCACCCTTTCAGGATCTTTGCCCAACAGATAGACGGGATCCCAGATCTTTGCCTATGGGAGGTTCTCACCGGCACCACATTGGGAGACCAGCGGAGTCCATGCACTTACTCAATCAATGATTCCGGAACTAACATCGGATATCAGCCTCTTACATCACTCAAGTAAAAACCGAGCCCAGCTCATCACAGTGTTTCATTAAGTATCATCAGTATCTCAATAATATATCATGAAGAATGAGAGTACGTGCAATGCATGTATCCACTATAATCATGCTTAATATCACAGTACCAATAATGGGTACGCCAATAATATATCCGAATCACAAACACCAACAATGGGTGTGCCAACAATATATCAGAGTCATAAGTACCAACATGGGTGCGCCAACTAAATATCAAGTCGCCAATACCAACAAGGGTATGCTAGCAAAATCATCAATATCTACACAAGTCATACAGAATTCTATCCACGTATCAACATCAAATTACGATACCACCATAACACAAATAAGTTGTAACAATAATTCCCAATACCAAATTCTCACTCGTGGCATCAAGCCAACACAATAGATCATTCAGTCACAATACTATATTACTGCTCTTCCCTTATTAGCCTATTAGCTTAGTACAACTAAATTCACCTCCTACTCACAAGGCATTCTTTCCTACTCAGTCTAGAACTCAATTGCAACCGTTGGTACATTGCATCTTTCCATTAATCAACTAGATTTACTATCAACAACATAACACACTTAATCACATATTATGAAAATTCTCATCGTGAGACAATGAGAAATAGGTATCACCTACTACTCCCAAGTCACATAAAATCTACCGATATTCAAGAAAACCACATCAAACATCCTAAAGAATCTACAGGCCACAAGCCCGAACATACAAATCACACAACAATACCATCCTAGGATTCCATCCCAATCTCCAATTCCTACACATGCATTCTCCGTTCCTTCTAATACACGAATATAGGAAATTAACTGGAGTCTACTGAAAGGGAAGCCATAACCTACCTCATGGCCGAGCGGGTGCCACGAACGTCCATTGATTCTTCAACTCGATCACCATATAGTAATCCGCACGAAGGAGCTTGGAGAAAACATGTCCTCATAAGACATTTCGGATTAATAAGAAAGGTTTGGGGTCTTAACCCATTTCTAGATTCCATCTACAACAACACTAGGTGATTCACCAATTTTTAAGCTTATATTGAGGAAGACCTATTTCCAAGATCCATGGAAGAACTCATTTTTAAGAAGAAGGAAGGTAGGAATCTAGTTTATTAACTCATTTAGGGGAAGAACTTGGAAGATTGCTGTCACGCCCCGAACCATGGCCTAGGCGAAACGCGGCACTCGGTGCCATACTGCATGTGACCGAGCAAACCACATGGCTTGTTGAATCATCATGAGGCATACATGAGAGGAAATATAACATGAATGTGATGAGCTTTTATAAAACATGAGAATCATAACATTAAATAAAATACTGATATAAAACATGAATGCAGAAATATCGTAAATGAGCCACAATGGCTATCCGACTCTGAACATCTAACATGACATGTCTGACTAGTCTAGTCTATGAAACCTCTACATAAGTCTGAATGTGAAAACATACTCGCCGGGACAAGGCTCCCAGCATACTTTAAATGCATATCTTATCATGAAAATAATAAATAATAAATGTCTAAGCCCCGGAAGAGATTGGGCTCACTAACAAGCTGATAAGTGCGAATCCTACTCGGTAGATGCATTGTCCTGTAAATCAGTACCTGCATCGTGAAATGCAGGCCCCCGGGCAATAAAGGGGACGTCAGCACATTGAATGTATTGGTATGTAAAGCAACTGAATGAAATAACATGGGACATGAGAATAACATAATAGAGACTGAACTGAAGCATGATCATGAACATGAGTACATATACATAAATAACATGTGTAAAGTATTGTGAGTAGGGAGAGCAGTAAATATAACCGACAACATGGTCTGGTACTTGTGTCCTTCCAGCAAAACACTTATACCTTGCCAGGGACATGTGATTTAATAATATTATGAAAGGATCCAGTCATTATGACAGATCGTCCTAAGCATGGGTGGAGCGATCCTCATCCTACGGTGGCTACGTAGTTTCAGGCTGCATGTAGCCTTCTTGGTAATTAATGCAACTCCCAAAAATATGAACATGGAAAATAAGTGGCACTTGCTGCCCATGGCTTTTCATGAATCAAAACTTGCATGTACATGGATATCATTCGTATTATTCTTGCATGAACTTATAAAACATATATGGCTTTTCTTGAAAATATCATAATAGTTCATAAACTTGCATGTAAGAACCCATGGAATGTAAAGTATGAGTTTTCCATAGATTATAGACAGATTCTCAATAATCATAATGATGTATCAAGAACACAATGAAGAATTTATAACAATTTAATACATAATATAACATGGGGCATGGACCTAGGGTTATCATGAACATGGTTAAAAACTCTAGTTTTCGTATAACTTCATACTTTATGGAAGAAGTGACGTGGGGAAGAACAATGATGTTCCCACACGTAGATAGCAACCCTACATACCTGGTAATGCTCCAAGCTTGAAATAAAAATCTGAACTTGGAAGGAGAATTCTAATCCTTGGTCTCGGATTCCTTTAGGTGGGTTTTCTTAAAAACCCTATGTTAAAAACATGAAATTCCTACTTAGAATTCATGGGTAATTGATGGAATTCACTTAGAATGGTCTTAAGGAGCTTACCTTGATGCTTAGAGAAGTTGAGAGGAGAGAACTTACGTGTTAGGGCTTGAGAGGAATGAGACTTATGAAATAAAAGCTGAATTCTCGTCTTTTAATTGTCGCAGTCGCGGCACTACTACGGACCTTGTTACGGTCCGTAACACTGGACCGTAACGCGTGTCAAAATTCCAGAGTGGGTCTAAGTTCGAGGTTGGGTTATGGACACGAGATACGGATCGTATCTCGTGTTATGGTCCATAACCCTGGGCCGTAACGCATGGTACGGTCCGTAACGATGAATCGTCCTTTGGTCCAAGTTACGAGAGGGTGATTTTTTGAAGCCTTACTATTACGATATGAACGACGGTCCGTAAGACACGTTACGGTCCATCCCTTGAAGCGTAATGCTGGGTTTTTACGAACTGAAACATATTTTCAATTCCAACACTCTCCTTCTTGGGTTTTTAACCTCTTGAGTCATAAATATGGTTTAGTACGAATTTATGAGGTGTTATAATTGCTTAACGGGATTCATGTGAAAGATAATGCTAACCCAACATTCCTTCAATTCTAGATACTTGTAATACCCACTAGCTCTATGGCGACTCAGCTGGGCCTGGTGGCCCACACTTCCATCCCTCACGCGATGCGCACAATGATTTCGATTGAATTAGCGATTTCCAGAACATAACTAGACTGTCATGCCCCAAAACCCACCCTAGATGTGACCGGCATCCGACATTATGAACAATATCGAAAGAACCTAAAAGATGCAATAACTATACTTGAACTCGCCAGGTTCAATATTCGCCTCCAACAATTTATAAAATAAATGTAAACCAATCATGAATATATGAATTAAATCAGCGGAAGTCTTTATTAATCAAATACTTAGTCAAACGTAATAACGTGCCTGGGACTTAATCAATAACTCAACAACTACCCACAAGAATGTATACTATGGAGCTTCTAAGATAAAGGAATAATAGTTTAACTCATTGGGACGCAGCTCGGAAAACTAATATAATGAATAAACAAATAAATAGGGTGTCCCACGAATAAACGTGTGGGCTCACCAAATCAGGAGCAACATCAAGTCCTTCCTAAACGCCCAGAGTATCAAGAACCTGCTCTTCTCCGTTACCTAACATACCATCAAAAACAACAATGGTATGCCTGAGTACTTCGTACTCAGTGAGTGCATCGGGGACAATAAGGAATAAGAAAATAGAGTACAATAATACATAAAGTAATCAGTCCTGAAAATCATGTGAAACCAATGTAAGAACATTTATTTAGTTTGTGTATCTCAATAAGAATTATCAAAACCGATTATAAGGCCTCTTGTCAAGGTAAAACTTCAAATATGCCTTTCAATTGATCATAATTAACAACAATAATTCCATTTGAAAATAAGAATATCACACATACCAATACAGGCCCAAGGATTAAGCACATCGAAGGGATGACCGTTGAGGTTCCCTAGTCATAGCGCACCACACCGGAATATGTAATTCTCGGTGGCTATCCTTCCTCCCGAATAGCTAGGCATAAACTGCACTCCGGGTAGCGAACCCGGTAGTGGCCACTCTTCCTCCCGAATGGCTAGGCAATTACCACACTAGGATCCATAGTGACCACCCTTCCTCCGGAGTAGCTAGGCCAAACACAACAATCAATTCATAGCATGGAAGCTGAATTATAGCATAGAAGCTAAATCACAATCATCTCAATGTAGTCACACCATCCATTAGCATTAAGTTTGAAAATATTTCCACTTCTTTAAACAAAGTTCAATTGTCATAGTTTCTCATGAAAACCTCATTACCAACCGTTAACCCTTATTATTGATCATCTCTTATAGAGGAAAAACAGTTGGGATCACATATACATGTATAGGGTATAGTACAATTAAGGTCTAATGTGGGCTTGCCTCCTCACACACACCAACCATGATAAAACATGAATTGGGGTTTCAAAATATGAGAAGTTCACCTTTCTATTCAATAAAGAACTTTTGCAAAGAAGACATGCATTCCAAAATAAGATTTTCAAAAGAGACATACCTTAATTAAGCCTTACGTAATTCAACAATTTACTTTTACAATGAAGAACGTTGCTTGAGTCACCTTGAGAAGGATTACTTTGCAAACCCTAGGTTTTTCATTCAAGAATCATGTTAAGAATTATGTGTTTAATGCTAGGATTGATTAATAATGTTAAAGATGTTCTTACCTTAAGGTTTGGAGACTTGGAGAAAAGGTTTTCGTCCTTAGGGTTTATGAGAATGAGAATAATTCATAAAATTAACTGAATCCCGCTATTTATATACACAGCTGGCGGCTGGTGAAATACGGCCAGAAATACGGACCGTATTTCAAAATACGGGCCGTATTCTGTGGCCGTATTTAACAATAATGAAAATAGTGAGCAGTCTTAGGGAACAGGTGAAATACGTCCAGAAATATGGACCGTATTTCAAAATACGGGCCGAAAACCCTAGCCGTATTTTATGTTAGCTAAAAACAGTGAGCCACCTAAGAAGGTGGGTGAAATACGCCCAAGGTATATGGATCGTATTTTAAAATACGGGCCGTATTTTACATTTGACAAAAACAGTAAAGTCCAATTCTCCAAGACACTTTCACACTTAACTCGGATCTACAGAGTGTTACATTATCCCCCCCTTAAGATCATTCGTCCTCGAATAAGGATCGTAGCTTAGAAAGAATTCACTAAACCACAAGTTGTTTCAAACAACACAACGATATAATTAAAATGTTAGCTCATACCTTCCATAGGGAACAAGTGAGGATATCTTTTCTTCTTGTCCTCATCTACTTCCCAAGTAGCTTCCTTAGTATTATGGTTTTGCCACAACACTTTAACCGACGCTACATCCTTTGTCCTCAACCTTCTAACTTAACTATCTAAAATCTGAATTGGTTCTTCTTCATAAGGCAGAGCTTCATCAATTTCAATATCTTCATGGTGCAACACATGGGAAGGATCAGTTTTGTACAATCTCAACATTGAAATGTGAAACACTGGATGAACCATGGACATCGCAGCCGGTAATCTCAACTCGTAAGCTACCTTCCCAAACCTTTTTGTAATCTCGTAAGGACCAATATAGCGAGGACTAAGCTTGCCCTTTCTGCCAAAATGCAATACCCTCTTCATAGGTAACACTTTCAAGAAAACCTTGTCACCAACAGCAAATTCCAATTCCCTACGCCTCATGTCCGTATAAGACTTTTGTCTACTCTGAGCGGTCTTCAGTTGCTGTGGAATAAGATTTACCTTCTCAATCACCTCATGAACTGAATCGGGACCCAAAAACTCTACTTCCGTTGGTTCAAACCAACCAATTGGAGACCGACAACGCCTCCCATAAAAAGCCTCATAAGGAGCCATCTGAATACTCGCTTGATAGCTAATGTTGTAAGCGAATTCCACCAGAGGTAGGTGTTCATCCCAACTTCCTCCAAAATTGATTGCACAAGCACGCAACATATCCTCCAAAATTTGAATAGTTCTCTCTACCTGCCCGTCAGTTTGAGGATGACAGGCAGTGCTCAATTTCACTCTAGTCCCCAAACCTTATTGAAACGTCTGCCAGAAATGAACAAGAATTACGTACCTCTGTCAGATATGATGAATGCCGGAACATCGTGCAACCTAACAATCTTCTTTAAATATAACTTGGCGTACTCCGCCGCGGCATATGACGTCTTTAAAGGAAGAAAATAGACAGACTTTGTGAGTCTATCCACGATCACCCAAATCAAATCATACTTGGCCTTTGTCCGAGGTAAACCTGCAACGAATTCCATATTTATCATCTCCCACTTCCATTGAGGAATCTCAATGTTTTGAGCCAAGCCACCAGGCCTTTGATGTTCAGCCTTCACCTTTTGAAAGTTTAGACACTTAGCCACAAAGTTAGAAATATCAACCTTCATGCTCTTCCACCAATAGTGCTATTTCAAATCCTTATACATCTTGGCGGATCTCGTATGAGCTTCTATCATCAATTCTTGTCGAAGACCATCAACATCGGGAACACACAATCTTCCTTGCAACCGCAGAACACTATCGCCTGTTCCAACAGTGAATGAAGTGTACTCACCCCTTTCCACTCCATCTCGCAGTTTTGCTAAAAATTCATCATCATACTGCTTTGACTTGATCCTTTCCACGATATCAGATCGCACTGGCGTGACTCCCACTAACTCACCCTCTTCGATTTCATCAAGTCTGACACCAAGACTAGTAAGTCTTCGAACTTCTCTTCCCCTAGGCATGTCATGTGCATGCAAATATGCCAACGTGCCCATGGACTTCCTAGTCAAAGCATCAACAACCACATTGGCCTTGACAGGATGATACAAAATATTCAAGTCATAATCTTTTAGCAACTCCAATCACCTCCTTTGTCTGAGGTTCAACACTCGCTGCTTAAAGATATATTGCAGACTCTTGTGATCAGTAAAAACATCACAATGCTCACCATACAGATAATGACGCCAAATTTTCAAAGCAAAAACCACAGCAGCCAACTCCAAGTCATGAGTCGGGTAATTCTTCTCATGCTTTTTCAACTGTCGCGAAGCATAAGCAATCACCTTACAATTCTACATCAACACACAACCCAAACCAATTCTAGAAGCATCACAATACACCACATATCCACCAGACCCAGAAGGTAAAGTCAAAATAGGAGCCGAATCTTGGCTTAAGCTCTTGGAAACTCTTTTCACAAGCTTCGAACCACTAAAACTTAGTAGTCTTCTGCGTCAACTTAGTCAATGGAGAGGCTGTAGACGAAAATCCTTCCACAAACTTTTTATAATAATTTGCCAAGCCCAAGAAACTACGAATATCAGTCACACTCGTGGGTCTAGGCCAATCCTTCACCGTCACCAGACACCACATGACCCAAGAAAGCCACAGACTTAAGCCAGAATTCACACTTAGAGAATTTCGCATAAAGCTATTCTCCTCGAGTGTTGTCAAAGTTATTCTCAAACTATTAGCATGATCCTTACGACTTATAGAATACACCCAGATAACATCGATAAACATAATAATGAAGCGATCTAGATAAGGCTTAAACACAAGATTCATCAAATCCATAAATGCAGCAGGCACATTAGTCAACCCAAAGGATACCACTAGAAACTCAAAGTGCCCATAACGAGTAGGGAAAGCGATTTTCGGAATATCCTCCTCCTTTATATTTAATTGGTGATGCCCAAACCTTAAGTCAATCTTAGAAAAGAACATGGCACCCTAAAGTTGGTCGAATAGATCATCTATCCTAGGCAAAGGATATTTATTATTAATGGTCACCTTATTACGCTGGCAATAGTCAACACACATCCTAAGGGAACCATCCTTCTTCCTAACAAACAAGACTGGAGCACCCCAAGGTGAGGAACTTGGTCGGTTGAAGCCCTTATCCAATAAGTCCTTTAATTCCTTTAGCTCCGCTGGAGCCATACGATAAGGAGGGATAGAAATAGGTTGAGTGTTGGGAATAACATCAATCCCAAAATCAATAACTCTATCAAGAGGAATACCAGGAAGATCTTCGGGAAACACTTTGGGATAATCACTAACTATGGGAACAGATGCAAATTTGGGTATTAGGGCTTTTGTATCAGTAACAACAACCAAATGGTAAATACACCCCTTAGTGATCATCTTATGAGCTTTAAGATAGGAAATAAATCTACCCCTTGGTTAGCAATTTCACCCTCCCACACAATAATAGGCTCATCGGGAAAGGTGAAACGAACTAACTTATGGCGACAATCCACATTAGCATAACATGCGGACAACCAGCCCATCCCCATAATTACATCAAAATCCACCATCTCAAGTTCATACAAATCAGCAACGGTCTCATGACCTTTAATCACAACAACACAATTTCTATACACTCTAGAAGCAATAACAGGAACACCAGAAGGCGTATCAACAACAAAGGGTTCCAACAAAGGTTCGGGTTTCATACCCATATCAAGAGCGAAATAAGGCGTCACATAGGATAAATTTGAATGCGGATCAATCAGTGAATAAGCATCATGAGAACAGATGGTAAGGATACCTGTAACCACAGCGTTAGAAGCCTCAACTGCCTCTCTACGAGTCAGCCCATAAAGTCGAGCTGTCCCTCCACCAAAGTGTTAGCAACTTCCTTTCTTTTGCCATTATTACGAGCATTCTGATTATTATTGTTAGCATTACCAGCAGGCGGATTTTTAGCAGATGCAGAAGCAGGCGAATCATTCCTTTGGTTAGACATGACAGCCATCTCGCGTAGCCACTTTCTGCATTCCCTCTTAAGGTGCCCCTTAATAACATAGTGATGACAGATACGATCTTCCCATACAACGGACTGACTACTACCACGAGAACCTGTTTGCATTATTATTCTTTTCACCTTGCCCACCAGAAGGCACACTGACATTTGAATATGCGCCAGACTGAGCAGGTGAAGAATACCCTTTACTCTGCCCTCCTTTATAGCTATTACCATGGAAGCCACCGGCCGATCGGGCCTTCTTGTTCTGATCTCAATCCATCCTCTCTTCATTTTTCCAACTTTCTTGTTGTTCAACAAACCCAACCAGAGATGAGAAAGCGCAAGTAGGCGACATAGCAACAACAGTGCATGCAGACTTGATACCTGGTACCAAGCCTTTCACAAAACGAGTCAACTTATGCTTTTCAGTCGAAATCATGTATAAAACATACTTTGACAGACGGGTGAACTCCAAACTATACTCGCGAACCGGCTTGTTACCTTGCTCCGGCTTTTCAAATTTCGTAGCCATAGCAAATCTCTCCTCATCCGACAGAAACCTCTCTATGAACGCCTCTTTAAATTCAGCTCACGTAGGAGCTACAACAGCATCACCCCTCTCAGACTCCCACATCTCAAACCATGCATGAGCAACATCCTTCAACTGATAAGAAGCAAACCTCACAGCTTCAGAACTATTGGCATTCATCGCCCTCAACTCCTTGAAAGTCTCATCTAAGAAGCGTTGGGGGTCATCCACCTCTCCTGTCCCGAAGAACTCTGATGACTTTAAGTCCAGAAACTGCTTAAGTCTGCCTCCACCATGAGGTTCCACACATCCACGTTGTTGCTGAGCTGCAACTAATGCAGTTAGTAATTAGATCACCGTCTGCATTGACCCAATTTCAGGCACACCCGCAGCAGGAATAGAAGGAGCAGGCGATGCTTGAGGTGGTGCTTGATTTCCAGCATTATTTCCGTTACCAGCATTCACGCCCCCAAGATTTTGGTTAGCTCCTATGGGACGCCCTCGGTTACCATTTTTGGATCGAGTTAGAGCCATTTCTGTAATAGGCACGAATTAAAGAACGCATTAGAATGATCATAAAAGGATTTCAAACTCTACAGCACAATCTAGAATCAAGAAGAATAGGAAACACCTATAAATGTCCCAAGAGTTTCTCAGTCATGCAGGTGATCAGGCTGATCAAGGAAAACTCTACTAGACACGGCTCCACAGACACTGACAGTAATCCTAGGACGTATCTAAACCTAGGCTCTGATACCAAGCTTGTCACGCCCCAAAACCCACCCTAGCCGTGACCGGCATCCGACGTCATGAACAAAATCGTAAGAACCTAAAAGATGCAATAACAATACTTGAACCCGCTAGGTTCAATATTCGCCTCCAACAGTTTATAAAATAAATGTAAACAAATCATGAATATATGAATTAAATCAGCGGAAGTCTTTATTAATCAAATACTTAGTCAAACGTAATAACGTTCCTGGGAGTTTATCAATAACTCAACAACTACCCACAAGAATGTATACTATGAAACTTCTAAGATAAAGGAATAATAGTTTGACTCATCGGGACGCAGCCCGAAAAACTAATATAATGAATAAAAAAATAAATAGGGTGTCCCACGAATGAACGTGTGGGCTCGCCAAATCAGCAGCAACAACAAGTTCTTCCTAAACGCCCAGAGTATCAAGAACCTGCTCTTCTCCATTACCTAACATACCATAAAAAACAACAATGGTATGCCTGAGTACTTCGTACTCAGTGAGTGCCTCGGGAACAATAAGTAATAAGAAAATAGAGTACAATAATACATAAAGAAATCAGTCCTGAAAATCATGTGAAACCAATGTAAGAACAGTTATTTAGTTTGTGTATCTCAATAAGAATTATCAAAACCGATTATAAGGCCTCTTGTCAAGGTACAACTTCAAATATGCCTTTCAATTGATCATAATTAACAACAACAATTTCATGAGAAAATAAGAATATCACACATGCCAATATAGGCCCAAGGATCAAGCACATCGAAGGGATGACTGTAGAGGTTTCCTAGTCCTGTAGCACCACACCGGAATATGTAATTCTTGGTGGTTATCGTTCCTCCCGAATAGCTAGGCATAAACCGCACTCCGGGTAGCTAACCGGTAGTGGCCACTCTTCCTCCTGAATGGCTAGGCAATTACCACACTAGCATCCTTAGTGACTACCCTTCCTCCCGAGTAGCTAGGCCAAACAAAGCAATCAAATTCATAGAGCATGGAAGTTGAATTATAGTATAGAAGCTAAATCACAATCATCTCAATGTAGTCACACCATCCATTAGCATTAAGTTTGAAAATGTTTCCACTTCTTTAAACAAAGTTGAATTGTTATAGTTTCTCATGAAAACCTCATTACCAACCATTAACCCTTATTATTGATCATCTCTTATAGAGGAAAAACAGTTGGGATCACATATACATGTATAGGGTATACAATTAAGGTCTAATGTTGGCTTGCCCCTTCACACACACCAACCATGATAAAACATGAATTGGGGTTTCAAAATATGAGAAGTTCACCTTTCTATTCAATAAAGAACTTTTGAAAAGAAGTTATGCATTCCAAAATAAGATTTTCAAAAGAGACATACCTTAATTAAGCCTTACGTAATTCAATAATTTACTTTTACAACAAAGAACACCCAAAACCCGAGCTTGAGTCACCTTGAGAAGGATTACTTTGCAAACCCTAGGTTTTTCATTCAAGAATCATGTTAAGAATCATGGGTTTAATGCCAGGATTGATTAATAATGTTAAAGATGTTCTTACCTTAAGGTTTGGAGACTTAGAGAAAAGGTTTTCGTCCTTAGGATTTATGAGAAGGAGAATAATTCATAAAATTAACTGAATCCCACTATTTATATACACAACTGGCGACTGGTGAAATACGGCTAGGAATGCGGACCGTATTTCAAAATACGGGCCGTATTTAACAATAATGAAAATAGTGAGCAGTCTTAGGGAACATGTGAAATACGTCCAGAAATACGGACCATATTTAAAAATACGGGCCTTAAACTCTAGCTGTATTTTATGATGGCCAAAAAGAGTGAGCCACCTAACAAGGTGGGTGAAATACGCCCAAGGTATACAGACCGTATTTCAAAATACGGGCCGTATTCTTGGCCGTATTTTACATTTGACAAAAACAGTAAAGTCCAATTCTCCAGGACACTTTCACACTTAACTCGGATCTACGGAGTGTTACATAGAAGAAGACATTTTTAAGAAGTCAGAGTTGTGATTTGTTTTTTTTTTCGAAATTCACGGTAATGACGAAACGAGTCGTTACATGTGTGATGATAGTGATACGTACCGTAGGAGCTGTTTTAGGTTAAAGAAAAGATAAATTTTTTTGTCCCATTTACTATGCTAGTAGAACATTGAATGAGGCTCAGTTCAATTATGCAACTACAAAAAAAGAATTACTGGCAGTAGTATTTGCATTTGACAAGTTTCGTTCCTATTTAATAGGGACCATGGTTACTGTTTTTACTGACCATGCAGCTTTAAAATACCTCTTAGCAAAGAAAGATGCTCAACCTAGATTGTTAAGATGGATTTTACTTCTGCAAGAATTTGACCTTGAAATAAAAGACAAGAAAGGAACTGAAAATAAAGTAGCTGACCATTTGTCTAGATTAGAGAACCCTTCTCTTGAGTTTATTGAGATAAAAGAAGAATTTCCTGATGAGCACATTTTTTCTGTTGTAACTCAACCACCCTGGTTTGCAGATATCGCAAATTACTTGGTTGGAAAGTGGACACCTCAAGATCTCACTTATCTGCAAAGAAAAAAACTTATGCCTGATGCTAAATATTAACAGTGGGATGAACCTTACTTGTTTAAAAATTGTGCAAATAATATCATTAGACGCTGCGTACTCGGGGAGGATATGAAGAACATACTTTACCACGGTCATGGGGGAGCAATTGGTGGACACTATGTAGCCAACAAAACTGCCTTTAAAGTTTTGGAAGCTGGATTCTTCTGGCCGACAATATTTAAAGATGCTCGGGCATATGTTGCACAATGTGATAAATGTCAGAGAATAGGTAATATCACTAAGAGAGATGAAATGCCAGTACAATCAATACAAATATGTGAAATATTTGATGTTTGGAGAATAGATTTCATGGGTCCTTTTCCTTCTTCTCGCTCTTATACATATATCCTTGTAGCGGTGGATTATGTATCAAGATGGGTTGAAGCAATTCCTACCATAAAAAATGATGCTCGTACCGTTGTGATTTTCTTAGAAAAAATATTTTTACCAAATTTGGCACACCACGAGTCATCATTAGTGATCAAGGGACTCATTTCATCAATAAGTAATTTTCTTCGTTGCTATCAAAATATGGTGTGACTCATAAAACAGGAACACCATATCATGCTCAAACTCAAGGGCAAGTTGAGGTATCCAACCATGAATTAAAAAGAATACTTGAAAAAACTGTTGGAATCTCAAGAAAAGTAGAGCTTTAAAATTAGATAATGCTCTATGGGCATACCGAACGGCTTTTAAAACGCCAATCAGAACATCTCTGTATAGATTAGTCTTTGGAAAAGCTTGTCATTTACCTGTTGAATTAGAACACAAAGATTTTTGGGCATTAAGAGCACTAAATTATGAATTAACCTCTACTGGAAAAAATGGATTTCTCCAAATTAATGAATTAGAAGAAATGAGGTGGGGAGCCTATGAAAATACCAGAATTTTTAAAGAAAAAACAAAAAAATGGCATGACAATTTGATCCGACCAGAGAGTTTTAAAATTGGAGACTTGGTACTTCTTTATAATAGTAGGCTTAGACTATTTCCAGGAAAACTAAAATTCAGGTGGACAGGTCCCTACAATGCTACAAATGTCACTTCATATGGAGCTATTGAAATTCAACATATCAGTAGCGGAATTTTTTTTTTTACATTATGTTCAAGATTATTTTCATTTTAACTTCACCAAATGATTTTCATGTCTATGATTTTGATTTTTTGAAAGAAAAAGCAACCGTCTTCAACTCAAGAAATCATTGGAATTGAGAAAAGTTATGATCACTAAATAGGAAGAATCATTCTATTAGCTAGAACTTGCTCTTATTGTTTTTCAAGGAGAAATAATGGATGACACTTATTTTTGAAAAATGATATTAGGCTTCTTTGATAGCCTATTTTAGCCTTTTCATTTTTACATACACATTTTCCTTTTAGAACCCTTCTTTGAGCCATAATTTTTTTTCTTCCTAAACACCATAATATTCTACATATATTTGTGTGTATATATATACACACACATAGATCTCCTAGTTCTTCCAGCTGTAAATAAATGAGCAGAACCCAAAAAAGGGAAGAAAGTGAAAGAAAAAGAAAAACAGAAAGGGGTTGAGAAAAAGAAAATTGTGAATACACAAGTCTTTGAGAAATTGCAAAAGAGGGAGACATGAAAATCAAGAAAAGTTTATCAAATGGAGAAAATATAAATAATAAAAAAAAAGAGCTATATATATCTACTCCAAGCTGGGAGAAGAAAAAAGTTACTATTAAAATATCCTTACTTTACCAACCTTAAGCCTGACCTTATAAACCAATAAAAGTCCTAAGATGATTTAAAAAAGCAGTGTCGAATCTATATTAGTGGAGATAAACATAAGGAGCAAGCCTATGGACAAGACTGTGATACTCAGTGAATAAGTGATCATAAATTTATCAATTCTAAAAGATTCAGGGGGGAAAAGAGTGCATGTTCTTTCTGATCAAAGCAAAATTCAGAAATAAGGAAAAATATTTGGTGATCTTAGAAAGGTTAGATTATATTGAACGTTATGAAAGAAATTTATTGCTGAATAATTTTTCTATCCTATAAAGATCTTTGATTATTAAATGTTTGAAAATTATCTTTTTCCTCGAGGACGAGCAAAAATTCAATTATGGGGGAGTTTGATGGATATAAATTATTCATGATATTTTGTATATAAAAATAAGTTTTAAATAAAACATGAATAAGTATATCCTATTCTCGCATATCTTCTGATAAATTCTATAGGAATAAGAATACTACAGAAGAATAGAGAAGAAACAAATTGTCAAAAAAGTAACCCAAGAATTCAATAGATACAACCACAAATTCATAAGTCACAACCGTGGAGTTTTACATGTGGGAATTACAAAAGACAACATTGAGAGAAGTTTCGAAATTCACGGGTGTAACCACCACTTTCATACTCACATCCGTCAAGTGTTGGCATCAAGAAAGAAGTTGCAAAATTCACGGGTGCGACTACCGTTGTCATATTCTCACCCGTCAAGTAAGGTCACGGATGTGAGCACTACTTCAAGGAGTGCATTCGTAGGGGGAGACACTACATTTTCCTGTAAATAGCAGCATCACTTTGCTTACAAATCATCCAATAATTTACAAGACAAAGTGTTAATCTTGGTCTATTTCTCTTTTCTTTCCCTTGTAATAAAATATTTCTCCAAGTCTTTCAATATTTCTAGTTTCTTAAATTCATATTTTCTCTTTTTCTAACTCCATAATGGAGTAATCTCTTTTTGTTGGGATAGTTGAAGAAACTTGGTGTAATGTTATATTATCTTATTTTAGCTATTCCTCAGGTTGATATTATTTAAGTGTCATACTTTGTGTTGGAATGATATATTCTACTAATCATTATCATTACTTAGTATATTTTGTGTTATGATTATAGTTATATTAATTTGTACTTCTAACAAGGAGGGAAATTAATATACTATAATAATTGCATAAAATATATATGTAATAATAATTTTTAGTCATATATTATTCCAAATCATTGAACTTGCTTCTTTTAATCCTAATTCTCACAGAGGGGTTATTTCAAGTTAGTTCTTAGGTTTAAATCTTTATTTTATTTCTTTCCGTCCTGATTCTCACGGAGGGACAGTCTCAAATAAGTTTATTGATTTGAGGGATCTCTATCTTATTTATTTCAATTCTAATTCTCACAGAGGGATTGTTTCAAATAAGTTTATTGATTTAAAGACTAATCGCAAGAGGTCTTTATTCCTCATAACACACATCAAGTCTAGGAACTATTTCTACTATTTTGTGAAATTCTTGGAAAAAAAAAAGGTTTAATTGCCCTATATACACTAAGTGGATTCAACGACTCCCAACTCTTTCTTTTAAGATAATATTTTGAAAATTGTTTCTTTTGTTAAAGTAATTTACAAATTTAAGTCACTACTCTCCTTTCATCAATTTGATTCTCTCAAATAGCAGGCAAAATACTACAAGTCTGTAGCATAGATTTTTCAATCTCCGTGGGACGATATCTTTAACTATATTAGAATTTGAAAAAGTACGAGCGAAATTTCCTATGCACTTTGGCCTCGTCACTACCGTTAATCTTTTCAACCATGACAATCAATAGTCTCTCTTTGAATGTGTCGCAAGCCTTCACTGGTGAAAACTATCATATTTGGTCAGTGAAGATGAAGTTGGAAAGCAATTTTACAAGGTGTAAGCATAATTCTCTTCCGTTTGAAAAGAAAAGTTACACAATTACTTTCAATCGACGAAATAAAACAATTGTCACTGAAAAATAATTGAAACATGTGATGGGAAAATGCAAGAAATTGAGTTCAAGAAGAAGAAGAAGAAGAAGAAAGACTCATCTTACAGATGTGTGCAAGTTCCAAAATAGTCAAATAAAAAAAAAAGTCCCGACAAGCACAAATTGGTAGGGTAGAAATTAAGGAGGAACAACTTTTCTAGATCGCAGCAACAAAGGCAAGGAGTGTTGGATTTTGCATCTGTTACTACTACAGTTTTCTAGAATAATTAGCTGTTGAGTTGTAGGAGAAGTCTAATAGTTGATTTAGTAAAATATTTAGTTTTTAAATTTTAGTAAGAGTCTAATACTTTTGATGTTGGAGGAGTGTACTACTTTATTTATGTGCCTATATAAAGGTTTATGATTCATAAAATTTATATGAGACAGTTTTTATTCATATTTTCTTTAGATCTCTCTCAAAAAATCATAACACCAATAAAATAATATCACATATTTAATTTAAAAGTTCATATATTCCACATTAGCATCTGTAAAAGGAGAGACAACTTTTAGCTTAAATTCAACATTAAGGGCAATTATATATGACATAATAGGTGGAAGCTTGGAAAGAAGAAATTTTATAGGCAGAATACATGGATAGACAATTTAATTTGGCCTCAACTGATAATTAAATACCTTAACTTTGAGAATGCACATTTGTAGATGCACGATTTGAAAATGCACATCCGAAAAAGTGTGTTTATGAGCCCGGCTTAAACCAAATTAAGGTGTCTAGATGTGTATTTTAATGATTGAGTCAACAAACTTTGTTTGATTCCCTTAATACTTAAGTTTAGATCTTTCTTCTCGAATTAGCCAATAACATAACGATGTTCCAATGATGATATCACATCTGCAAAGGTGGAATATCTTTAATTTTATGGTGAACAATGATATAAGATATAGTACGAACTAATTGTTTATATTTGAACGCCCTCAACACGTCAAAACGCCGCATGTATAGATTGCAAGATAATGAATTTTTACTTAAAGGATATAAAATTAATGCTTGATTGCAATCATGACAGTTGAGTTATCTCCGGTGACTTTGGAAAAAAATAATTAAACAGCTAAGAGAAGTTAGAGATTGAGATTTTGGAAAAGGATGTTTAGTGTGAAAGTCTATAGTGGCACTGTAGCTTCGTTAGCGCTTAGCTCATTAGCCTCAAATTACGTTTGAAGGAAAAGTGAGTTTGCGGCCTCGGTCTTGGACTTGTTGAATACCAATAATTTAGGATAAATTACATTAGATACTTCTGTAAGATGCAGGTGTAATCGGATTTTATCTGAACTCAATACTTTTAAAATTAAAAATTATATAAAAAAAATAGTATATATAAACCTATAATTTTAAAAATATAATGATTTCAATGCTAAGAACCTTAAAAATTAAATTCATAGAATTTAAATCCTGAATTCACCTACAATCAAATTCTTACTCCCTCCAATGTTGTAAAATTCTGGATAAATATAATGATATTATTCCTATCTTTGTAATGAGCACTTGCTATTTGCGGATGACATAGTCTTGATTGATGAGACTTGTGGCGGAGTCAATGGGTGAAGATGTGGAGACAAACCCTGGAGTCTAAAGGATTCAGATTGAGCAGGACCAAAGTACAAGTTCAGTGGTGTAACACATGTGGTTGGCATGGAAGTGAAGCTTGATGCACATGCCATCTTCCAGTTTCAAGTATCTTTGGTCATTAATCCACGGAAAAGGAAAGATCAACGATGATATCACACTTTGTATTGGTGCGGTTGGATGAAATGGAGGCTCACTTCGGGAATCTTGTGCGATAAGAATGTACCTCCAAAACATAAAGGCAAGTGTTACAAAACGGTGGTTAGGTCGGCTATGTTATATGTGATGGAGTGTTGGCCAATTAAGAATTCTCATGTTCAGAGATGAGAGTCGTGGAGTTGAGGATGCTGAGGTGGATGTGTGGACATACGAGGAGAGATAAGGCTAGGAATGAAGATATCCGGGACAAGGTCGGAGTGGCCTCCGTAGTGAAAAAGATGAAAGAAGCAAGACTAAGATAGTTTAGGCATGTGAAGAGCGGATGCGGAGTTGCCCCTATGAGGAGGTGGGTGAGGTTGACAGTGGTGGGTTTAAGCAGAGGTAGAGGTCAAACAAGTATTAGGGAGAGGTGACTAGACATGATATGATACATCTTCAGCTTATTAACGACATGACCTTAAATAGGAGGATATGGAGGACGCGGATTCGAGTAGAAGGTTAGTACGTAGTTCAGTGTTTTCTCCTTGCAACCATTAGCATTAGTATTAGTCTAGTAGTTCCTTGTTCTTCGATGTTGTATTACCACCTGCTGTTTCTTTGTCTCAGTTATCTTCCACCTTTGTATGCTATGTAATGATTTCTCTATTGTTTGTTATGTCTGCTTTACTGCTGTATTTTATCCTTTTAAAACTGCTTTGATATGCATTACTTAAGCCAAGGGTATTTCGCAGCCTCTCTACCTCCATGAGGTAGGAGTAAGTTCTGCTCTCCGCAGGTCCCACCTTGTGGGATTACGATGAGTATGTTGTTGCCGTTGTAATGACCTTGTGGGATTACGATGAGTATGTTGTTGCCGTTGTAATGAGCACTTGAGAACACGTGCAAAAGTTTTTTAAAAAAAAACTAAACTGGAGGTGTCTTAACAAGAGCATTTTATCATGTTTTGGTGCAACGTACCTCACATATTGTTTGCTTTGGTGCAATGTACCTCACAGATTTGTCCTTCGGGCTATGCCATTATCGAGCCAAAAGACGCGCATAATATTTGAAATTATGATATGACTTAAAAAGTTATTCACATTCTTCTCCCAATTCAATATGGGATCGGCCTAAGGTAACATGTGCACCTCTTCTACAGAAGCGTGTCAGCCTAAAAGCCTATCAGTCTTTCTCTGTGACCCGTCCTCCGTGGCGAAGGTCACACTTTTATACTATTAGAGAACCAAACATTACCTCATTTTGCTGAAATTTTGGAATATTAAAAGGTAAATCAGAGAGAGTAATGTTTGCCTCCCAGAGGTAGGAAAAGAGAATAGATACCATGACAGAGACATGACCAAAATTTCAAGCTAATAATAACTTTAACTTGCAAATCCAAGAGTTCTCATGGTAGATATGATTCTTATCTCATGAATAATTTATTGTCAAATTGGTCATTCTCACTGTTAATTAAAATAGTTTTACAAGCAAAGACTGCTTCAATTGTGTTAGCTGTTATTCAGACCTTTCAATGCCATTATTTTCTTTGACTATTTTCCTGCAAAGATTGGGGTGATTAACTAGAAATTTTTTATTACTTGAAGCTGCTTAATTTTTATAATTAGGTTCTCGATTGTTATATTTAGTGGTCCTTCCCTTTTGTGATTGGTACTTAATACAATTTCTAAATTTTAATCAATCTGGTCTCCTTCCAAGTACTTATTGTACTTTTTTGTTATTCAGTTTGAAATTCATTTACACAATACTTGTGCTATGTATACTAGCCTCCTACTAAGTACAACAACAAGAACAAAAGATCAAGAAGGCATTAATTGACAAAAAGATACTTCTCGGAATTAAAAATAAATTAATATTTTAAGAATAATAGAAAGAAACTTGTGGTTTCCATATTCTGCTCTGATCAATAAAACACATATAAAGAGATTTTATATACTGATAATTTAAACGAATTTTTGTACCACCGGGTTATCTAAAAAAAAATTGTGTTACAAGTTTTTTTCTATAACAAGTAGAGTTAGAACCTGAAATATTTCTCTGTTACGTACAATAGGTTCAAATATATTATATATTAATTGTTTTTTGCACTACTAGTATATATAAGTTGAATCTTATAAAAAAAAATGGATAAATATGAAAAAAGTTTACTACGTCAAACTTATTAGGAAGAGCTAACATGTTATTATATATGGTTGTCTAATATTTTCCAGCAAACCTAAAAATAGGCCAAGGTGGGGGCTATAGAGTTATAGAGACATATACGGTTGTTTAGTTGCTGCCTTGCTGGAGAAACCATCTTTGAACGGAATCTTTTAAATTTTTTTTTTTCTTTTATCCATCAAAGAACTATTGGGTCAATTAGTTTCGTGGTTGATTACGATATTTTTTTTGGTTTCCCGTCAAAATTTATAACAGATTTTTATCTTTACGTGCGAGTAAGAGATTTGAAAATAAAACAGAAAGTGCTATTTACAGGATCATTTTTGTGACGCCCCTGGTGGAGGACGGGTAAATTAAAGCAGGATTGAAAGGCTTCTAAGCTGGTACTACTGAAGAGGGAGGTGCACATGACACGTTAAGTGAATCCCTCGTCGGAATAAGAGAAAAAAGTGGAGCTTTATAAGGTATAGCTCAAGTTCACATGGTACGCATGTTTTTTGAGGCTCGATGTGTGTAGCCCGAAAATAATTAATCTGTATAGGCCTAGGTCCAAAGCGGATAATATGTGTCATGTACTCTATTGAAATTCGTAAAGAGTTATGTTGAATACTTGAATCATTTTCTCAGAATTATCCTACATACTCACTTCATATGCCAATTAATGTAGATATGGCACACAACAATCATAAAATTAAAAGAGTAGTGAATATCTAAACTTCTAGGAAAGTTCATTAAATAGTATTTTGGTAGATTAGATGATGGTTATATCAGCTTATGCGACTTCGACTGTTACACTAGTTGACTGTAGCCTCTCGACCAAACAGATAATTTTACTTATTAAGGCTTGGGCAGATGGAAAGTATTTTTTTTTTTTTTTTATATACAAATATTTACTACTGGTTCGCATATGAGCTAGGATATATCCTGCTTCATCTTTACTTTTGGTGGGTAAGCCCAGTTTGGATCGTGAGAGCACGTTGGATCTATATTCTATTCTTTGTTCAGTTAGGGCTAAACCTGTAACTTTATTCTTATTTATTTTTAAGTGCCGTAGAGGATTCATAGATAGTATTGTGTTGTATATATTTTTGTAAAGTATTGTGAATAATTTATGTTATACTATGCCTTATTGAGGTTGATGATTGGCCATTTGGGGGCCTTGCAATATGTTGTTCATTTAAAAACATGATCTATTTATGCAATACGTTTGTGATTTTGATGTCTTGCAACTTGCATTAGCCCCTTTAAACTATGGTTGGTGGATACTATTAGAAAAACAAAATGAGGCCCTTTGCAACAAATGAAATGGTGTTGATCAAGAAAACCTTAAACATGACAAGAATAAGATTACCTTAATCTTGCAAATTTTTCTTTGAGTGCGAAAGCTGTTCAAGTTGCCTAACCCACTTTTGTTTTTTTATAAATGAATTAGTGGATGGAATTAAACCATATGATTGTATTCGATACGATATAGCTTAATAAGAACCCGCTTGACCCCTTTTATGTGTTCGAGTTGGACTTAGAATATAATAAGACTTCTTCACTTTTTTCTAGAAAACGTTTTCATTTTATTTGGAAATCAACGTTTGGCCATGAAAATTTTGGAATTTGAAAAAAACCTGAAAATCTAATTTCACTTTTTTCACTTTCAGTACATTCAAACAACCAAATATTCTTTGCAAAAACTATAACCAAACACAACTCCAATTTCAAAATTCCAAATAAAGTGAAAAATATTTGGTTTTCATGGCTAAACGCCTACTAAGTATCTGAATCTTTGGCTTTGAATTGAACAATTTGTTTAAAGAATATGTTCTCAGGTTTGCTTCCGAGGTCCTCTTTTCTTGATTAATTTAATCTTTGGTGGGTTTTCTATGCGTTTGCACAGCTTATTGGATGGACCTCAATTTGCCACTTAATTAGCATTGACTAAAATAGTTCAAATTGGGAGTTCTGATAAAGCTTGGGTCCTACATCCACCACCCCTTCGATTCTGGATGAATTTGGAAAATCCAAATCTTTCCCCTTTGGGAAAATTTTGGATTAGGAGTATACTTACTCCGTGTATATATATATATATATATATATATATATTCACCCTTCACTAAGGAAGACCACAATTCAAAAGATTTTTTAAATCATGTATGCATAAAATACATTTGCATGCAATTTACAGGAATATATGTTATCCCAGAATTATTTGCATGATGTACTCTTTAATTTGCTCAGTGATAGGCGTGATGACTAGTATCTAATTCTTTGTTAATTTATCCTTCTTATTAATTAAGAAAAAGGAGGAGTTTAACTTCTATTTACTTTGTGCGAAAATATAGTTACGTTTATCATATCGCCTAAAAGAAAATTACATGCAACATTTTTTTGTAGTAAACTACATGTAATTTCATAAGCCATGAGACTAATAAATTGAAAATAACACATATAACCTACTTTAACAAGTTAGAAATACACCGATAATGTAAAAGTAAGCTTGTCAATTGGGCCGGTCGGCCCGGGACCGGCTCACCTAACCCGGCCCATAACTGGCCCGCCCTCCCAACCGTGGGGGTGGTGGTGGGCGGGCTAGTGGAAAAAATTAGAAATTTTGGCCGGACATGTCATTTAGTCCAGTAGCCCGACCCACCAACAGCTCGGGTTCTGGCCCATCGGGGGCCCCCCACTTTGAATTAATTTTTTTTAAAAAAAAATTATTTAAGTGGTATATTTGTGTATATCTTGAATATGTTGTTGGAATGAAGACTCCTAACGGCTATTTAAGTGCTAAAAATTATAAAAAGTTGAGAATGTGATACAGACTACATAAGTAATTTAAAATAAAACTTCAAACTTAAATTAATAACATTGCAAATTCAAAACATACAAACTTGAACGGTTAACTTATTACAAATGAAAAGTTCAAAACGCTAGCATCGATGGAGAAATTTAAAGACGAGATAAACTTCAAAGTTCAATTTTGTGTCTTTTGTCGAAGTGCATACGTAACGGACCGGTATCCCCAAAAACCGGCTCGGACTTATGGAGATATATTTGACCACAATGTTGACATTTAACATGTTCCTCGTCTACTTGCTCAAAATGCAACCACACCGGACTTGAAATTGAACTTCGGACTGGAGGAGGAGGTGGAGGATTATCATTATCCATTAAATTTAAATTTTGAAATTTGAACTTGGAAGTTGGAAGAGAGAGACAGAGAGAGAGAGATTTAGATGAGTAGGAAATTTAGGAAAAGAGGAGAGTAGGGAATTGTGAGACAATATGGAGAAGAATGAATGGTATTTATAGATTGAAAATAAGGTCAAAGTATAATTTAAGGAACTTGATGGTTAAAATAAAGTTGACAACAACTAGATCTTAAAATATCAAACTTAATAAATTTTAGTATTAAATTTTTTTAAAAAAATAATTAAAATTCGGCCCGGCCCACTTAGCCTATTATGTACCCCCCCTGCGGATAGAAAAAATGGCGGGACACCCTTTCCTCCTCCAACCCGGCCCACTAACTATGGCCCGGCCGGGCCCATGTGACCCGCTTTTATATGGCCCAGCCCGGCCCACCTGATAGGCTTATGTAAAAGTTCTTTATACTTCCAATGTAAGTTAAATCTAAAAGAAGCCCCAACTCCAATGATATCAATTTTAGATATGATTTTTTCTTTATCTCGACTTTCTTGAGCTAATAAAGTACTGGAACTATTTAATATCTCAAATGTTTCAATAAACAGAAAATATCTTATCTCTATCTTTTTCTCTTCTTTTTGTTTCAGATCACGTTTATACGTAAATGTGAATTGATGCCATCTCGAACTTGCTGTTTGATTTGTTTGGAGAACTTTAAAAATATCATTGACTTAGGAGTTTCATAACTTTATTGCTAATTGTAAGATTTTATTCGAGAATGATTGTTTCATCAAATCTATACAGAGCCGCAAGTTGCTTGTTAAAGTTTATAGGCCAGCTAAAGGGCCAAATCTTTTTCCTCTTTTATAAGTATATTTTTTTCTACGCTGGAATACTTACTTTTATTTTATAACGTTAAGCATAACGAAAATGAATGTATCTTGATATCAAATAACACAACTAGGGCTTGAATTCCACATTATCTTAGACTCATGTCACTCTATGCAAATCAAGCAAATTAAATGTTCGTACACTATTATTGAAGTCATAGTATAGGTCACTGGCTTTTATTTCTTAATAAAATTATATAGCAAAGTTCATAAAAACATATAAATAGTTTTATATTCCAAAGTTCCAGATAATGAATCTAGTGTCTAGACAACCATATAGACTATACTCGATAGCCAAATTAGTATCCACTGGTCCAGCTAATTCAAATTCGAGCCACGTTAGACCCATTAAAAAGAAAAATATTTTCTACCAAAAATTTTCTGTTCTCAAGGCTTGAACCCAGATCATATTTAACGTCAACTCTAGGCTAATAACTAGCAAAGAATTTGAAGTAAAAGGTTAAATAAAAAAGAGGACATTTCATATATTAAAGAGTTTAAGCATTGAAACACACCTAAATTATGGTGAAATTGTTGACTACACACCTAAACTATGTGGGGGTCTTATGATCCCTCGGACTTATTGTTTCCTATTGTTTACCCCCTTCAAAGTTTAAGCATAGCATATGCAAACACATGCTTAGTCCTTCTTGCATTCCAAACTACAATCCTTCTTGCATCATGACTCTTTGGGACAGTACTGGATCAGCTCTCCAACTATTTTTTCCCTCCAAGTAGCTTCAATATTTCCAAATTTGTCTTAAACTCTGCCTCAAATGTACTTCTTGCACATTTTCAAAATAAATTTCTTCTTTGTAGACCCCTTATTTTAGTTTGAATAAGCACGTGCTTGCACATGCTGTGTTTTAACTTAATTTTTTTAGTGAAGGAGGTAAATTTTTTTTAAAAAAAAAAAAAAAGTTCAAAGGGATTATAGTGAGAAAACATACGACAGGGAGCAATGTAGCAGTCAGTATATTGAGTATATGAAATATAGTACACGAGCCTATCTATTTATACATGAGTTTTTCCTATATTCTTGCTAAACGAGATACACTCTAACTCTCCTACATAAGCTTGTACAAGAGTTTCACTTCTACTATACTAGTACTAGTTTCACTTCTACCATACTAGTACTAAGTGATCGAGTCCTTATCAGGAGTACATTGTCGATCATTATCTTCAACATATAGAACTCCGCATAATTTGAATGGGTAACTGACAACTTTGCCATAGTTTAAATGTGTTTTGTGCTTATCCCTACATTAAATTGAAGGAAAAAAAACAAAAGGAAGATGAAAGTTTAGTGCGCCTGTAAAGTGCAGAACCATTTTAGATGCGTTGTGCAAGGTCACTGGATCTAGTTGTTTATCCAATGAATGCCTAACAAGAACAATAAGTTTATTAATATCCTGATTTCATAATCTATAACATAATCAATGTGTTGGTGCATGTTGACCGGAAAGTATTATCTGGATTTTGTGGATGAATTTTGGTCGCTATCACTAGTCAACTAAATAAAACAAAACTTACATGTTCTATGTCTATTGTGTAGAAATAATTTACATTTTACACTATCCAATTGAATTGATCTATAGCGAAAGATAATTTTTCATATTAAACTTGATATGCATGAGAACTTGAAAAACATAGCAACAATTTGCAATAACTAGTTAAATCGCGCTAGTGATAAAAAAAAAAAAAATATTTTAAAAATCGGTGTATATAATTTAATCACATAACACAAAGGAGGTTAAATTGGGTAAGATAATTGAGCTTTAACAGAAACTATTGTTAGCATAATGAAGTTTTTGGGCTAAATGGCTTATATAGTTAGGTAAAAGGCAGTGACATCTTTTTAAATCAACGGGTAGATATACCTTACCAAATAGAAGATGAAAACAAAGCCCTTTGTTTGACCACAAAATATGTAGTATTTTATGTCTAAAAGTATACTCTTCATCACTTTTTTCTCCCCATAAAATATATAGTGTTATATCTAAAATTACAAGACCTAACTTGCCACTTGTTATGGGTTGACCACAAAATATGTGCCTTCTATTTTTCCAGTCCCATTACAATATCTAAAGCATTATTTATACCTGCTAATGTCATTTTTTTTTAAGACGGAACACCATTTTGATCTAACCATTTTGATCTATCTCTATACTTTTCTCTCATACACAGCTATGACATCAGAAATTTCACTAAGAGTATTCAAATTTTAATATTTGTTTTGCTTAAGAAGACATATTATTTATAAATAGATTAACTAGTCATTACAAGATGTGACACTTTCCTCAAAGATATCTGTAAATACAGCATAATTTTTCGGCAAAGGATGTTCAATGAATTATCTCTTTGCTGGTTATAGTTCCGCCCAAGCCATACGACCAAATTTTTTCTCTGTGCATTAATTTAGTTATATGATCTCATTTCTGCCTGTAACAAATACGTAGTCTCTGGAACTTAGTTTCAAAATTTACTTCTAAAGATTCGATTTTGAATAATAACATCGGTATTGCATGCATTTGGATGTATGTTTTGGTTATAATATATTAGTTGACGAGTTGAATTTTGAAATGAAAATACAGCATTACGTTAATATAAGTGATGACTCTTATCCTTAGTGCTTATCGTGGTAGAAGAAATCGGTTCATATCGATCATGCAAGATATGATAACAAAATGACGACATAATACTGACCGATCGAATCTATTTGTATAAAATTTCATTTTCTTATTAAAATTGTATTTGTTTAGTGCTACTTTGTAAGATGCTGAATGGGTTGTCCCAAACAATGCATGGGGCTTGCTGTCATGTGTCGACACAATTACTATGTTGTCATGGTTGTAATAATAATAATGCATTTTCTGATGTTGTAATACTTATATTACTACAATTTATATGTTTCACTTAACAATTAACTTTATAATCTGGACCTGGACTTGGAGTACAGTAAGATTTCTCTATAACGATACCCGCATATAACAACATCTCTCTATAACAGTCAACTTTTTTCGGAATTGATTTTTTATGTTATATTTTTTACTTCTCTATAATAGCATTTCACCTATAACAACAACAACCAACTTTATAACAATATGCTCTTTGTAAAATTACCCCCATATAACAGCTATTTTCTTATTTTGGTAATATAATAACTAACCATCTTTACAAAAATAAAATATTTATGATTACCAATAATAAGTGTAGAGATTTTGACCAAATATTTGATCATTTAATACACTATTACACCAAAAAAATATTATATGAATATATATTTTTTTATCATTAAACGATTTTCTTTCGTTATACAAAGTGTGATTAAGCTTAGAATTTGGCAATTAAAAATGAAAATTAGATTTTATGCATCTTTTTTCCTATAACAGCGAAATATTATTTAAATGTCAATGTTGTTATAGGTGTATAACAACCATTCTCTATAATAGTTGGAAAATTTCGGATCCCACGATGTTGTTATAGAGAGGTTTGACTGTATCTACCTATATGGACATGTGTTGGCATAAAGCATGTGAGTTTGGATGATTGATAAAGTAAATGAACAAGGAAAGTAATCAGGTGCAGTGACTAGATCTATGGACATGTTCATCTCAGACACTGAAGATGATTCAGAGGAGGAAGAACCAGGTGCTTGAACCAGGTCCAAGAACATGTTCCAGCTCAAAGTCCTACTGCGAGTAAAGACTTGGGGAACAAGTTTGCAGGATATCTTGCCATAATTATCAAGATACTTCAGATTCTTACAAGGACACTGAAGCCGCATAAATGCAAGAATCTCAAGTCAACTCAAACCCTAACTCTCATAATGGGCCTTACCTTAGAAGGATTAAGTTCATTCGACTTGATGAAAACCTAGTGCTATAAATATTGAAGTCATGCCATGAATAAGATTACACACTCATAAAGAAAGAAAATCAGAATATTGAGCAAACACTGTCAATGCTATATTTGAGAGAATTCTGATTATCAGAAGTGCGCCCTAATACTACGAAGAAGATTAAAGAATATGTTCTACAGAGTTTATGTTTTACAGTATTGAGTCTAGATTCGTGTATTAGGATTGTTCATCGATTTGTACCTTTATCAGCTTTCTTAGAAGCAAAAATTGTAGGTATAAACATTAGTCAAATTCAGCTTCAAGTTGAGATAACTTGTAGTGGGGCTCAAAAGTCTAGGGAGATTGTTGAGATAGGAATTAGAGCTTAGTTCCTAGGTTACAAAGTTTGTCACTTGAGTTTGCTAAGGCTCACAGTTGTAGTGGAGCTTGGGAAAAATCCTACAGAGGTGTAGGTCGTGATTTTTTCACCCTTGTGAGCCGAGTGGTTTCCACGTAAAAATATTGTGTGCTTACTTTACTGTTCTTTACAATTCCACAAACTCTAGCTTGGAACAGGAAGGGTAACATGTTCTATCCTATAGTTGAAAATATGGTACACTATAGGATAGATAACTGGTCATGCAAAATATCAGCATGCATGTAGGGGTGTTCACGGTTTGGTTAAAAATCAATCCAAACTGCAAATAGAACCGAACCAATTAAATAAACCGATAGTTGTTTGGGTTTAGTTTGGTTCTAAGTTTTTAAAAACTGTTAGTATTTAGTTTGGTTTGGGTTTATTAAAAGCATGTCGAAGAAAAAATTGAACCAAACCAATAAACTAATATACACAATTTTTATAATTATATATACACAATATATTAATTTTTATAAACAATTTTAAATACTTTATTTACCTTTTCATCTAAATTTTCTTTATCTCTATTAGGCTAATGAATTTTACACCTTAAGCTCATTTCTTAAAAAAAATTCATGAATCCAAACTCATTTATTCAATGAAACAAATATGAGATTTACCTAAAAAGTTGTATTTCTTATAAACTTTATTCACTTGCTTAAAATTTATAGATCTTAAGGTATTTCTTTTATAATCTTCCACAATACAATGGTAGTAATAGATTATAAGTTGGAATAGGAAAAAAATGAAAGAAAGTACAATTAGGTTTCTCAAAAATCGAAAATCGAACCAAAATCGACAACAACCAAATCGATGGTTATATATTATCTTTAGTTTGGTTTGATTTAAATAATTAAAAACTCGGCTAAATTAATTTAATTTTAATTTTAACGAAAGATCAACCCATGAACACCCCTACATGCATGTATGCTACCAAGTAATCTTGATAAAGCTTATCTTGTAAAATCCTGAATTAAATCACTACCACCTCGATATTGGACATATAGGAGTTGGCCATAAATAGGATACTCACGTCCAACCCCTATTACCAAATAAAGTGCTTGTTTGGCTAAGCTGGCAATAACTATTTATTTTGATTTAAAAAAAAAAATCAAAATAGCTTTTTAAAAAGCATTTTTAGAGGTTTGGTCAATTCATTTGATTGTTTTTTTTTTTTTTTCATTTATTGATAAGCAGTATATTGTGTTTGGTCAATCTTTTCAAAAAAGTATTGAGGTCAACTTATGAAGAGACAATTATCAAGATACCTCATTTAGACTTATTCCCTATTTACTCTACAGAATTGTCATGATTTTTAATTTTCACTCATGGTATCTCATATATACTTATTCTAATAATTACTCTACTGAAATCTCATGACTTATAGTTTTTACTCAAGGTACCTCATGTAAACTTATTTTATCCTATTTACTCTACACATTGTCATGATTTAATTTTGTTTTCACTCATGGTCCCTCATATAAACTTATTCTATTTATTACATTGGATTTTCATAATTTTTAGGTTGCACTCATGGTATACCTCATATAACTTATTTCGTTTACTCTACCGAATTGTCATGATTTCTAATTTTCGCTCATAGTACCTCATATAAAATACATAAACTACACACTATCCATGTTACATTAAACAATAAACCAAAAGCAATTAATCATACACATAAGCTATAACTTTAGCTACAAGCACAACAAAAAAATACATTTCAAAATTGTGACATGCAAATCATGTCATTTAGGAAGGAGTTCATCATCTATTAAACCTAACTACCATATTGTTACTTATAATCCTACGGTCTCTGCACAACTTCCCATATATCTAACAAATATGCTTCAACCTCCCTTTATTCCAAAATAATAGTCACATTTCACTTATGGAGAGTCAAACTACATGAATTTTGATTAACATTTTAAAATATATTTTTTCATCATATTGATATTAAAAAAAATTGCAACTTATAGTACTTTTTATATCCTTTTCTAGTATCTAAATTTTCAAATTTAAATATTAAATAAATCTAATCCAATTTAAATCGAACATTAGTGAATTTGACTCTGGAAAAGAAAAATATGACAAGTATTTTGAGCAAAGGAAGTATTATTTTGTCCAAAATACAATTCCAAGATAGCTGTCACTGTTGACACCCCATTTTGTCCCTCCGTTATTCCAATTTATTTCCTTGGGCTTTTAAATTTATTAACGAGCTAAATACTTTGTTTTCACTACTATTTTTTTTATTACTGTTAACCTCGTTACTTTCATTACTTTATCACAAATTTTAAATAGTTCGTCATCGTTTCATTTTTTTTGGGATTTGTACTCGTTAAATTAATCTTACTTTATCAAATCCTTTAATTTTTACATACTAATTACTATTTACCTTCACATAATATATATTGGACTAGTTATTAAGTTAGAAGGCCAAGAGAAATAATAAGAAAATTGGATCCTCTAAACAAGTTGGTCATTATATTGACAATTTGGCAAAAGCTGATGAAGTTTGGCCCAATTTTCGGCCAAGAATAGTAGCCCAAACGAATTATTAACAGCCCACAAAACCTTTTCCCTCGATCCAGCCCACTTCTTCTACCCGACCCGGCCCGCGTCGTCATTTCCTATACCTAATTCATTCTCTTCCTCATTCAGCCGCACCTCTACCTAATTCCTCTTTCTCTTCATCTCTTTCCTCTTCCTGGTAAAAAAACAAGCTTGTACAGCCATGGCAGACCCTGCCACCCCATTTTCGTGCAATGCTCTCTGCGCCTCACCCCTCTCTCATCTCTCTCTCTCTCTCTCCCCGTGAATGACTCCTCACACGGCGCAGCCGAGCTTGGCTTTATCCTCATTTTGGAAAAGGTTTGACTCTCATATATCAAAATCATAAGATGGTGAAACATTCCTCACCGCTGTATCAACACAAATAGGCAAGGCAACTTGTACTTTAATTTAGTTTCAGTTCCTTTTAGCCGAGTTCGAGTAAATCTCTGCTTTTCTGATTTTTCGACCAAAATCCCAACGTTCAATTCAAACGACTTGAAAATAATTCGAATTCCCGCTCATTAGAACCCTAACCCTAGCCCTTACTCCCTATAAATACGATCTTATGTCCTTAGCCGAAAAGGATAGGAGATTTTTTATCCTAGCTTACCCCTAAGGTTTTATACGATTTGAGAAAAATTACTTTATCTGTTTCTTGAACATTTTCTCATACATAAACTTTCGGGTCCGTTTCGATCTGGGATTTGAATCTGTTCGAGTGTAGATCCGAGGTTCGAGCCTAGTTCAACGCACTCGAAGAAGGTAAACAATCCTTCGTTAGGTAGTTTCATTTCAGTTTTAGTATATTACGAAGTAGCTATATGTTCACACATGTTTTTTTCAGTTGGTTGGATTTCAGTTTAGTAATTTAGCGGAATTATGCACCTTCATGTTTTAGTTAGTTTGATTTCAATTTTTAATAATGTTGATATGCTCATGTCTTAATTGGGTTCGGGTTGTGCAGTTTAATAGCTGATAGATCTATATATACACGTCTTATTTTAATTTTAGTTCTGTTAGTATTTAGAGGTTCGTGTAAGTTCATGTTTGATTGGTTAAGCCGAAGGTGTTTGGTTTCTAGTTTGGCATGTTCGCACTGATGAGGCCTATTCGGTTAGTTTAGCCATCAGCTAGTTCTATATCGAGATGACTTTGTGTTTAAAATCAGTATACTCCTCGAATCAATCTCATGTTAATTCAACTCACTTGACTTGATGTTTATGTGTGTTAGCTGCAAATTTTCATAAATATGTCACTTTAACCTTGTGACAGTCCCTACTTGATCTGAAATGTCCTGTTTGATCCTTGTTCTATTGAGTGTAATACATGTCTACAACTTTCATGACTCAAAACTGCTTGCATATCACCATTAATAGGAGTAAAAGAAAAAATGCATATAAGTTTGCTTAGGGTCTCTACGTGTCTAAAAAAAACTTGAAATGGTATGAAATTGTTTAATGTGGCCATTTGAGCAGTGGTTTTAAATATCTGATAAAGGGTTGTTTAATGGTTCTGTATCAGGTTAATATGTCTGTACTCAAGTCTTTTGATGAATATCCCCTGCTTGTCTTCAATTAATCTAGGTTTAGACTATTGTAGGTGTTTTATTTAACTCTACAAATGCTCATATACTGTCAATATTGGTCTGGGTACTTGTTTGATGTCTCTATGTGACTCATGAATGCATCAATGCTGGTCTAAGGTCACAGAAAGGGGCCTGTGTAATTGTTTGGGCTGTCCTTATATGTCTTGTGTTCTCATAGGTGATAATCTGAATCAAAACTGCCCTTGTGTGTCACTGTTGTCCAAATATAGTCATGTCCATCTACCTTTTTTTTCGAGGATTAATCTGTATATGATGTCTAAGAATGTCTAATCACTTATTTCGCCAATACATGAGAGTTGTCATATGTTTGAGATATTTGTATGAACTCTTTGGCTTTGAATTTCTATTTCATCCTAAGTGCTGAGTTGGTTTAGTCCTAAAACATACTAAGTAAGACCTTATTTAATGGTATCACCTTTACCCTTTCGTTTACCCATTCCTGTGATTTGAATATTTGTCCTTGTCTAAGTTAAACAGGGATTTTATATGCCTATTTGTCCTTGGTTTTGAGACTTCTATGCGGGGTCGCCACATTTTGGGATAACTCGTCGATTCCTTGTTTGCCATTTTGTTGACATTGTTTGCTGGCAAACATGCCGGACATTCTCCAGCGCTTTTAATAGATAGCAGTTAGTTTAAAATTAGTATACTCTATACTTGGTAACTGTTGGCGCTCGTGGCTCTGAATAAACTTGACTACACTTTGTTAAATCTCGGGTAAACGAGTGGTGTACATAGGTATATTGGATATATACGATCTTCATATACCTCGGTATATACTAGCTTGTATATCAAGTATACCCTTAGTGTATCGCACTGTTGATTCAGGAATGAAATTGTCACTCACTGTAACGTGGACTTAATCTTAAGGGCAATCATTTTTGGGCCTTATGTTCAATACCGTCAGCTGTGTCCATTTCGCATTGGCTTGGGTTTTTATATGTTTGTTGAATTAAGCGATGACCCTTTCCCTCGGTCATAGTCGGTAGTAAATATGTAACTTGGACTTACTTGATTCCATGTCTAAAATATGTTGGTAGGCATGTGTATGAATTATTTTGAGATTACTTATTACTCATACTAATATTAACAGATCACTAATCTTTTTCTATTTTCTTTTCTTGCATGATATCCGGAGTTACGAGGAGTCCCAATTGGGATTCCTCCTCCTCCGCATTCGGTGTTGGGCTAAAAGCCCAACAAAATCCTCCTATCGAGTCAGCCCACCCGCAGCCGAAGATAAAATTCTGGGCTGAGGCCCATAACAGTGGCGGCGAACAGCTAGCCTTACAATGGGCCGAGCCCTTTAACCATTTACTCCTCCATTTTATTTTACTTTGTGCATTTAATTTGTAATTACATGACTAACACTTTACTTGTTTTATTTGCTTAGATTAAGGTGAACCATAGCAGAATTAGTAGGTTAGTATGATGGGTAGTTAATTTGAAAGAGAAACCAAAGAATTAGCCCCTTAGATTTCATTCCTCTTTTCATGTTGAAATGATTCATAGTCTATAATATTTATTTTAGAATAATGGATTTTCAAATAGCATGACCATATATTTTGAGTTAAAAGAATCATGATTCACTTTTACTATCTTAGAAGATTTAAGACGTCACTGATATGCGAAATATGAACTCAACTATACTCTATAAACAATTTTCAAGATTTACCCAAGTATACATATTTTTAGCCGAAATTGGTTAAATAAAGAAAAAGAAAGAAACTCACTTCTTTAGCATCCTATTTGTAAAGATAAGTTTAGATTTTCCACGTCACCATGTCCATATGACATAATTTTATCAAAAGGTTCAAATCTGCTAAGTCTTCTCTTAAAAGCTATTACTTATATGCAAACTATCATATTTTCTACAAGTCTTATTTTAAATAAAATTATTATATTTTATTTATAACTTTAGCAATACTTATAAAGCTATTTTCTTTTCTATAACACTATGTTTACATTTAGCCTAATTAATCATAAGTCCGGTCGGTTAACCATTGTTAATGCGTCTTAAAGGGTGCCTAATACCTTCCCTTTAGACTAATTGAACCCTTACCTAGAGTCTCAAGTTTCGCAGACTTTTAAAGTTAACTTTAGATAATTACTTTAATTAACTTTAGGTGTCCTAATTCACCTTAAAATCAATTAGCTGGCGACTCCTAATATAAACCGAAATAGGAATTCTCAATATGTTGTACCTAGTTTAACCCGGTCTAAATGGTGTATAACAGTCACTACCCGACGAGGGGCCATGACGGGCACCCGGAGCTAAATACCGAGCACCACTCATTCTAATACTCATCATACTTATCCTGCATACATTTATTGTACTCACACATCTATTCATAGGGAAAACCATTTTCACTTTCAAACATATCTACGAGCCTCTACTAGAGTACTAGACATAAGGACGGGACAGGACCCCGTCGTGCCCAAATATGTACACAAAATAATAAATCAAATGGCACCTCCGGAATAATGGAGTGCTCTCGTAAATCTGCTGATCAACTCCTATGAATCTGGGTCACCTCCCTGTCTACCTGTGGGCATGAACATAGCGTCCAAAGAAAAGGACGTCAATACGAACATTGTACTGAGTATATAAGGCATAAACAATAGTGACATATCAATGAAATAAGGAGACATCAAGTGAAGAACAACCTGTAACTGACTGTCACTTAAGAAGGAAATAATGCATGCTAACCTACTTCAAAAACATCATCATATCATGTATGCATATATGTATAAGCTGCCCGACCCTAGAGGTACGGTGTGATCATCATTAGCCCGCGTCCAGGCCTCCCGCGTCTGGGGTAACCATCTCATGCCGCCCGCTAGTGGTGTCTGCCCATGCCATCTAGACATGGTGTATACGCTGCCTGCCTTAACGGTGTCTGCCCGGCCATATAGGCGCGGTGTAATATCATCATCATATACTTATCATGAATCATGCATAGAAACTCAAAAACAGACTATAACTCTATCAGGGTGACGTAAGGTCGTGAACCCCCGATTCCATTATGGAGTATTCATAAGCATTCTGCCTCACCTTGAAGGAAGTAACATGATAAGGTGAGTGTAACACAATGAACAACATCAAAGAATCATAATTAGGATCATTAGCTTTGTGGGAACATCATATCATAGGCTTTAGAATTCTTTAGACTTAAACTCATCGTCTTCGTTATCATACTCGTAACATATCTCTTTTCTTTATCTCATAAGAAGCTCTTTATAATCATAGACTCATAATTGCCGGAATGTAAGAAAGTCATGGAGAATAGGGGAAGTCATGTCATGGGATTCATGCCGTGAGAAAGAAAGGACTAGCCTTACATACTTTTTCGTTTAGCTACTCTATCACTTGAACGTTCCTCTCCAATATTCACGTTTCTACCTTCAAGAGAGTTCATACTAATATTAGATAATCGATAACATAAGCGTATTTGAAATAAAGCTAGAGAAAATTGGGCAGCATCTCCTTTGTTTATACAACTTTTCTCCATATCATGTATCAACTCCCAACGTCAATAATAACATTCATCATATCCGACAATATTCATCAACCATACATTATTCAAGTCTCGTAATTCTATTCCACATCATCCATAACCATGGTCATAATACAACATTACTTTCATCCTCACATAATGTTTCTCCCATGTCCTTAATATCATTTATTACGTAATTATAATCACAACATGTCAAGAATCATGATTTATATTAAGCTATTACTCAACAATGTCACTATTCTCATGTTTGTAACCCATTTTCTATTTCCTTCTATAATCCAAGTCTTTCAATCTCTCCATAGTCCAAATAACATGAAATGATCATAAAACTTACCTTTAATTGAGTAGGAATGGGTTTTGAATAGCAATACTCCACTTGAAGAAAAACCCTAGCTTCAATCCAAGAGATTTCTTGACTTCAAGCAACCCTCCATAGCTTCCTTACACTTGATTTCCTTGGTTTGATGAAGTTGATTCTTGATTTGTCTTGATTTTATATTGATGAAGTGTGTAGAACCCTCTAGAAGTCTTGAGAGAGATGGAGAAGTGGAAAGAATGAGAAAATAAGAGTGGGAACATGTATTTATACTTGCAACTTATTCAGCCCGTCGGGTATTATACGGACCACTTATACGATCCGTATAACATTGTACGTTCCGTATAAGTGTCCGTGGTTCACCATCAGGGAATACATCTTCATGTTGGGTGTTATACGGAACCTTATACGGACAGTATAATGCTATACGGACCGTATAAGCGGTCGTATAACCCCACCTCTCGGAAATTGTTTCCGTCGTTCGTTCGATCTCCAATTCTTATGGAACCTTCTTAACAATTGTTTAACACTTCATTACCAATATAAGGAGCGTTAAAACTCTCCTTTAAGACATCATCAAGTCAACATTAACTCGATACTTTAAACATCCTTCTTCAAAATACAACTTGTGCTCAACATTCTTTAACGAACTTTCTTCTCTTGCTTCAAATGTCTTTAGAAATCTTAATTAGATCGTTAAATAACCTTTCTCACTTATAGGAACATCGTATACTTCTTGCACTACGTTGGTCTATTTACTATGCAATGACATGAAATTTTTCCGAGGTGTAACAATAGCCAAAAAAATTTAGCTAGTACTAGTATGTCCTAAACAAATTGAGCAAGGATATATTCAACAATATGGCAGAAGAAGAAACATAACTCTGCATTACATTATCATGAAAAGCACAGGGAACTTACAAGGAAAAGTTCAAATTAAATGTAATAACAGTATAAAAGTGTAAGCATTTAAAATTTATCGGATATAAATTCATGAAATAACTTGAATTATATTAAATTCAAGATATATTAGTCCAAGTAAAATATTGTTTGGTTAATTTTAAGTCCAATAAATATAGATTTAGTTAATGATTCATTTTTTGAGTTAGTGCAACGATTTGAGCTTCAAATGATATTCCCACTTTGGTAAGCCCAATATGTCATCGTTTGGGGTCACCTGTCAAATGACGTTACGCACCAAGTCAAATGTAAAATCCAATAGGATCATGCCACAAATGACGTAGTATGCTTAGGCAAATCAAATGCCATTGAAAATGCACTACGAGTAGGGGTGTTCATGGTCCGGTCTGACTCGATTTTTGGTTAAAACCAAACCAAACCAAACCAAACCATTATAGTATAAATTCTATTGGTTTCGGTTTCGTCGATTTTATCGGTTTGGTTCGGTTTTTGCGGGTTTTGTGGGTTTTAAGGACGTATTTTATAATGCAATGAAATTGATACAAGTAAGGTACACAAGGACAAATAAAGTGAAGCTAATTCGACACAAAAGAAGTAGTCATTCACTACCTGGAGTGCTCAGTTAGAAACTGAACGAATTTTGTAACAAGATCAAGATTTAATACCTTGTTCTTTAATGCAACAGAACAAGAATGAATTTTGACATCCATAGACCATTTGATTCCTAGTGGAGTTCTTGCAATCCACACAAATTGGCCAAACTTTACTTTCTAATTATTTGAATTAGTAGTGGATTTCTAAACATATACATATTTTAAATACGTATATGTTTATCGGTTTGGTTTGGTTTGACTCGGTTCTTTTTTTGTTTAACACCAAACCAAACCAAATGTTATCGGTTTTTGAAAATTCAAAACCAAATCAAACCAAACCGAGCCGGTTTTCGGTTTATTAAGTCGGTTTGACTCGATTTACCGGTTCGGATCGGTTTCTCGGTCTCATTTGAACACCTCTAACTACGAGTACAAGTGACATGTTCTAGAACTTCCTCCCTCCTGTAACTATAAATGGGGATCATCATAATTCAGAAAAGACACTAGCATCTATAACAAGAAGCCAAAGAGAGCTCATGGATCAAAGTCTACAAATTTCTCTACAAGCTGCAAGTATTCAAATGTTCTAAATATCTAAAGATCAAGAACGGAGGTTAATCAAATAACGAAGCATTCAAGATCAAAATTACTTATTTGTGGGATAATTATTGTTTGTAGCGGTTTTTGAAGTGTTTGTGACGAATGAATCAAATCACATGCAAGTTCAATATTGCAATTCAAGATCAAGCTTCAAGCCTTGATCACATTCAAATCAAGATCAAAACCATCAAAATTCAAGGTCAACATCAATTGCCCCTAATTTATTTATTTTTTTAAAAAAGAATCAGAGAATTCATAGAAATTGTATTATTCACTGAATAAAATACTACGATTATCTATAATAAGATTTGGGGGAGACCTCCCCTCAGGTTTAGCTCTATCACACTGACCTCCCTCGTGCTTTACTATATTACGGTGACCTCCCTTATTTAGATTTTTTTGTAACAATTCTTTTAAACCATTTATCATAAATAAAAATTAATACAATTTGACAGATTTGCCCTTTTAGATATTATTACTATCTTTGTAGTAACCAATTTTATGATTTTTTTTATGAGTCTCCTTTAGAAATTAAAAAAGAAAACACACCTAATTGTAGATTAGGGCCTTTACCATTTTCATTAGCGGCTATTTTTTACTGCCACAATTAACATAGCCATCAGTTAGAACGGATAGGGAAAAAAGATCCATTAACAATGGTCAATAAAAAGCTTTCCAAAGGTCCCATAAAAAAACCATGCTGCTTTTAGACACATTAAAAAGGATCATCAAGAAGTTTTCTCAAAGATCTTATATAAAGCGTGATAAGTTGCAGAGGCAGTCTCAAATATGTGAAATCAGATGAAAAAGTGCTTCTATTAAATAGAATATTTTTTGGTTAGAATATTAAATAGAATTGAGATAATGAGATCTTATATAACTTGGTAGATAAAAGCTTTGCAGACTCAAAATTCCAAGCAAGAGAAAGAAAGAAATCCAAAGCCTCGCATCATAATATGTTTCTGGAATTGCAGACTCTCTTTTTTCTCTTTCAAAAATTTTGGCAACGTCAAATATTGATTATCTAAACTTTTTATGTGAATAGGAAACAGTAACGAGGAAAGTGAAAATGAATTATTGAATCTTTTTTCTACTTTATCTTTTAAACAATTTTTTTAAAAAAAAATCATAAAATTGGCTAATCAAAAGACAGTAATATCTAAAAGGGCAAATCTGTCATATTGTATTAATTTTTATTTATGATAAATGGTTTAAAAGAATTGTTACAAAAAATCTATATAAAGGGAGGTGCAACCGAATATCGTAGTTCTTACAATGGGGAGAAAAGTGTGATAGAACCGATATATGCCTCTAAATTATCGTATAAGATTTTAATACCTCAACTTATCAAGATTGTTATAACCTAAATGGGGTTTTTCCCCTTTTTTTTTTTTTTTTTTTTTTTTTTTTTTTTAAATTTGAATTTGAGCAACAAAATGACAGCTGTGGGATTTGAACCCACGCCCTTTCGGACCAGAGCCTAAATCTGGCGCCTTAGACCACTCGGCCAAACTGTCACAGGTATTGAAGATCTTATTAAGTTTTAAAAATGTTACTAATTGCTAAGATTAGACAATATTTTGAAGTACAGAAAAAAGCGAACTTAAGGAAAACAAAGTTAATCAAATGTTAATCGTTACATAACCATTAATTATGAAGTTATTTACAAAAAAAATAATATGAAACCTGCCAAATTAGCGGAGTAAAATATTCTTTTATAAAATTATTATTCTATAGCTGTTGTCCAGTTGATGAAAAGAAATGTCACTTAACTAAATTCCACCAGAAACATTGAAATCTCTGTGCTATAGTTATTCATACTGCCTTGTTTACCCATGGATGCTAAATACGCAATGTTGTACATCTCTATACTGATTATATAGCATTTCAATGGAACGCATAAAATATCTCAATTATTTGACCCTGTATATTCTATAACATCCTCCTTACTTCTGAAACTTTTCAAATTAAGCTGCCAAGTTGTATGTATAGTACCACGGTCAAATTACGAGAAGAAATTCAAACTTCTGTTTTAGCTTTAGTCCTGGTGGCTTATGTTTCCACACATCTGAAACCTAAAGCACTGCACTCAAACGTTTAATTCTACTATACTTGTACTTTACATCATAGATATTGATTTTCTTATCGCAATGCCTATATATGCCAGAATCAATTCAACGTTTGCCTGTCATCGTGAAATGTTCGATGACCCTTAGGGGTTGTTTGGTACTGGTTCAGAGGTGAGTTATGCAGGTATTAAATATGCATATACCACGTTTGGTTGCTGGTTAGGAGGTAAGTAATTCATGTATAAAATTAATACAGTGTTTGGTCTCAGAATTTAGAAACCCGCATAACTAATACATGTATAAGTTATAAGGAAACCAATGTAGTATTTTATGCAGGATAAAAGATGGAATAACTAATATATGTATAACTAAACCCTACATAACTAATACCTGCATAAAATAATACATAAATTTCCTTATAACTCTTACCAGCTACCAAACAAAGGGGATCGAAGTAAGGGCACCCAATGGACTTTGAACCTTTCGAAGAACCACTCTTCGAATCACCAATTGCATATTCCATCGGAAGGATCTTAATATATTTGAACAAATTAGATAGATATATTCAAATTAATTATAATGATTAAAAAAATAAACTAATTGAATACAAGTGAAACATATACACAGATAGATATACATTGTTATATAAGGAGGATACACGGGTACGCACACTTTATATACACACAGAGAAACATGGATATACATGAATATATATAATGATATACTGTAAGATTTTTAAACAAACCTATTGTATCTTGCATGCAAGTCGTCGTGAGTAAGGTGCCTCTATGTGTTACTTTAAGTAAGTTATCATTAACCACCACAACTGGTTTTAATACTCTCATGTTTTTATTGATGCATACAGTGCAACAAAAGCAGGCACAAGTATATTTCAACGGATTTACTCAAACTTACAACTGATCCTGGGTTGAATGCATCAACATATATAAGTAGCTCAATAACTTTTCATACGACTCACTTGGGTCCCTCTCAACAATTGAAGCATCTTTTCCTTCAATTTATGTGTCCTCAATAACTTGAGACAAGACCATACACCTTTTTCATGGTGTAGAATATGTCCTTTTCAGTGTATATGGTCTTTTGATCAGCATATTTATATATCCTTGATAATTCTTTCATCGTCATTAACATTGGAACTACTACCATGTATGTCCCTATCCTTCACTAGTATACACGGAGGATACATGTTAAAATCAGTTCATTTTCTTCAACTCGATATATACACAATCCCATGTCATTGTATATCAACATTTTATGGAGAATTGCTGTTAACCTTCTACTTGATTTCGATCAAATTAACTATGTTTTCAACTCTCGATTGTTCTGAAATTCTAGCAATGAAATCCTGAGAACTTAAATCTATACTGATCACCGTACTGTCAACTATTTAATCTATGAATCTCTTATTAATCTCCAAGTGAATGTTGTGCTGAACACAAATTGGCAAAGTTGCATGAGATCTTATGAACTCGTGAGATTAAAATCTTCAAAATCGATTTTGTTTGGACGAAACTTCTACAATTTTATTTGGAAGAAATTTCCATAATTTTTAGTTCAGAAATCGGTAAATTGAACATTGATTGGCACAATTGATCGATGCACGTTTTCAATGCCTAAATTGATTTCATACTCTTCAATTTTTTCAAGATACAGAGTTCAGTGTTTATGTGTGAATTTGGATGAGTTGGCTACATTACGTTTTGGAAGGGCTTTCAACCGTGAAATCAAGATCAGAATTTGACTATTCGCTGCTACTATTTTATGCTTCAATTGTTAAGTCTAATCCTGGGTTAAAAACCAGCCAATGAATACTAGCACGGGTATATATATATATATATATATATGCCAATTTTCCGAAAGGAAATATTGCAAATAAGTGGTGTCCATGTCAATTGCAGCTATGCTAAGTTTGGTGGCATGCAACATGGCAAATTAAAGAGAAGTGTTTTAATTGCTTAATTGTTTACTACTAATACGTATGCGGAGCAGTAATTGTGCTATAACATAGTACAAGAACCAAGTTTTGTATCTTGTGAGCATTAAGATTTTCAATATTACATCGTTTTAAGGTCTGTCAAACATACATACATAAGCCCTTCAAACTATTCAAGATAGTGCTCAACCATCCCCAATTTTATGAAATCTTGAAGACAGCTTGGCTACAGGAGTGTAGTGAGAAAATGTTCGAACTTTGGCAGAAGTTAAAAAGGGTAAAGATAGGCTTAAAAGAACTCAATACATATATGGCATCTTATGAGCAGATGCTTCAAAAAGCAAGACAAGATCTTGTTATTGCTCAGAGTCAACTGGCCCAACAGCCTCAAGATCAGACATTGATTGAAGCTGAGAAAGCAGTCTTATGTAAAATCAATAAGTGGAGTATGGTGGAGGAGCAGGTGCTGAGACATAAGTCCAAGGCAAACTGGATTGCTTGTGGTGACGCTAATTCAAAATACTTTCATTCTTAATGTAAGATCAGGGCAATCATACTCTTCAGGGATTGTGTCATGTCAATTTTCATAGTGAATTTCTTGCGTATCCACCCTGAAAGCGAGAGCTCGAGGCAATGGGAAAGGAGAATCAACAAGATAAACAAAGCTTCAACAAGTAGAAGCTTCCTGGCAAAGCTTCAAACAAAGAGGTTGGGCTGTTCACTTCATTGATGCTTGATTGATTCAGTATGTCTGAAGGTAAGTGAGTATAGGCCGGGCACATCATACTCTTCAGGGATTGTGTCATGTCAATTTTCATAGTGAATTTCTTGCGCAGGAATCATATCTCCTCTATCTATGATGCAACTGGTACAAAGATTACTGATCCCTCATTGGTTGAGCATGAATTTGTTTCCTTTTTCTCAAAGCTTATGGGGTCAGCAGCTGAAGAAATGCCATGTCCAAATTCTGTTGTGATAAGAAATGGACCATGCTTGACCTACTAGCAGAAGTGTCAACTTGTGCAAACTGTTACTACTCAGGAAATTGTTGCAGCTATAAAAGAGATGCCTTATGACAAGGCTCCAGCGGTTGATGGTTTTCCAGTAGAGTTCTTTGTGCAGAACTAGGAAATAGTACAAGCTGATGTCCGGCAGACTGTTAAGGAATTCTTCATCTCTGGTAAGCAGTGTTTTAAAAGGCGTTTTCGAGGCGAGCCCCGGGGCGAGCCCTGGGGCGGGGTGTACCAAAAATGCCCCGGGGCGATGGGTCGGGGTGAAAGTCTCCAATGGCGTACGCCCAGGCGTTTGGGGCGAGTTTTTTTTGTTGGGGCGTGTTAGGGCGTAAGCCCAGAAAACTTCTTCGAACTAAAACGAAATTTGCTAAATAAGTCCTTAATATAATGCCCAAATTCTCAAAAGTCAACATGTAATTACTCAAATGTTTTAAAAAGGAACTGAAACATTAAATTTAAAAGTCAAGACCTTTTTTATTGCTAGAATGCCTAATATATATTCTTTTCCAATTATTTATCTTGTCTTCTACTATCTCAAAAAGTAACGAGATCAATATCTCAGGATGTAGAATCTAGCGTATAATAGATTGTTCTAATTAGTTTTTTTGTGGGGGTGGATATATATATATATATATATATATATATATATATATATATATATATTCTTTTTTCAATTATTTATCTTGTCTTCTACTATTTCAAAAAAATAACGAGCAGCCACTTTTACTTATAAGTAGCGTATAATAGATTGTTCTAATTAGTTTTTTTTTTGGGGGGGTGGGGGGGTGGGGGGGTGGAGCATATATATATATAATTTATAATTTTCTTCAATTTTTTACGCTATTTCAACTATTTAAAAGTATTTATTATAATTATATCATTTTATAAAATACTAAAAATTAAAATCCCATGCTTACGCTCGTGTCTCGGCACGCTCACCGAGCAGACATAAACGCCCGCCTTATGCGCTCGCCTTTTAAAACACTGCTGGTAAGATGCTAAAATCCATAAGTTGTACTGCTGTTACTCTGGTTTCAAAGATTGCTTCCCCACGATGGTTAAAGACCACAGGCCTATTGCCTCCTGTACTACCATTTATAAAATCATTACAAAGGTCTTAACCAACAGAATCAAGACTGTCATTAGTACTATTGTAAGTCCTACTCAATTAGTCTTTGTAGAGGGTAGGAGTATTGTTGACAATATCTTATTCAGCCATGAACTTCTCAAATGGTACACTAGAAAGGGTTTATCTGCTAGGTGTGTCAGAAGGTTGACTTAAGGAAAGCATATGATTCCATTGAATGGTGTTTCTTTAAAAGTATGATGGTGGAATTGGGGTTCCCCTATAAATTCATTCAATGGGTAATAGAGTGCATCACTTCTGTCTCTTATTCCTTGGTCTTAAATGGTGGATTAACAGAGCCTTTCCAAGGGAAAAGAGGAATTAGACAGGGTGATCCTATGTCACCCTACCTATTTATCATTGCTATGGAGTATTTGCAAAAGGGAACTGACTGTATTGACTGATAATCCCCTATTCAAATTTCATTCAAGGTGCAAGAAACTGGGAATACTACACATATATTTTGCTGATGTTTTGCAAAGCTGAAATACAATCTATAAAGCTGCTACAAAAGGCTTTTCTAAAGTTTTCAGCTGCTTCAAGGCTACAAGCAAACATTGACAAGAGCCCAATTTATATGACTGGGGTAAAGGAGCCATTTAAACAACAACTTCTCCAGACACTTGGCTTCTGTGAAGGATCCCTTCCTTTCAAATACCTGGGTGTCCCTTTGTCCTCAAAGAAGCTCACAATTGCCCAGTGTCTACCATTCGTTGGGAAAATTACAGAAAAGATGAAGTGCTGGTATGCAAGGCTGCTTTCTTATGCAAGCAGATTGCAGCTGATTAAGTCTGTTATTTTTGGGGTTCAAATCTATTGGGCTCAGATTTTCATACTACCTAAGAGAATAATGAAAATGATTGATAGTATATGCAGGTCCTTCCTATGGACAGGGTCAACTGAAATTTCTAAAAAGGCATTGGTCTCTTGGGCTAAGATTTGTCTTCCAAAAGCTGCAGGGGGTCACAATGTCCTGGACCTGTGCCTATGGAACAAAGCTGCAATCCTAAAACATCTCTGGGCTTTGGCTAAGAAAAAGGACTGTCTTTGGATTAGGTGGGTGCATAGTTACTACATAAAGCAAGATTATTTATGTCCCATACCTGCAAATGCTACATGGGTGGTAAGGAAGATATTGGAAGTAAGGAAATATGTTCTACAGTCACAAACTCTTCAAGGTGATTTACACACAAGATTATCAACTGTGGTGGCAGGCTCAAAATTCTCAATTCAGCAAATGTATGTTGCATTACTCCCACAATATCAAAAAGTCCCCTAGAAGAGGAACCCACAAACATTGGAACCTTCAAATTCCTTGTTTTTTAAATCTATTTGGATTACACTTTTTCTGTTCAAATTTACATGATACATTTTCTTTTTTAATTCGTTAAAAAAATGAATACACTTTTAAATTTGAAAACAAATTACTATATATTTTTCATTTTACTCTTAACTAATGATAAACTTTTATAGCTACACTGTCTACACGAATGTTATGATATGTTTAAATAAGTTTCAAAATTTTTATAATCACATAATTAGACAGGACATGGCCCATCTTCGAACTGAAGACAAGGTGCGGAGGTCGAGAATCAGGATAGAATTGGTAATAGATAGCCGAGGGTTGTGTACTCTTATGTGGGAGAGGCAAGGGCGGCTAGTCTCTTCTACTCATCTTCTCCTTATTTAGTAATATATATTTAGTATTCACGTAGTATAATCTCCTTACAAGTCTAAAAAATCTTTCTCTCTCTTTTAAATTTCGTGTCAACTCAAACTATGTCACATAAATAGGAACATGGAAATATTGAATTACTGACATAAACTGATAACATAAAATACTTATATATGTATATAGTTACAGTTAGTTACCTACTTACAGATAAGTTGGCGTTAAATTCGTTTGATTTTTTGTTTTTTCTTCCTACATACTCTACCACTTTTCATTTTAGGGCATCTATATATGTCCTTGTGCTCATTCCCGATGCTTTATAGGCATAACTTGGCTTGATAGGCTTCACTGTTTTCTCACACTAACCTTTTGAAGCCGACAGAGGAAACGTGTTTTTGATTTTACTTTGAGCTACGTATACATTTCTTATTCTATTTATTTCCTCTATTGGAAGGGACGATGATGGGGTTAATGTTGTGAACAGTTACGGATGCACATTATATGTTACGGGTTTAATCGAATTCAGTAGTTTTGACTCAGATAATGTTATCAAATAACCCAGTCCTTCGAATACTAAATCAAAGGAAAGAAATCACTTTTTTTTCTTGGATTTAAATCCGGGTTTTCAAATAAATTTTTACGCTGACTTTACTAGGAGTGACAATTAGAATGCACATATATGCTGATTCTTAATGAAAAAAGAAGTTCAAGAACAAAAAAGTACATTTTTCCCATGAATGAGAAAACACAATATACAAAGTATAAGTGGAATAACCTTTTTTTCAAGAAAGTCCATCTCAACAAAGAAATAAGTTTTAAATGGGGATGTATCATACCTGAAGGTCCCTTAATGGGATTGGGGCATAGTTGGACTAATTTGCTAATGGCGAGGCAATTGTTATTCAATTTCTAATATTTTAGGGATGTTTTTGGAACTACAACAAAACGAAGGGCATTTTGTTCTATCTCCTATAATTTAGGGGTAATTTTTTTTTCCCATTTTCATTATTAATTACTACAGAAATTCCTTCCTTTTTATCGCTGCATAATAAGTTATTCATTACATTAACATGCATAAGTGAACCAAACGTGAAACGACCCTAGCATAATGGAAAGGGATCCCTAATGGAAATATTGTTTTATTTGAGCTAATTATAGATCATGTAAAACGAGATACAAACAAAGAATAAAATTAATTGGAGAATTTAAGATATGAGGACACTGAACAATTTGTTGCTTTTTTATTTGTGAAGACTAAGGGGTGGTTTTGTACGCGGACTAAATTATCCCGGGACTTATTTATCTCATCTGGGAGATGGGATAAAAAAATCCCAAGGTGAATGGGATAAGGTGGGATATCCCATCCTTAAGATTGTGCTTCATTTTATCCCAGAATAAATTTATTCCTTCTACCGAACATGATATCAAATTAATATCAAAATTAGTGTTGGGATATGCCGGTTTATACCATGTACCAAACGACCCCTCAAGAAACAAGAAATTTACTACTCCTACCATGGGCCTGGCCCTGGTTGAGTTGATGGCAAGTAATTCCGTACTTAAATGAGCATTCGTCAAAGTTAAGTCACTCGTCTTCAGTCTAAAATTCATGCCAGGAGATAGGAAGAATATGTTTATGTTTAACATCATTATATTTATGTATATTTGACCTCATGATTAGTCAAAGCTTTCTCCAATGGTCATCCTGTAATTTTTGGAGTCCCGAACCTAAATGACCCAAAAAAATATGAAATGAACCAAAATATCCTTAGAAAAAAAAGTGGTGTAGCGGTTCTATTTTTTTCGATTTGGATTTGCACTTGCCTCATTTAAAAGGAAAGTGTCCCGGAAAAGTACGGGTTTAATCGTACCAGAAAAAAGAAAAAAATATACTTTTACGTGGATGGTGCTGTAAATGGATATTGTTTTAGAGTCGCCATCCAACTTATAGGTAAGTTAGGAAAACCAGTTCGAAAGGGTTCATTTAAAATGGTTAAATTTTAAAAGAAACAAATCTAAACCAAAGTATGGGTAAGGGTTCTGGTAATCCCCCGGGGAAGGTGTTAGGCACCCCGGTATTAAGGATCCGCAAAATACGGTTGACTTATGGGTTCCAATAAACCTTGTGAATATAAATTATTTTTGATAAAAACTGCTTTTGTTTTATATTCCCGCAATAAAAGGTTGGTCATTTGCAAAAATTATAACACTTTCAAGAAAGAAAAGTGATAAAGCTTATCCCAAAATTGGGCGTTTTGGGTTTCGAACTAGAACACCTAGGCTAAAATGCGAAGGTGTTAACCTAAGTAGAACACTATGTAAGCCCACCCGAGTTTACAAAGAGAGTTTTACTTAAGTTTTTTAAGAAAAAATCATTTTTTGGCATACTATTATTATCCATATTTTAACCATATTTTATATTTTAGATTTTTAGGCATTTTTAGTCTATGATAGTCAAAAATAGTCCAAGTCCAAATCTTGTCCAAACGATCCAATAGTCCACGGGTCCATGGTCATTTTCATTTTTAAAAAAAATTGGTTAAGTTCGTCAATTTTTTGTCCCAAAAAATCATTATTTCAAATTTAAAGATGTCTCAATATTATACAAGTATAATTAGTCCAAAAAACCATTTTTTCACAAGAATTTTCCAAAGTTAGGTTTTGAGTTTTCAAATTGGTTTTTGCGACTCTAAATATGTGATAATCTTAAAGGTTCCAATACATCATACACAAACTGAATTGAAATACAAAACTAAATGGGATACGGAGTTGGGCCGATCAAGCCCAACAGAAAAATGCATGAATTAATATTTTCCGCTCCAATATGCGTTCCAATGCTTATGCCATCCATGATAGGAGTAGACTCGATATAGAAATGTTAGTGGGCCTCGATGGACCCACCAACGTATAGAGGTGATCACAACAAATAGGTATACATAATATTAGTAAAATAGCCAAGGACGATAATTAAATTTACAAAGCCAAAAATGAATTATAATGCTTTAGGGGCAAACCAATAATTATTGTACTCATAAAATAGCGGACAGTTTATGCAAAGCCCATCAATTGCTAAATATAACACTTATCAGATCATCAAAACTAAAGACAGGCCCAGAATTGCGGCCCAAAACTATCTTCTTCTAAAATTTTCTAAGTGTCAGATTGTGATATACATAATATACCACCGATATACCCACTAAAATAGAGCGCAAAACCCATGAAGGGCATGCCCTCTATACACCTCAATATACACTATATACTCAGCTGATATCAATTCTCAAATACCACATTTAGATCACACAGAAAACCTCAAGTCTACCCAGTAAATGCCACAATTCCAAATTTAAGTATTTAGCTACTAATTAAGACTAAACAAACATTCAAAAGTTCTCTATAATACACAGTTTCAAGGCCAGTTATCAACAAATTCAAAGCAAGAGTGTCACTGAGTAATTCAACTAGCACAGGAGGAAATACCAAGCAATTTCAAGCAAAACAAGTTATACATAAGCCAAGTTCAAAACATTTTTGAAGAGGTGTTAATGTAGGAAAGTGGCATAGAGATGAATTATCACCTAAAAGTATGTCAAACATATTGCAGATTCAAGCAAAAGTGAAACAGTACCAGTTTAGTCTCAATATGCTTTTCAGATTTTAGATTTTTCACATTACACTCAACAGATTTTGAAAATTCATTTAGATAGTCAACAGGTCCCAAACCAAGTCTTAAAATACAGAGAGGTTGACAGGTTTAAAATGATGCACGGATAGGGTCTCCAAACATAGGTTAAGACAAGTCACAAGTAACCCAACAATGCGAAATTCTGTGAGGTATTCAAAGGCCTTTAAATGATGCTTTAAATCTCAACTTGTTTTCAAATTATCTTATTAAACTAGTGGGAGCAAAGGACGGTCACACACATAGTCCTAGAGGTCAATTTTCAGACAAAAATATTTATACAGATTTCAAATAGTTTCAACTATGAGTCAGATAAATATAGGTAGTGGTTTCAAATGTAAGTCTAGACCTAAATGATCATGGAGGGGTTACACTCATGGACACAGCAATATCCAACCAGAAAAGGAACAAGAGGGGCAAAATTATAACAATTTCATATTCATTTTCATAGCCAGTTAAGTGAGCTAATTCAGACAAGGTTCAAAGGAAGGATTTTCAGCAATATTATTGGAGTTCAGTGTAGGATCATACACCAGGCAAGAAAAAGAGAAAGAAACCAAGTTAAAAAGAGGCAAATGTAGTTTAGCTTTTCAAAAATATTTATAGCTTTCTTTCAAACTTCTATAATCAACACATTTCAGAAAAAACAAGTTCACAGTCTTTGTACTTAATACCTCTCCAATCATATTTCAAGCAAGTTCAAAATTCCAACTGTCACAAAGGCAGTCAAAAAGGAAGAAGCAAGATGGGCAAATAAACAAGTAGTTCAATTCAGTTTTGGAATTTTGAAAAAAGCAGCTCACAAGGAGCACCAAGATCTCTTCTTCCTTATAAATCAATTCTTGGTCTCAAAATCAAATTGTAATGCACACTTAAACTAACAGAAATGCCTTATGGCTTCGGGTAAAGGGAATTCAAGTAAATAAAAGGAGTTGAATCTTTTCAAAATCCTATTTTTATCCTAGACTTCCCTCAACACTAAATATTATGTCAAAAGGCTTTACTTGTCAAGACCAGTTTTATAGACTAAGTTTTGCACTATTAGAGGGGTTTATTTAGGTGCAGAGTCAAAATAATAATTCAAATGAATCATGGAACACACAGTCTATAGATAATAGGTTCATATATCAAATTTTACAGCTTTTAACCAATTAGTCAACAGAAATTTGTAATCAATGGTATGCAGAAGTGAGACTCACAAGTTTTGAGTACAAATAGCTAATACTAGGTTCAATGTGTACCTTAATCACTTAGCAGGAATCACAAAAGCAGTTTTGCACAGGAAACAGTTTTACTTAACTTTACCTATTCAGATTTGGAAAAAATGAACAAAATGCAAACTTATAGCACAATTGTCAATCATGGTCTACTGGTTTTAAGCCAAAACAGGTTTTCACCTTTTTTTTTTTAAAACTTCAGTCTTAAAGATTCCAGTTATTTAAAAAGTTCAATTTTCTTCCAAAAATAGTAAAATTACTTCTCAAAAGTGGACAAGTTACAAATACTATCACACAAAGTGGTATTCCAAGCTAGGTTGATTTCAAGAGGTCTAACAGTGTCTTAATATGGCTAAAAGGGGACATGGTCTAGCCTAGGAAAGGTTTTAAGTTAAATTTCTCACATTGCAGTTCACACAGCAAAGGCAGTTACAAAAAGGAAATTCAATAGTTCAAAATAATCCAGAAGGAACTCATAGAGGGTACATGGTACCCATCCTAGGATCATCAAGGCAGATAGAGATTAACATAGTTAAGACAACACAAAACAAGATGGACAATGCACACTTTGAGACTTATTTTGAAACAAAGGAGGACAAAGGCGAACTAGTAGGAGTGTCACATGGTTTTAAATCATTTTCTACTTAATTCCCAAGCCTTTAATTTTTAAAATTCCTAAATTGGTTTTTTGAGAACTCAAGTCATAAAACAAACGGTTTTGCACAAATTGTACATACAAAGAAAGGAAAAACGATTTCTATAGATTTAGGAATTACATTCAACTTCAACACTGGTTTAGACCTCTCACACTTATTTCTTGAAAAAACACGATTCAATTTTTAAACTTCTTTATAACATAAATGACCTCAACAGAACAAATACTAAAAGAAAGGGTATTTCTGGCCTACTTTATTTTTTAAACTTCCAAAGTTTCTAGACAAGAACAAATATAAAACTACACAGGCTCATAAGACCATAGTTTAGCAAAAACAAGTTCCAAAATTTTTAGCTTAGCATCACTTAGTTACGTCCAGAATCTCAACAACTCCGTAATCTACACACAAGACTAACTTATGACCTTTTTTAATTTATTTTGACAAAGTTAAAAGCTAATAAGGCATCTAAATTTCATTTTAAACTATGTTTCATACTTAGGAAATTGTAACACCTCGTAGCAAGAAAGGTTTGACTAAACGGAAAACCCGCTACACCGGCACCCATCTAAATCCTAATGGGCGAACCATCATACAAGATCTTTATTCATTCAAGTCTGATTTTATATTAAACAAGTCAACAATTATACTCATTCACGCATCAAATAAACTAGGTAAGTCATGCCATAAAATACTAAACAAGTGCGGAAGTCTAACTATTACGAATTCCCGAAAATTCAAAAGCCATCATATAGGACTCTAAGCCAAAAGATGTCTAAGAACTGAAATCTATCTAATGAATATCCATAATGTCCAGAAAAGAAAAGACATCATAAGTTGAAGATCCTCGGGCGGCCTGGCATGAGAAGGAGCTCACCCTAAAATTTGTCAACAAATCTCCTCCACGCTAGATGTGAGGACGAGTAGCTGTCTCTATATCAAAATCTGCACTCAAAGAATGCAACAAGGTAGTATCAGTACAAACACTATGTACCGGTAAGCATCATAGGCCTACTAAGATTAGTATCATGCATATCATATGAAATCAATAAAATAAACAGCCAGTCCGTCATACATAAATATCGATGCATCACAACAAGTCAACCACAGACAAACATAACAAATCAACGAATTGACAAGAATCACAAACACGTTAACTACCACGGAGATAAAAGTACACTATACCCCCACTCGATTCGTACACACGTATGATGTCATAGCTGAGTCATAACTTGAGGAATTTGTCCATGTACCACTCGTTCGAACACCCTGAACCTATGAAAACCTCCGCTCCAACGAACCTCGACGCGGGATATAACAATAAACCTCTGCCATTTCCTTCTCTCGACCACGAGCCCATAATCTGGGCCACGTAAGTGCCTTGTCATACCTTCTAAATATCCATATTCACCTCGTCTTTCATATACGCAATCCATGGAGCCTCCCAACTTCTCATCACAATAAAACCATCTTCATTAAATCACAGAATCTGTTTCCATCCTACACAACATTCAATCACAAACACATAGGAGCTTAACCACACAATATCATGCAATGAATACTAGGCATGATTCTCCTAATGAAATCACAAACATACATTCGACTAACCAAAGTCTAACTCAAGTAAACCGTAGCCTACCTCAAAGCAGAGCTGGAATAATGCAAGTCACTCCGCTACAGCTTTTCCTTTCCTCAGAGCTTCAGAACGCTCAAAGTTTAAAAAATAGAGGGCCCAATGAGTTATAACACTCAAACACAAGTTCTAACGCAAGAATACCCTTCCCTTACCCTATTCCAAGGGTTGGATGATTTTCTAGGTGATTGAACAGCCTATTTAGACCCTTAGTAATCATTAATCATCAATTTGCAACAACATTCATCAACATTCCCATTACAAGCAGTTTTTTATGGCAAGACACCATTTTTATAGAACCCTAGGTCTCCAATCACTTAGTTTATGTCTCTAAATGTTCAATTTATGGTCAAGAACAACTAACCCACGCATTTAGATTATAACTAAGCGATAATAATCAAAACCCAACCAGTTTAGAAGTTCATTAATATTCTAGGGTTTCAAATTCAATTTCGTCATTAAAGACCCATGAGGATGATTATAATCATGAAGGGGAAAGGAATGATGGAATGGAAGCAATGGAACTTACCTCAAAAGATTGTCTTCCCTAGCTTGGAAATTCTCTCTAAGTGTTTGTTGGGAAGTGTGTTGGGGTGTCATGAATGATAAAATAAAACTAAGGCATTTAAAACCGCATCCATAAAGTCGATCGCTTGGTCGCTAGCCGCTGCCACGGCGGTCCCCAACTTTCTCGTCTGACCGCTATGGCTGTCGGTTCACCGCTATGGCGGTCCCGTTGATCGCTGCGGCGGTCACTACGCCGCTACAGCGGTCCCCAACTTTCTCGTCTGACCGCTATGGCGGTCGGTTCCACAACCTCCGGTACCGCCGTAGCGGATCGACTTCGCCACAACGACCACCAAAGAAATGGTTGGCCGTTGGAAAGGCCGAGGCACCGACTTGATACTTTTCCGCCGCGCGGGTAATCCCACCGCTCAGCGGTCCAATTTGGGCAGTGAGGTCGGTTTCTGTCCAGTTTTTCCCCCTATCACCCCATATTTCATCCAAGGCCTTAAAACACAAAACGAAACATGCCTCCACACAAATAGACGCCCTGCGAATTCACCCGTGGCCTCGAAATTCCCAATGGAGTCCTAAATTTCCATAACGACCGGAAGGGTCGTTACAGACTCGTAAGATGATAATATAATGGAACCTATATGAGGGTTATAGGAAGTGTTTTGAAAACTAATCAAGTCATATAAAGGGTCTTTGGGCAAAACAAAGTTGAAAGCCACTCTGCAGGGCATGTTTTTAAGTGAGTTGTAGAAGGCCTTACTTCCAGCGACCATAACCCTTTTATTAATTCGGAGTTCGGGATAGCGTCCTTGATAAAAGTTGTAGCCCTTTGAAATACCTTTCCAACGGTATATTCTTGAGATCAAGCAAACATCTGTACAAAAGTTATGGCTATTTCTTGAAGGATTGCAGAGTAGTCCGCTCACTGGTCATGTTATACAGACGAATTATACGGTCCATATAATTTTATACGGACCGTATAAAATGGCCATATTTCATGAAATTTTGGCTCGACATTATTTTTTGAGCCATGACTAAATATGGTCATATTATACGGACCGTATAACTTTATACGGAGCGTATAAGTGACCATATAATTTTCCGCCTCATTTTAGTATAAATTCTGGCCTTCAGTTCTTTTATTTCATCATTCACAATTCCAAGCCCTAGCAACAATTCAAAACATCAGGGTAAGTCAATCCAAGCCCTTCCAAATCAATTCTAACATATACTCTAAAAATCTAAGCAAGAAATCATTATTCCTAATCTAGGATTTCCAAGAAAAACCAAAACTCAAGGCTCAAGGTCTAAACCCTAGGGAATTGTTTCAAGTTTGAAACTTTACGAAGGTATGTAGAACTTCTATCTACATGTGGGAATCTCTACATTCTTCCCCATGCCTCGTTTCTTTTATATTTTTTGTTATTTTTTCTTATATTCTGTGAAGTTCAAATCCAAGGGCATTAAATCCAACATATTGGTAGCCCATAGTTATGTAATTATGATCATGAATTGTGTATCTATATCCATTATTGTATTTCTAATCTTCCATTACGGTTATTAGGAACCCAAGCTTAATCCGTGAATCATGAATTCATCCTCACGCATTCCCATTATGTTTTTATTAAACTTTATGGTTTTATTAGCAAGACACAAGCATGTTTTCAAGATAACTATATGTATTTATGATTATTATTATTATTATTATTATTATTATTATTATTATTATTATTATTATTATTATTATTATTATTATTATTATTATTCATGAATCAAAAACATGTTTGCAAGACTATGAAAAGTATCTCATGAAACCATGATCTCACAAGCTATCATGATAATTCACATAATTTGGGATTTTCTTAGTTAACGGAGAAGGCTCAGTAAAGCCTGAAACTACGTAGCCACCATAGGATAAGGGTTGTCAGCAAGGAGGCAACACCTTTATTATGCAGTTTGGATACTTACATACTTATTATTATTTAAATCTTATATCCCTGGCAAGGTGTGAGTGTTCTGATGGTAGGACGCAAGTCCCAGATCATGTTGTCAATTATACTATAGCACTCCCCACGTTACAAGCAGTTATATATACATGTATTTCTATTGATTTACTGTTTTCAGACTTTACTCAGGCTTCATGCTCATGTTCAGGTTATATTCAGTTTCAGTTCATGTCCTACACCTATATGGTGCCATGTTCTTCATTTCAGCAAGTTTTACATACTAGTACTATTCACTTCATGTACTAACGTCCCTTTTGCCCGGGGCACACTTCGTGGTGCGATACCGATTTTCGAGAGCATACACACAACGCATAAAGAAATCACCTCGGTTATCGGCTTATTAGTGAGCCCCACTTCTCTCGGGGTTCGACATGTCCCACTAGTATTCAGTTTATGGTAGTCCAGGGCCATATCCTGGTAGTTAGTATTCAGACATGTTTTAGAGGTTTCATAGACAGATGTTAGTTCACGGAGTCAGTTGTGCTTTTATGTTTGCAGACTATTATGTTTTCATGATTCTTCATGCTATGAGATTACTTCAACACTTTATTTCGCAATTACGTTTTCATGATTCATTTAAATTGCATCATATAGGTTGTTTTGATGCCCATCTTAACAAGCAAGCCATGAGGTTTGCTCGGACACGTTCAAGCAAGGCCCGAGTCATTTTGCGCCAGGACCATGGTTCGGGGTGTGACAGTTTTAAACTTCAAATCCCTAAACTACATCCCAGAATAACTTTTACTTCTTTAAAATCATTTTCTGACAAAACAAGAAGCTAACAAGACTACAAATCAAGTTATAAGACCTTCAACTTTACTAGATATCAAGTTTGGCAGTTTTAAAGTTAAGAGTGACTTGCAAATCCTGTTTTCCACACTCAAACTCACACAAGGCATTCAAGGTTTCTCAAATTGCAGTTAAACTTTAAAACAGGACTCCAGGATCTATTTTTTAGAAAAACTTACTTATTTAAAACAGTTTCAGCATTCTTAGAAGCAGTCATATAGTTCTAAAATGAATCAAGTTATTGAAACAAGTAAACATTCACTCAATAATGAAGTAAAGAAGTCCTTTTTTAATACTTGAGGCTAAAACAGGTTCAAAGAGGCACATTTTTAGACTTAGAGGTGTTTTCAACTTAATCATACCTACCTTTCAAGCCATTCAAGCAGTTTCTCCCATCTAACTTATGATTTTAAAATATTAAACAAAGTCAAGAAGGTATAAGGTTATAAACTAGGACATATTTCCAACCAACTAATGTTTCTTAATAAGAACTATCAAAAGTGGCTAACTTAGATCAAAAATATCAACTTTACTAACTTAGTGTCAAGAATCCTAACTTAATCCTAACTTAACTTAGTGGCTAATTAATGTTTCTTCATTTTTATTAACTTAACCAACTCAAGATTACTTAACATTATCTGATTTTAAACTTCCTAATTCATTTTCCAATTTCAAATAACAACAAAGGAAACAAAACACTTATTTAATCACTAAAACAGAATCAAACTAATATACAATCATTTTTCTAACTAACAAGTGTCATAAATAATGGGTAATCATAGTTTGAAATGAAAACAAGGATTGAAATGAGAATTTACCTTTCGTTGGGGCAACCTAAAGAGCAAAAGGGGATTGGTTCAACACTCCAAGCAACAAAAACCCTTCACAAATCCTCAAATCACCTTTCTTCTTATATTTTTTATCTTCTCCTTTATGTATTGTATTTTTGTATCCTTTAATATCAACTGTATAGCTAGTATATCTGAAACCTTAGTTTTGTTTTTTAGGGAATAAAAATCTGGACCATTTTCTTATTTTTCAACTTACTATTTATAGCCTCCATTGTATAGGAATCCTTAGGACGAAAATAAAGGACACCTGTCCTCCCATTTCCCCCTAAAAAATTCCCCAAATTGTACATTATCATAATTTCAAAACTAAAACAGATAGGACAAAAAAAAATCTAACTAACTTGTACCCTAAAATCTAATAAAATCCACAAAAATCGGATAAATATGTGAATAGTACGCTTGCCAGCACAAATCACCATATGGTACAATTCCAATGGTGCAATTGTACCAATGGGATAAAATCGGTGAACAAGATGGCTAACGACTCAAGGTCCTTCCCATGGAAACCATCACGCATGGGAACCCGAGCAACATCCATGAGAAACATGGTTCAAACGATGAAATAAACTAAGATTAAACGAAATTAAGCCTGGTAATCGTAAGAGCATGTGAAAGGGCATAAAGGCCTCTTAATTTTGTTCAAAACGACCTGCAATTTGCCGTGAAACACCACTAGAGGCAGCAAAACCCTAAGACCGCCTCTTCTGAGAGGTGAAGGATGGTCATGAAAACGAAATAAAAAAAAATTTGGCGGGGGGGGGGGGGGGGGCTCCCCCTTTTTTTTTTTTTTTTTTTTTTAAAGTTGCCCCTCCTATTTATTAAAATGTCAAAGAAGTTCCTCCCTATTTAATTAAAATATTGACCATATATTATAAATGCATATATTGCTAAATATAATAATTATTTAGGTTAAATAAAAATTAAAACTCGTAAAGTTAAGATGCGAGCTTTAAAACGAACCCAATATTGACATAGTTCTGAGCAATATTTTAAATATGAAAAAATGTTGTAAAAAATGAGCTGTAATTTATAGTTATTTTAATTAACAATTTTCCCGATTTAGATGGAGCGGGATGAAAGTAAATAACTAGTATTTGTCATAGTTGTCATTTTTTTTTTTCGAAATAATAATTAAGGGTCGTTTTGCCATTTTCTCGAGATTTTAAAATTTTAACCTTTTTAAGGGTGTATAATTACTCCGTCTTTGAGTCGGGAAACTTAAAAACTAAAATACGCATCTTATGAGGTAAAAATTAGGTGTCAACAAGTGGTACCAAAGTACCTTTAACACAGTAATTTATTGCGTTAAAGGACTTAATCGTAATAGCATGGTTAAGTTCAATAGCATAGTAATTTACTGTGTTAAGGAAGTCCATCAAAGGTTTAATAACACAGGAAGTTCCTGCGTTAAACAACTCCATAAAACTAGGGCAGAACCTCCATTTTCCTAACACTTCTCCATTCTCCTCTATTTTCACTCTTTTGCCATACTTTACCCCCTCATAAATCATGTCTCAAAACTTCGAATCATCATTTTATGCTATAGAACCCGACGTATGTTATTGCGGTGAATATTGCCGGCTCAAAATTTCAAGGACTCCAGAAAATCCCGACCGTCATTTTTGGAGTTGTAAAGTTTCCGAAGTAAGTTTACTTTGCAACTTTTTATAGAGTTTTTGTCACATTGTCTACATTTTCTACCTTACAAAACTGATGTTATTTGTTATTTTATTAGGCAAATGGTGGGTGCACATATTTTCAGTGGGAATATAAAGTTCCCGCAGATAAAACAATGGCGGCGAAGTATAAAATCCTCCTGTTGATAAAGATACCACGACTTCACAAAGAAATGTGGATACCGTGAAGTTTGATTTGTAGTGTCAACTTAGGGAAACTCAAAAAAAAAAAAATTGAACTTCTAGACATGTTGCTAAAAGAATCGGAAGGAAAAAAAAGTATTTTCAAGGATAATCTTAGAGACTCTCAACGCGAGACAAATGCTTTAAAAGAGAAAGTGAAATTTTGGAGGATGATTTGTGGTCTCTTGTTGTTGTTTGTAATTTTGAAGTGTTGCATTGTCGGCTAGGTTTATTATTTCCCATGTAGTTTGTTTTTATTTTTAGTAGTTTCACTTTTTATGTATTATGTATTTTCTATGATTTTTCTAATGTATTATGTAATCATCACTTTTTATGTAGTATTTTATTTGTGCTTTCTATAAAAATTTGAATCGTTCCAATTTGTATTTATGTATATAATGTTTGTCAATTCTAACACGCTTAAGTAAGTAAATAATAAAATATAAAAATAAATGCAAAACTAAACATACTAATATTCTTCAAATTAACTACGTCATCATAAATTAAAAATATAATTAAAATCATAATATTCTTAATCATCAAAATTGAAGTTGTCAATATTGTCCTCAAATAAATATGTTGGGTTTCTTAAGACAAATATTCTGCCTGTAGATGTTAGTTCCCTACCGGTTGATGATGCTTGTTCTTCAACTAACTTGAGCATGTAAAATCTACAACGTCATGCTAGCATTTGGTTGTTCTCTTTCCTAATCCTTTCAACCGCAACCTCGCAAGATCTTGATCAGTTCGAGGCATGCTCAATAAAAACCTTGTTGGGATTGGAGCGTTGAGATTTTCCAAGTCACGAACAAGAAGTTGTGATTCGACGTACTGATATGCCCATTCGCGACATAAACAACAATAATATTCACGTGAATCTGAATATTTCAGCTCGCGAAAATCGTCATTACGCTCTATTAAAGGGTGGGGCTTCAAATCGTCTTGCACGATCCACTATTATCAGTTGAGGAATCAGTAGAATAGTTGCTATGATTGGAGTTGTCATCACCATTGCTGTTCAGATCCTTTGGAAAGAATATCGACCAATCTACATTTCTACTATTCGACATTGAATTTTTAGTAGTTTACTAAGTAGCGAAAGACTGCTTATACAGGTATCAAAATCAATAGGTTGTGGGATCATGACTATAACCCCACCTACTTTATTTAAAACAAAAATTAATAAGATCATGGGGAATCATCGTCATCGGACATCTCACAGTCTGAGTCCCACTTGCATGTGACGTAACCATTTCGACTGTATCCAGCCATAATGCAACGTATTTGCATTCGGTTGTTCTCTTCACGAAAACGATTAAGAGCAAAATTCAAATCTTGTGGAGCGTCACGAGGCATTGGTGTAACATGACTTTTTGGGCGTTTAAGTCCAAATGCCCTCAAGTTTTGTTCCAATATTACAGCCTCCCTAACACGCTAATTCCACTCATCTGTCATTGTATTGTTGTAACATTGATTGTATCTCTCGTTCGGGTTATTCGAGTATTTAAAATCTTCACCCAATTCCAATGTCCTACCTATTGCTTCAAATATGTCTCCTCGAGAGAACGATGTAAGATGACTAATATTTTCAAATTGGTTAAAAAAATGACATAATAACCCTATTTTGTGTGGTTTCTAGTTATTCGTCAATTACGTTAGATAATACTCGCTAGCAATCATATTGATGTATAGCATTAATTTTAGATGCGTTATGCATGGTGGATTTATGACGTTTCTAAATGATAACACTGATTGACAACATAATGCACGCGTTTGACCACTTTATACACCTTTAGTGCATGCTGATTTCTGACGTTTCTAAATGACAACACATATTAATGTAGAGCGCTAATTTTATATGCATTATGCATGGTGGATTTATGATGTTTCTGAATGACAACACTGATTGACAACATAATGCACACGTTTGACCACTTTATACACATTGATTTCTGACGTTTCTGAATGAAAACACTGATTGACAATACAATGCACGCGTTTGGCCACTTTATACACGTCGATTTTTGACGTTTCTGAATGAAAAAAATGATTGACAACACTGTGCACGCATTTGACCACTTTATACACCTTTAGCGCAGTAAATTACTGCGTTATGTATAACACTGCAATTTCCTGCGTTGTAGAAGCCACTGATACCTTTAAACTCATTATATAAAGCGGACTTTGGACGAAAGGAAAACACAAATTTTATCCAACTTCTGCATTTTGTACTTCTAAATAAGTCAAAAATGGAGGATGTTCTAATTGTTAGGGTTTCTTTGTTTTGGGATGTAGAAATTATTTATGAGTCTAATAGTTAGCGTTATGACTCTCCCCCAAAATGCCATGTTAAGTTTTCATTTAACTTAAAATACTCAAAACTACTCCAAGCCTTGTATAGTAGACTAAATGTTAGTAGGCGAGAATTTGTTTTAACTATAATTGGGAGATATCTATTTTCTTTTACACTGCAAGGTTTAGTTAGTTATGGACAGTGGCATACCGTAGAGGATCACTCTTTGACTGATTATGTGAAGGTGCCTTATGATTATAGGAAATGTATTACTTGAGATGTATGTAGAGAAGGTCCCCATAAATCGTCTTGAAGTCCCGGCTAGAGCTCCTCGGAAGCCCGAAATAGACGTCATCGGGAAGCCCCATCTAGAATTTGCCGGGAAATTCAGCCTGAAGTCACTGATGCGGAGCCTATGCATGAAAACACTTATCCTAACATGAGTACTTATGAAGGCATTTTGAGGATTCAATTATCTCTGGAAACTTTAAGCGAGGCAATTTGATGGACGGTGGTAGATAATCATTATTATTATTATTATTATTATTATTATTATTATTATTATTATTATTATTATTATTATTATTATTATTATTATTATTATTATTATTATTATTATTATTATTATCATGATCATCATCATCATCATCATTATTATGTGTAGTAACATATGTTTATGGTAATAGTGATGTTGAATATAATTTTTAGGGGTTATATACCTGATATGAATAAAGTTTAACTATTCAACTATTCAAAACGATTCTCCTTCCTCAAGTTTCAATGCAGCTCATTACTATCGATACATATACTTTTATCCATGTCAACAAGATATTATATTTGATGTTTAGTAGTTAAAATACTCTAGTTTCTTGTGTAGGGAAAATTTTACACAAAATGAGCTCGTTGCACCAAATGTGGATCATTCCTCAAACCCATGAAATGCTAGCTTTTATCGTTAGGTCCATCATTTTTATATTAAATAATATATATATATATATATATATATATATATATATATATATATATATATATATATATATATATATATTGATGTTTAGTAGTTAATATATTTTACTTATTTTCTATAAGAAAAGACCAGCTTTGGATGGTGTTGATTATCCGAATTATATAAATACATCATCGAGTGTGAGTGACGACATACCTAATGCAGAGGAAAGTGAGGATGAGCATGAGGATGTAAGTGAGGATGAGGATATTAATCCTCAAAATCAAGTACAAATGTTAGAAGCGATGATGAACTGAATTCGCAGCACCCATTTCACCAGCAAGAGACGATGCCGCAAAGTCAATTTTAGCAGCAAGAACTGATACAGGAAGCGACCCCAGTCCAGTGGCATTCCAATGAGATTCCCTATCTTTATCATCTTCAAGATCACCTTGATACCTTTGTCTTTAGTAGGGATGATGATCATATTCGTCGAAGATTGTGGAAAGAGACAAATGATCTAGTAAAAGAGGACGCTCATATTGAAAGAGACATTATTTTCAACTTGAAAAAGTCATTGCAAAGGGTTGTTAAGATTTATTGCATCCAGGGGATGAGGGAGTTCAAAGTTGATGATTCCACTCAAACATATTGGCGATTGGTTTGCAGGCGAAAAAATCAAGGTTGTCAATGGATGCTCCGCAATAAGGAGACTATTGATAAAATGTGGACTATTTCAAAGTTCTACACAAAGCACACTTGTGATATGGGTGACCTCCCAGATGATCATTTTAATCTAGATACCAATATGAATGTTGCTGTGTTAGTTGGATATATTGCTATAATGACCCGTCTCGTCGTTACAGTGATTTCCCAAAAATTAGCAGCCTTGACCCCCTTAAAACACCTTCGAATCGTTATGCTCTTAAAAATTACTAACTTGATCGGAGCAGTCGTGCAAATCGTGAGTACAATATTAGATTTGGGCCACTGGGCCCAGTTAGGCCGCTATAGCATTAGCATTGCTGCCCCAGCGCTTGGGCAGCAGTGGTAGCATGCTCCGCCAAAGCGGAGATGTGTAAACTCTAAAGGACCGCCCCAGCAGTACTGTTACCGCTGAAGCAGTGTCGCCTTAGCGGCTCCCAGACCGCAAAAGCGGTGACGAGCAGTTATTTTCCTATTTAAAAGCTCATTTTGGGATTTGACCTAATTTTTCTCTATACCCTAAAGTTCAGCCGCCTCTAGGGTCTCTTTGGAGCATAGACATGGATTTTCTTGGGAAAGGTAACCCTCTTAACTCCTCCTATTCATTCTCTTCACATGGTCGATTTGTTTTAAGTCCTTTATCTAGAAGCTAATAGATTCGGAGGATGCCAATACCTGAACTTAGGTGAATAAATGGATAGCCCATACTTTAGTATCTATATTGTTGATTATAGTTTTCATGCTTATGAGTCTAGAAGGACTAATAACCTAGATTTCTCATATATTTCCTCAAATTGTAAGTGGGTACCCTCGTTAAATCTCGAAAGTGGAGCTTCTATAAAATGGGATAAAAATGGTGACTTGAATAAGCTAGCAACTACTAGTGGTTAGTACTAATTGGGAAAGAGAGTCTTAAAATCGTTGTAAACAATTCCGTTATTTTGTCTATATATAATGGTTTTATTTCCGCATTTATATTATGTTATAATTTGGAGACTAACTTACCTTGCTCTCTACTTGCAATGACTTTATTTAAGGTTAAGGGTTCGCCTACTGAGGTGAGAATGGTAGGTACCCGAGCAATCCTAAAATGGGTCGTGACAGTTGGTATCGGATCCTAGGATACCAGTCTCACAAGTACAAGAGAAATGTTTAGCAGAGTCTCGTGGAATGGTACGTAGATGTCTGTGCCCATCCATAGGAGTCTATAGGACATTTAGAAAAAATTCCCTTCTTTTATTCTATTCGTGCTATTTCGGCCAAATTGGTATCTCAGTGGGTTCAATTTGTATCTTCACGATTCTAATTGGTATCTAAGCGTGTAATTATGTTGTGTTTCTGATTATACCTAGTACGTGTGGAAGAACTACTAGATTAATTTCTTGTTGCGAAAGTGATTCGGGCATGAAGTGCATGCCTTTGTTCGTGTCCAGCGCCAAGTGGTCACGACTGCCTTCTATCGCGTTTGCCACGATGGAGGATATTCCCTTTGTTGTAGTGCCGGCACAGCTCTCCTTGACCGTTCGCACACCTTTTACCTTTTGCTTTGCCGAGAGGGCCGCTGTAACGATCTGAATGACCGCAAAAGCGGAGGTACAAAACCTGAGAACCTACAGCCTTCCCCTGTTTCATCATTTTTTCCCCTGTTCAGCAAATTTAGCAAAAAACCAAAAACAAACCAATAAAAACTATCCTGACAAGGGCAAAAACCATTCGATTCATCGTTACACATCCAAAACACGAAAACCAAAAAAGAAAGATTGTCCAAACATCTAATCAAAACAAGACAAACCAAATGGAAGAGTGTCCAAAAGTAAAAGCCCTACTAGGACAACAAAAAGTATCTTCATAAGGGGGTGGTGGGGGGGGGGGGGGGAGAGCCTCTAAGCCACTATCTTGCTCGTTGCATTATCATCATCTGAGCTGCCGCATTCAGCACCCAGTCCACCCTGACCATCGACACTCTGAGGCACGCTCACGAACAAGTACTGCACAAATCATCATAATCCTCCACAGGAATTAGCGTACCGGGGTACATTGCAGTCTACATCCTTTTGATACCCCTCCATGCTCGGATATGCACCTTATCCCGGGATTTGTTCCTTGTTAACTCAGTGTCGAATTCTTTGCGAAGCTCGCCGTGATCCTTGGCTAGAGTAGTATACGCAGTCTGTAAGGTGGAAAGTGACTCATCCGTTTTCTTCTGCATAGCAAAGTAACTTTTCATCTCCTCCTGAGTGATGAAACGTGTAGCAGCCCCTGATGAACTTAACCCGTTGGAAGGCATGGACATCTTCTGAAACATTGAGATCACTTCATCAAAGCGTGAGTCCATGCGCTCAAAAGGGCCCTTGATAGTAGGGACCCTAGCTGTCACGACCCAACCCTGTAGGCCGTGACTAGTGCCCGAGCTGGACACTCGTATACATATCTGTTAGGCATAATCAAACTGAAACTAAACATAATATGGAAGCTCGCAAAGACAAGACGTTATCTCAGAACGTCATATATATTATATGTATCAAGATAATCTGTCTCCTGAGGAGTCACAACCAATAGGCATAACATAGTACACGAGCCGACAACAAATGAAATGCATAACGTAGGGAACGTCCCAACTATATATACACAAGCCGACAAGTGCCGCCACTACGTATGGGAACGTCCCAAAAATAAGTCATATAGACACAATCGAACAACATCTATATACAACCCACAATGTCTACGGACCTCTAAGAGTGTCCAACCGTGACATATGACGGCAAGACAGGCCCCGCCGTACCCCCCGAATAAACATATACATATATCAGAAGATACTGTGCCAAATTCTGGCTCGAACAATGGAGCACCCCAAGGCACTGGTGATAGAAGTCTAAGCCGGAGGATCACCAAATCGAGTACATTTTGCGGGGCGTGAAACGACCCCACAGAAGAAAGGAAATTCGGTACGAAATATGC